>NC_081840.1:205018345-205330728 GCF_963259705.1 Myotis daubentonii | reverse complement strand
TTTAATTAATTTCAGAGAGGAAGGGAGAGGGAACAATATGCACACTCCCACTGGGGATCTAGCCCACAACCCAGGCATGTGCCCTTGACCGAATCGAACCCGGGACCCTCCAGTCCACAGGCCGATGCTCAATCCACTAAGCCAAACTGCTAGGGCAAAATATCATATTATTTTGATGAACACTTAAAAAGTTTCAAAAACTCAGGATGGAAACTGCTAAAGTTAATTGAGTTAATTTTATATTGAATTAATTTGTTTTTTTTCTAATAAAAGAAACCGTACTTTATAATTGAATGTATCGTTATAATACTAATTTTAATTATGAACTTAAACTGAATTGACAAAGGTAAAACAATCACAGTAAATAATTGTAATTGCTGCTGTATCCTGTGTGTGCTCACTGCAGACAACACAGATGCACATTGAGGAACAGGTTTTCTTCCACTATTGAATGGCTTAGTTCTAACTGAAATGTATTCTGCCTGTGGCTCATCTCTGTGTTTTCTGCTTTCATGGGGAATACTTTCTCAGTTATGCATTCAACTGATGCATCTTATCCTATTAACTTCACATTATGCAAATTAAAATGCTTCTTAAAATTCTTGAACTAATCTTTGCTCATAAAATTGGTTGCTTCAAATGCTGTGCTGGTACCTTCCGTACCCGTGGTTACATGGGAACATTTTTAATGGCTTCTAGCTTCTGCTTAAAGTACATTTACACCCAGAATCACATATTACTGTGTCCATCTTCATACCACACATTAGTTATTTTTTATAAACACATATGAGCGCATAAGCATACATACATTATAGAAGTCCTTAGTTTCTGCTCAATACTTAAACAGTTGTTTTTTAATTTCCGTGACTACCCCATGTGCAGTGCATTTGTGTATAAGATGTTTTAGTACAGGTTGGGTAGATTTTGAACTACTCTTGTCACACTAGCAAGGAGGAGGAGTAAGCAGGTTAGCACTTGCTTCTGTTTTTGTTGGTCCTACCTACAAAAGCTGGTCTCTTTACCTACTTTACATATTTGTTTTACATAAAGAAAGAGATACATGATAATTACTTGAAGATGGAAACCATTTTAGTAAAACAGCAAAGGTACAACCAGTTTTAAATTCATTGTGGTTCCATATTATTAAATATTGGTTTAAAAAACAAATTATCCTACTCCAAAATTTTATCACCATGGAGATAGTCATAGAATTCACAAAGAATTGAACAAAAACCTTTTCCAATATTTTTCAGGATTTGTTTTATACTCCAAATCCAGTGTTTTTTAAAATGAAAATTAAATCTGTCAAAGTTTTTAATCATATATTTTATTACAGTCTAAATATAATATAGAATAGATATAAAACATACATATATATTCTTTTTTATCCATTTATCTATCCATAGACACCTCCTAGGTTTCTTCCATATCTTGGTTATTGTAAATAACTGCAATGAACATAGGGGTGCATATATCTTTGAGAAGTAGTGTTTTTGTTTACTTTGGATAAACACTGAGAAATAGAATTATTGGGTCATATGGTACATATAAATTTAATTTTTTGAAGAATATCCATATTGCAATAAAAATAATAAAATTTTGCAATTTGAGACAACCTAGATGGATCCAGAGGGTATTATGCTAAGTGAAATAAGTCAGGCAGAGAAAGACAAATATCATAAGGTTTCACTTATATGTAAAATCTAAAAAAAAAAAAAAAGCAAAATAAACAAACAAAGCAAAACAAACAGACTCTAGAAACAGAGACCAAATGGATGGTTACCAGAAGAGAGAGGGTGGGGGAATGGATGAAAATGGGAAGGTATAGAAAGTCAATAATGTGATAAGTTTACATGGTGACAGATGATTACTAGAATTAGTGGGTGATCACAGTATAAGGTATAAAGATGTCAATTCACTATATTATGCACGTGATATAAACAATATAAGATTGTATATCAGGTATACTTAAATAAAAAATAAATTTTAAAAACCCTGCTCCTTTGCAGTCCAAAGTTTGAAAATGCACTTAATCAAACTACATTTTTCTGTCTAATATGCTCCAAGGAATCAAATCAAACCCTCCTGATCAGGCTTCTAAATTTTTTCTCTTTTGCAAGACAGTTAGTGAGCTGAACACCTTACAATCTACAATTATTCTTTAGAATTCAAGGTGCTAACAATTCCATTCACAATATACTATAATGAGAACATTTGTAAAAGTACATCTACACATATAAAAGCCTAAGCAACCAGCCACCACAGTGTGGATGCTCAACATAGGAACTACCGAGCAGTATCAACTTTGCAGACTGCCCTCTAGCACTCCCGGACCCGCCGGGGGATGTCAGACTGCTGGTTTCAGCCTAATACCCACAGGCCAGGCTGAGGGAGATGCCCTTCAAGCCCCAGCACTGCCCCAGGTGCGGCTGGCCAGGGAAGGACCACAGGAGGTTGGCTCTATGGCATGTCCTGCCCGTCTCGCCCAGTCCCACCCCTCCAGCCGCCTTCTAGTTAATTTACTTTCAATGTGCATGAATCCATGCACAGGGCCTCTAGTAAATATATAAATTAGTGGATTCATGAATATATTTGTCACTCAAGTGAAGATGTGCTTGAGATTTGGATGTCAATGTTTGGCACTATATTATTCAATCAGATACAGATCACAGATTCTTTCTTGTCAAAGTCATTCTCTAGTCTCAATCAGAGGTCCTTAAATGTATACTTGTATCAGAATTGTTTTAGAATCTTTATAAATATTTAGATATTTATCTGATTTCTGGTGCTTTTAAAATTTTTTGTTGAATTTATAGGGGTGGCATTGGTTAATAAAATTATATAGGTTTGTGCTTTTATTGAGCAATTTGGGAGTGGTTTCACAATATGTTATAAGCTCCCTCAAGTGATTCCTTTGAATGCCAGCATTTGAGGACCTTTGCTCCAAACGAAAGTTTAACCATTTTAATGCCACTCCAGGAGTCAGAAGAAACAGAATCAGCATACAGTTTTTTGCTGTTTTTTCATACATATATTTTAGATCCTCCTCCCATGGGCCACCTGCTTTAGAGTTTGAGAATTTGGCAGTTTAATCAATAAGCATTTGCCAGCCACTTGTTCCTTGAATACTCAGTTAAGAGGCTTGGGTGGGGCCCAGAATCTTCATAAATAACAAGTTTCTAGGGTGAATGCGATGGCCCAAGTTTTGCATAGGGGTAACTTTCATTTATGAAGTAAATATTTTGAGTTATTATTCCTAATATTTCCCTTGATTTCTCAAGGCAGATGGTTTTCACTATCCTACACCACACCTCAGACGTGACTATGTTTCCCCTCCCAATAATAAAACATGGCACAAATATAATTCTAAAGACTGTGCTAAGGGCCACATACATTAAAAGGGAACCTCCTTTCTCATATTTACAAGGGCTCTTTCTCCCGGTGAAGAGAGCAAAAGAGAAGGGAAATAAACACACATGTTCACGTACCAACCCCTTCACATGTTTAGTCCTCCAGATGACCCAGTTTTTATTAATCATGGTTTGTATTTGAGGAGACAGATTTCTAGAGAGTATAAGTAACTTGGCCAAAGTTTATGGAGCCAACAGATGGCAGTAGTGGGATCCTGAGATCTTTCTGATGCCAAGCCCCCATGCACTATTTCTGACATGATGCTGCCAAAAAAGATGGTCACAATAGTGGAAGAGTAGAAACTTTTAATGGAATCTTTGACTATATTTATTATTGAATTATTATCTTGGTAAGACTTGTGCTGCAAGAATCTAGAATTTTGTCTAATAACAACATTAAAACCTGTAGCTAACCTTATTTTTAAACTATAACCCCACTTTTAGAGGACATATCCCCAAAATAACTATTTTATTATTGTGATATGTTTCAAACTTCTTAGAATATTGAGATTAGAATTTCACCATTTTAGGAAAACATAGAACCAGCAGTGTTCCAGGAAAATTTGGGGTGATGGGAAGGAAAAAAATTGAAACAAAATCTGTAAAGTGTTTTCCGAGAACATTTGTAAAATTAAGAAGAAAACGAAGCTTTTATCATAAGTATATGAGATCCCTCTCATGACCATCCTCCTTGTCTCTACCAGATGGATACACTAAATATAATACAGTACAATTTTATCAAATTATAAAATGTTTGTCATGTAAACATTTCAACATAAAACTTGGGTTGCCTTGGTAAAGTTTTCTTCATATTGATTTTACTACTAAGATCATCCAGAACCTCCAGAACCTCGAACTGTGTGTTATGTTTGAGAGCACCACTTAAGCCATCTCAAAGGCACATTTTAAAGGGTTGAAAAAAAATGTTATTTTTGTATTCTTCTTTCAGGAAATGCTTCGATATCAGTAATATTGACATTGTCTAAGTCTGCTCAAATACCTCCCATTTATTTGTAATCCAAGTTAGAATAATGTAGCCTATAACAAAGGCAACTAATGTAACCCATGCAGCTTTATGGCAGCAACCAGACTTTGAGCTCCATAAATCATATACTTGGTTTTCCCTGTCCTAAGTCATTGAGGATTTCTTATTCCAAATTCTTTTCATCATCACCTTGTAGTATTCTCCTTATCTCATATTGCTTTTCTTATTTTTGTCTATCTTCCCAAAGAACTATGCTTAAGCAGGAACACAGAATGCACACTAGCCCTTCTCAGCTCTAATCACATTGACACTTCAAGTGCAGTGCAATTATAATAATTTAGTTAGGAGCACTCTAATTATAAATTCTGACAGTGGTATAAATATTGGTTTACAGAAGTCTATAAGTAAATACCTCTTGGTTTATAAAGAGGAAATCTTTAAAATTTAAGGTTAAGCCTGGCCAGTGTGGCTCAGTAGTTGAGCATCTATCCATGAACCAGGAAGTCACATGCCTGGGTTGTGAGCTGGATTTCCGCTATGGGGTGTGCAGGAGGTAGCCAATAGATTATCCTCTTTCATCATTGATGTTTCTGTCTCTCTCCCCCTCTCCCTTCCTCTCTAAAATCAATAAAAATAAATTTTAAAAAATTAAGGTTAATGACTTTAATGAATGAAACTCCATGTGTATATACTTCAACCATATAAATTCAATTTAGATTAAATGAGAAGGCTTAGGATATTTTAATGTTAGATTAAGTCCTCTTGACTCTGTGATTATTGCTGTATCTATGCCTGGTTTCCAAACTAGCCACATTATCTCTGATTATTGCAATCATCTTTATGCACTCTATCATTATAGTCAATACTATGCTTGGTAAGCAGGCAAAGAGAAAATTATGTAGCATGTTGAGAAATTCATGGGCGTTATTTTGCAATGAGTAGATTGTTTTAAAAAGATTATTTTATATTAATGTTTGGTTTTTCATTTGCAATTTAAAGTAAGTTGTATTATTTTAAATTAACCATTGAATGTAAATGTGATTCACATTAACAAAATATAATGTACATATATAATTTTTAATTTGTTAAAATTGTAGAAAATTGATTACTTTTAAAAAAATAAGTTGTCCTAGAGTTATTACAGAGTATATTAAACTCTGGTTGAGATTCTCACTAGGCCACCATATCTATTATTTCTTTTAACTTCTACAGTAATAACATGATGTATATAAAATCTTTACTTAGAAAAGTTCTGTTATTTAACTTATGGACAGTTTGAAAAAACACACACAAACACTTGTACTATGCAAATTAATTACCCTGAATTGCTAATTTTATTCAGCTATCTTCTTTTGCTATTTCATTTTAACCCTTTATTTGTACAGTAAAGTACTGTTTCTACCTCTTTTCCATCTAAAGTGTGTTCATTATTGACATCTAGGAGCTTAGCTTTGTGACTAAGAATAAGAATGGTTTTGGTTAAGTCTCTTTCAACCCTAATACAAAATGTTTTACAACATGTTTGTTGAAAAAGTCAAGGAAGCCTCTGACATAATGGAAGCATGCTAAGGAGCAGAAATAATACAGGCTATGTCTCATAAAGTGGTAAATTTGTACAAAGACCAGCACTCTGCATATTACATTTCTGTCGCTCTCATTTCAGAACGAGCCACACACTCACTTGGTATGGAACTTTTACCTCTCATTTGTAGAGAGAAGAACTGAAGTCCAGACTGGCCTAATCAGAGGTAGACATATGAATTAAGCAGGAGCAGAGATATTGGCGACAATTAAGATTGATACTGAGGGAGGAGGTAAGCTTTTATTCCACTTTAATGATTGTTAGCGAGGAATGATTGCCGAAGGAGGAACGCACGAGGCCAAAATGGGTGAAGAATTATGAATTTATTAGGTCATCTGGATACCCAAATGGGTTGAGCCCCCAAATGGCGCCAGCACCCAAAGATGGGAGTCAGAGATTTTTTAAAAGCCTAGAGTCGGGCTTTTTCTATGTGGAGAATTCTCTGTGCAGGTCTGGATTCTGGGAAAATCTGAAGGGAAGAGATAATGGTCTTAGCAAGTGGAATGTGGTCTAAGCAAGTGGAATGTCCACTGTGAAGTGGCCTGAAGGTCAGTTGCCAGGGGAGAGGGAATCGATTAAATTATTTGATCCAAACTAACAATTAAAATCTAAAATAGCATTGTAAGTCTAAATGTTATGGTAACAATTTCTGTCATAATATGTAGGAAAATTAATGGCTTTGTGTAAGCTAGTTTGAAATTTAGTGCTGTCACTTACAAGTGCAAATATTCTAACTGGTATATGTATTAATGGAAAGACAAATTTACCTGCTACTAGGATGTAATAACATTTTAAGGGTTATACATCTATAATTTAATATAAATATATGCAAATATAATATAACTCAGGATAGTATAATCCTATCTAATAAAAGAGAAACATGGTAATTGGCGTACGACCGCTACCCTTCCCATTGGCTAATCAGTGAGATATGCAAATTAACTGCCAGCCAAGATGGCGGTCGGCAGCCAGGCAGCTTGAAACTAACATGAGGCTTGCTTGCTTCAGTGACGGAGGACTCCAACGTTCCCCGCCTGCCTTGCCGGCCTCTGAGCTTGCAGTTTAAGAAACATTGTAACAAATATAGAAGCTAAACAAAACCCCAGAAACCTGCTTTCAGGGAGCCGGGATCTCAGAGCTGGTGTTACACATTGTTTCGATTATAGAACCGAAACAAACCAGATACCTGCTTTCAGCAGTGGAGGCCTAAGAGCTGGAGCCTCAGAGCTAAAGCTGGCCCAGAATTAAAAAAAAGAAAGAAAAAAAGGAGCGGTTGGGAGCTTCAGTCACCCGCCAGCCTGAAAACAGCCCTCAGCCCCTCACCCAGACTGGCCAGGCACCCCAGCGGGGACCCCCACCCTGAAGGGTGTGTGACCAGCTACAAACAGCCATCATCCCCTCACTCAGGCTGGCCAGGCACCCCAGTGGGGACCCCCACCCTGATCCAGGACACCGTTCAGGGCAAACCAGCCAGCCCCCACACATGTACCAGGCCTCTATCCTATATAGTAAAAGGGTAATATGCCTCCCAGCACCGGGATCAGCGGAGCTGAGAGGCCTCCCGGCACCGGGATCAGCATGACAGGGGGCAGCGCCCAAACTCCCTGATCGCCCTGGGGCTCTGTGTGTGACAGGGGGTGGGGCCACAACCTCCCTATCGGCCCTGCTCTGTTCGTGACAGGGGAAGGTGCCCCAGCCCCCTGATCAGCCCTGCTCTGTGCCTTGATATGGGGGAGCTCCCCACCCCCTGATCGCCCTGCGGCTCTGTGTGTGACAGGGTGCAGCGGCCCAACCCCCTCTCCCCCCACGGGCCCTGCTCTGTGTGTGATGGTGTAGGGCCATAACCTCCTCATTGTCCCTGCCCTGAGTGTGATGGTGGCGGCGCCCCAACCCCATGATCGGCCCTGCTCTGTGGGTGATAGAGGTTGACGCCCCAACCGCCCCCCACGGGCCCTACTCTGTGTGTGACAGGGTAGACCCATAACCTCCCCATCGGCCCTGCCCTGAGTGTGACAGGGTGCGGTACCCCAACCCCCTGATCTGCCCTGCTCTGTGTGTGACACGGGGCGGTGCCCCAACTCCCCTATCGGCCCTACTCTGTGAGTGACAGGGGGGAGCTCCCCAACCCCCTGATCGACCCTGCTCTGTGCATGACAGGGTAGGGAGCCCCTACCCCCCTGATGGGCCCTGCTCTGTGAGTGACAGGGTGCAGCGCCGCAACCCCCTGATTGGCCCTGCTCTGTGCGTGACAGGGGGTGGCACCGCAACCTCCCCATCGACCCTACCTTGAGTGTGACAGGGGGCGGTGCCCCAACCCCCCAATTGGCCCTACCCTGAGTGTGACTGAGGGTGCCATCACAACCTCCCAATCCGCCCTGCTCTGTGCATGACAGGGGCGGCGCCCCAACTCCCCAATCGGCCCTGCTCTGAGCCTGACCAGGGGCTGCACCTAGGGATTGGGCCTGCCCTCTGCCGCCCGGCAGCAGGCCTAAGCCAGCAGGTTGTTATCTCCTGAGGCGTCCCGGACTGCGAGAGGGCACAGGCCGGGCTGAGAGACCCCCTCTTCCCCCCGAGTGCACAAATTTTTGTGCACCGGGCCTCTAGTCCTATATAATAAAAGCCTAATATGCTAAGTGTCTGACTGTTGTTTGACTGTTCAACCAGTCGCTATGATGCGCACTGACCACCAGGAGGCAGATGCTCCCACCAGTAGGTTAGCTTGCTTCTGGCGTCCGTCTGATGGGCAGACATGCCCTGGAGCCTTTCTGTGGCCCCTCCCCAGCCCCAATTGTGCACCAATTTGTCCCTTGGCCTGGCCTGCACCCTGTTGCAATCCAGGACCCTTCAGGGGATGTCAGAGAGCTGGTTTTTGGCCAGATCCCCGCAGTTCAGGTTGAGGGGCCCTACCAGTGCTGAATCCATGCATTGGGCCTCTGGTGTACAATATAAAAATGATAATCATTGCATGTAAATCAGAGGCAAAGTAATTAAAATCACATAGCTGACATATATTGGCTATAGGTCATGTGCTGAAATGCAGAAATGAGGCGAACTAACACATTTTAACAACTTAAGGTCACATCCTAATGTTATATACAAATATTTAAAGCACATGCAAAATCCATGAAATTGTTCTGTGTTTATTTACGTACCTTCATTCCAGACTTTATACTGAAGTCCTGTTTTAGTGTTAGGAACAATATGTTTTGTCCTGGAGCAGATCAACTTTTCAAACATGATTGCTGCATTCTACATGAGATTAGTGTGGGAGCCTTAGGATTTTCCTGAGTCTTTGGTGAAGATTGCTTTGACGGCCCAAGTGTGTATCACTGTATTCCATGTGACATACCTTGCTATAGCTCACGAATTAAGTATCACATGCCAACTTTATAATTATGCATGCAATGCACCCATGAGGAAAAGTATATTCTTGTCTCAACATTATCTATTTTTTCTATTTTCAAAGTGAGGAAAATAAGCAATATCATCCTCAACACACTGAATAATACCTAGCATGATATTCTATCAGCATAATGCATTAAAGGTAATAAACACAATCTACATTTTAATAGATGTACTGAATCAATGACAATGAGATCCTATAAAAATATTTATCACTGTTAGTCCCATCTACATGGAGCCAATGATGGCTATACAGATAGGAAACACAAAGTAATATTATATATACTTTTTGATAATGTTTTGTGATCATACCTATAGGAAGAATAGAAGAACAACATTAGAAATAATCATTCTAGTGGATCTTCTGTGTTTGCTTGTCATTCATTGGTGAATCTGGAGCTACAGTTCTAGGCACTGTGTCCTGGATAATGATATTCTGAAATTGTCCCAGATTGCAAATATTAATGTTTTGAAATGTATTTTTGTCTCAACTAATATTATATGATGTGATAGAGATGTCGGCCAAGGGTTTTTCTAGATTGGGTGTACCTTACTAATAATAAGAGGCAAGAGTTTAAAAAATGAATTTACAAATGTCTTCCTTGTGATTGATTGGAAAAGAATCAGGGATAAAACCTAAAAGTTTAGTGCCAGGGTTGAAGGATGACCAAGTGAACAGAGAAAGCATTGTCACGGTAGAAACCATGACACATACTGGAAAATAATGCTTTCAATGCAATTCTTACTGACTTTAGTGTTTTTAATATTGAAGCCCTTCATTCTGTTCACAAAATTCTCTTATTTGGAATTTTGTTTCTAAACAAAATCCATTGAGAACTTCTAGAAATGTGAGCGATTACAGTTTGAATAGTAAATGCCCTATGACTGTAGGCAATAGGGTTTACTTTTTAATTAGTTATTTATTAGATGGAGAAATAGGGCGCCAATTCACCCAAACACTCTAAACTGTGCAGCAAAAATGAAAGCTACAGAAATTTTCACTGACTACTTTGGAAAGACTTCCTTTACATTATTCAAGTATGAAAGTAAAAATTGTACATCAGAGCAGGTGCTTAGTTAATTCATATGCAACATTGCTTTCCTGCATTTAGTCATAAACTTATTTTTTTGTTCCAGTTCTCAAATTAAATTAGAACAAAAATAAGAATTAAGTTTAATACATTTTAAATTTTCTGGTGTATTATATAATATATGTAGATTCATTATAGAAATTTTATCCTTCAAATATTGCAATATTGAATAAAGTGAGACAGCTCTAGTTTTTTTTAACATAAGAAAGTAATAAAAACAAACAAACAGTAAAGAGCTTAGATAAAGCATTACATTTCTGTATGATTGATTACCTGGGTAAAGATTTATACCAGCCAAGAAAATAAGCCTGAAAGTGCAGGAACTAAAAGTAATAAGATGAGCTTAATAATGTTGACTTAAGTCAACTGAAAAAAAAATAGTTTCCTTTGATTTCCTTTTAATATCTAACTGCTTGACATTTATAATTTATTGATTAATGACATTTTGTTATAAACCTTAATTAAAGTAATCTCTTCCTCCTTATATAAGATCATTGAGTAGGAAATAGGAATGGCTAATCTTAGCCAAAAGTGTTACTTGTACTATTGGTGGGATTCATGGGTATTTTTTGAGTTATATAAAATATTGCTATATTTTAAACATAATTTTTAAGTCTGTTGTAAGAAAATTTATTTATCCCATATCTAACTCAAATAATTTTCTCTTTCTTTGACTATAAACCATAAAATACTATGTTATATTTACAGATAAATATTTTATAAATTATTTTTAATCAGAATTTTCTTCCATAGCCTATATAATAAAGAGCTGATATGCTAATTAGACCAAACAGCAGAACAACCATCCGGGCGACCTTCTGGACAAAGCCAGGGCTGCGAGGGCTGAGACCCTTTTACAAATTTCGTGCATAGGGCCTCTAGTAAATATATATTTAATTTATTGAATATTTTATTTTTTATATAACTTAATTCAAGAAATGTCCAGTTTAAGTATTGAGACTGATGTGGGGCATTACACAAACTTTGTAGATATTTTACCTTAAATACATAGGTGTAGTCAGCTGAATTGTGAAAACTATTTAGCCAATCTCTAAATATCAATGAAGTATAGTTAGCATTGATTTATAAATGGTAGTTGACATCATGTTCACTTGTTGTTAGTCATTCGAGTTGTAAGCCACAAGTTGCTTTTCATTTCATCATACATGACATATAATCAACAGAGCAAAGAAATGAGCCCATATGGCATAATGTCACAGTATCTTAAACTATATGTGAAAGGCCCAGGCTGGTGTTGTTCAGTGGTTAAGCGTCAACCCATGAGCCAGGAGGTCATGGTTCGATTTCCAGTCAGGGCACATGCCCAGGTTGTGGGCTGGATCCCAAGTAGGGGACTTGCAGGAGGCAGCCTATCGATGATTCTCTTTCATCATTGATGTTTCTATCTCTCAATCTTCCTTCCTCTCTCTGAAATCAATAGACATATGTCATATATATATATATATATATATATATATATATATATATATATATGTTAAAGTTTAGTATATAGACCATAAATGTTTCTGTATGTATGGGCAAGCTAGGCTTTTATTTTTGATACTGTCTTTTTTTTAAATATATTTTATTGATTTTTTACAGAGAGGAAGGGAGAAGAATAGAGAGCTAGAAACATCGATGAGAGAGAAACATCGATTGGCTGCCTCCTGCACACCCCCCACTGGGGATGTGCCTGCAACCAAGGTACATGCCCTTGACCAGAATCGAACCCGGGACCTTTCAGTCCACAGGCTGATGCTCTATCCACTGAGCCAAACCAGTCAGGGCGATACTGTCTTTTTAAAAAGAAAGATGTAATTTTTCATGCTTTGGGAATTTCCCACTTAACTTGAGCTTTCTACCTGCTGTAATTATGCAGACCTGAGTTTACATACTTTTAGCCATGATTTGATACCTTGAATACCTTCTATCTTGACACACATACATGGCATCATTACTCCTTTTGTTGTAAGGTAATCTCAGAAGGGTGAAAATTGGGATAAGAATTTTAGAATAACAATATGGGTTTCCAGATAGTTTTTAAAATACCCAGTCATAATGATTAGAACCAGAAAAAAAAAATTGTATTTTGTTACAAACCCTTTCTGAAAGAAAGGTTCAGTTGTGCTTTCTCTAAATGGCAGTAGATCAGGGCTCTTTGGATTAATATGCATCATACATACTCTGCAGATGAAACTAAGTCACCTGGGAAATGGATGGCCAATGAACCACTTTATCTGTACTCTGCAGGTACCTTGAGTAGTCTGTCAGCTGCAGCATAATTATACTTTAAGTTTGATGTAGGCAGTGCTACGGTAGCTAAAATCATTTTTATTTCTTCCCAGAATTTCCTTCATAGAAATGCAAAGTAATACAACTTTTTAAAAACAATATTGTTTTTTTCTGGATTTAAGCAGTAAAGTGTAAACATAATTCAGGAACAGCTAATGTGTCCTTCAGTAGAAAATGGAACAATTATTGTCTATGTTAAAGAATAGGAACAAAAAAAAATGTGGGCCTTGTGAGATTCCACTGATATTTTGATAATAAGATTGCTTTGGTGACTTTTTAAGTCTAAATCATTCAAAGATATTTGAATTCCTAAAATATGGTTTGATTTTATAAATGTCCATTTAAATGAAATGTACAGTTGCAGCAATTAGGAAGTAGATAGAAAAATAAATCTTGGCATCACTAATTTAGATATCAGTTTTAAATGCGTGTGCACATAAATTTATATGGATATATGTATATAAACATAGACAAGTATTTTACATGAACCTAAATTTGATATGAGTAATTTAAATAATTTCGTTATTTAGAATGTACTGAAGAACTTTGATATATGTCGTTAAGTCACAAATCACCCACTATATTTACTGATCTTGAATTTTTTTTCTTTATTTGATTTCAGTAAGGTGCTAAGGAAGTTTATGTTTATATCCTTCGACTTAATTTACTATTTAAGTCTTACTTAATTTATGTCTTACTTTACTATTTTATTTCTATATTAAAATGAACCATGTAATTAACATACACTGAAAAGTCAGTTAAAATGAAATAGTCTGTAAAAGTATCCTTGCATTTATCAAGCAAGTTTGCCAAAGTTTGTGTCTTTTGTGATTATGCTTCTATATCTGCATTAACATAATGGATGTATAACCCACTAGGGAATATTTTTATTTATTGAGCCATGTTACCATTAACAGAAAGTGTCAGGATAATAAAGTAACTGATTCCTCATTTTTGTAGAAACCTTGAAAACAAGGCCTTTCATCTCATTCTATAACTCATCTTATGTATCTTTTTGACAACATATATATTATCAATAAATTTGATTTCTCTGCATATAACATTAAGATGTCAGTCATCTTGCTTGTTATGCCCAAGACACACATTAGTTGTTGGAGCAGAGACACAAGACACATGAAGTTTCTCAGAAACTACACTGCTACACATAACAAACGCCTATGAATTTGATTTGTTGGTTTACAGAGGTATTAATAACAAAAAATAAGATGATATATTTATAGTCCCTCGTTATTGTGGTATCAACACAACACCAAAAATTCAATTTAATCTTGTTTTATAGTGACAAAAACTGGACTTCAGAAAGCATTTAACAAAAATAAAAATAATAGGCCCTAACCAGTTTGGCTCAGTGGCTAGAGCATCTGCCTGTGGATATAAGGGGTCCCAGGTTTGATTCTGGTCAAGGGCAGATATCTAGGTTGAGGGCTAATCCCAGTAGAGGGAATGCTGTAGGCAGCCAATCAATGATTCTCTCTTATTATTGATGTTTTTATCTCTCTCCCTTCTCCCTTCCTCTCTAAAATCAATAAAATATGTTTTTAAAAATTTAAAATAACAGGAAAAATAATGAGGGTGTTATCATAATATTGACTATCTACTAAGTACATATTTTATTACTTCATAAATGGATTCATAAATGGCAGGAATGGTATTTATCAATGTGATTTATTATTTTTATTGCATGTAGTAATAAATTGTTTTACCTATTTGTGCATTGTATTAATCATATGAATACACCACAATATATTTATCAATCTATTTTAATAGCCAAGTAAAATATTTTTTAGTTTTTAGCTATTATAAATAATATTGATGTAAAAATCTTTTGCAAGTCTTTTGGTAAACATTCTGCAACATTACTTTGGGGTAGTAGAATAGTTACAGCTAAAATGGCTGGAATGTTAATTTTGCATATATTTACATTTGGTTACCAATACCAAATAGTTTTCCAAATGGATTTTAACAATTAACATAACGACTACAATACTTGGAAGTTGCAGTTGTACACACCCCAACCTCACATGGTATTAACAGTATTTTTCCATTTTGTAGACACTCTTATAGTTATAATATCATCACATTGTCCGTTTAATTTTTTAAAATATATTTTTATTGATTTCTAAGAGGAAGGGAGAGAGAGAGACAGAAAAATCAATGATGAGAAAGTGTCATTAATCAGCTGCCTCCTACATGCCCCACACTGGGGATCAAGCCGCAACCTGGGCATGTGCCTGACAGGGAATCAAACTGTTTACCTCCTGGTTCATAGGTCAATGTTCAAACACTGATCCATGCCAGCCAGGCTATCCATTTATTTTTTATTTTTCTTCTGAATAAAGAAATTAAGCATCTTTTGGTATTCTCATAGGACATTTATATATCCTCTCTAGTAAAGTGTCTGTTCAAATATTCTCATTTTTTCTTGCATGAAGGGAAAATTTACCCTTTTTCAATTGATTTATTAAAAGCTATATATTCTAAATATGGGTTATTTTTAAGATATGTATATGGTATCCCAAAAATGTATACACCCACTATGAATAATTTTAAAGACAGTCTTTGTTAAAATACATTTCATTTTTAAAATTGATTATCACCTGTTAAAGTATGCATACATTTTTTGGGACACCCTGTATGTATTCCAATACCTTCTCACATTCTGTGAATATTGTCACTATTTAAAGAAATCTTTTGATGAACAGTTTTTAAAAAAATATATTTTATTGATTTTTTACAGAGAGGAAGGGAGAGGGATAGAGAGTTAGAAACATCTATGAGAGAGAAACATCGACCAGCTGCCTCCTGAATACCCCCCACTGGGGATGTGCCTGCAACCAAGGTACATGCCCTTGACTGGAATCAAACCCAGGACCCTTGAGTCCGCAGGCCAATGCTCTATCCACTGAGCCAAACCAGTCAGGGCTTTTGATGAGCAATTTTAGAAAAAATTAATAATGTCCATTTTATCAGTTTTTATATTATATGGTTGTTTCTTGTGTCTGGTTAAAGAAATATCTGCCTATCTCGAGTTCATACAGACATTTCCTTTTGTTATCTTTAATAGCTTGATAATTTTACTTTCATATTTATGGCTATGCTGTACCTGGGATTTATATGTATGAAGTGAGATCAAGATAAATGTTTACCTTTTTCCCAATTTGAAACTCCACTAGCTCTAGAATGTTCTGTTGAAAAGAACATTGTTGCCTCATTGCATTTAATGGCACCTTGTACAAAGCCATTACATGTGTATGTGTAGGTCTCTTCTGGACTTTACAGTCTGTTCTATATGTCACTCTGCACTCTATTTGCTTCCACTCTATTTGTTTACACTGTCTTAATTATTATTATTATTTTTAAAAAAAATATATTTTGTTAATGTTTTACAGAGAGGAGGGGAGAGGGATAGACAGTTAGAAACACCGATGAGAGAGGAACATCGATCAGCTGCCTCCTGCACACCTCCTACTGGGGATATGCCCGCAACCAAGGTACATGCCCTTGGCCGGAATTGAACCTGGGACCTTTCAGTCCTCAGGCCGACGCTCTATCTGCTGAGCCAAACCGGTTAAGGCCTGTCTTAATTATTGATGCGTTTTAAGTCTTTAAATATTCCATCCAAGCTTGTCCTTTTTGCCATTTGCATTTCCATATGAACTTTATAATTAATTTATTGACTTTACTGTCATTTTCAATAGCATCACCTGCTGTGATTTTATTTAGAATTTCATTGAATCTGAAGAGTAAGTTATAGAGAATTAAGCATTTAACATTTAGTTCATCAGTATGGTGCATATATATCTGATTTAAACGGTTTGCTTAAATTTCTCTCTGTAATCTATATATATAAAAGCCTAAGCGACAGTTATTTATAAAAGCTGGTTGACCAGCCGCTATGACACACACTGACCACCAGGGGGCAGACGCTCGATGCAGGAGCTGCTCCCTGGTGGTCAGTGTGATCCCACAGCCAACCTCCCCCGGCCCTTCTCCCTCACAACCACCCCCTCCCCCCCCGGCCAACTTCCCCAAAAGGCATCAATTGCCAACCAGGCCCAGGGACCCCACCCGTGCATGAATTTGTGCACTATGTCTCTAGTATTAAATAGTTACGGTATATGTCATCCACACTATTTGATAAATTTAATAGTTCTTTGTTGCTTCTTGACTCTATTATAAGTGATAACAATTTGAGTTTTTAAAATATGTTTGTTGTTATCACATCTAAATAAAACTGAGACTGAACAGTTGTATATCCTACAATAAACTGTGATTTGAGACTTGACGTCTGATTGGTTATTGTAAGATTTACCAGTAAATACATGGATTCTGTCACAGTTTTCTTTCATATCAGTAGAAAAACTGGCATTACTGAATGCATTGGATGGGAGGATAAGAGGCAACGCTGCATGATTATTTTACTCCCTAAGTTGTACATGTTCAACATACCACTTGCATATCCATGGTAAATCATCCCACACAAATTAGAGCATTGTCAGGTGCTCACTCTCACAAAGGAGTATATTTGAAACTGTTATTACTATTAGTTATGTACATGTCTCAGTGAGGTTATAGGCGATAAATAGTTGAATTGCAAAATAGTTATTTGATAAATAGATGCTCACTATTTAAATATAGACATTTTAATAGCAGGTTAGTTATAGAATTATTCATTTTTATTTCATATTCATTGTTATATTTTTAAACTTTGAGTCACTTTCTGTTATTAATATGTTAACAGCATGTGTATGTGTGAATGCTACTTTCATGATTTTTATGATTCCTAAAAATAAAATATTAAAATAGAGCTGAGTCATTGCCAACTCCTGGGGCAGATAATGAAGCTTTCATTTCAATGAAGTGTTAAAGAAAAGGCAAGTTCCCACAGCTTATCCTACTACCTAACAATAGCACTTGTAATTATTTAGCACTATTATTTGAATTATTCTTCAAGTTTTGATGTGATTTTACAAATAACATATTTTCCCCAGACATAGGAAGGCTTATCAGTCTCATTTTTCACTTCCCGCCCTACAAAGAAAGATAATGTGCCCTCCAGCATCACAAAAAGAAATTATACATTTATCCAACATCTTTTTCCCTCTCTTCTGGTTTCCTTATTTTTTTCTATAGACTTATTAGCACTGATATTGAAGAGTTGAAGGAGCTCTTTAAAAGTTTATGTAAAGTAGTCCTTTGGGAAATATTTCCAACTCCTGGTAAAATCCCCATTCTGACCGCAAGTCTTGCCTTTATGAGACAGTTGTAGAAAACAAATGAGCAGGAGTATGAGAGTCAGGAAGAGTTGGTACCTGAACCTGCTCTGCTATCTTTCCCTGCACCACATACCGTTGACTAGGATCATTCTCTCCATTGTGCAGTGTCTCTCCCAACCGGCGGATATTAGTAGAAGAATAATGTTCACAGGACCCATGGCTATTTGCATATCGAGATCACATCAGAAGAGACAATAGATTTTAAATGCCTTTTCAATTGCAATAATATATATATATATATATATATATATATATATATATATATATATATATATATGTATGTATGTATATATATATATAAATGCCAAGCGACCAGAATGATGGAACAACCAGTCGCTATGACGCCATTGTGGAGCCCAACGAACCTAATCAGGGCCCTGATTGGCCTCCCCAACTGCCTGTGTTCCCACTCCCCGGCAGGACTGGTTCATATATATATACAGTAGATCCTCCAGTAACATCAGAGATCCGTTCTTACAGCTAACCACCATTAGCTGGGCCAGCTAACCACCCGTGGCCCCTCCCCCTGCCCGGCCCAGCCTGGATCGGCTCCCAAAAGGGAGGGCTGGCCGGACCACACCTGTGTATAAATTCATGCATGAGGCCTCTAGTTTTTAATAAAAGCATCAGGTGGTTCTATGGGTGTAATTCCAAACATGTTACTAAAGCTGAACATATCTCCATTTAGCAACTTAATATAGCAAATAATCTCTGAAGACCAAACATTTTTTCAAGCCTGAAGCTAAAATGCACTAAATGTGAAGAACTCTCTCCATGGCTTTTGATGAATCTTTCATCATTTAATATTTTATCAAAACACATTTATAATCTTAATAAAAACTTCCATTGAAATCTGTATCTTGAAAGATAAAAGTATTATATCATGGAAATATTTATAATTGACTAACTGGATAACAGCTTGAGAGCTCCTTTAAAGACCGGCATTAAAGACACATGATTCGCTTATCCATTTCTAAATTTTAATTGATCTTGTTTGAATATTTGAAAAAATTTGATTGGCAAACATGGATGGCATATACCTAACTTATACCTTTCCCCATACGGGCTTGGATTCAAGAGCCATCTGAATGGAATCACTTGTCGAAGAATTTGTTTTTCTGTATGAGTTCTTCATGTAGTGAAATTAGATCATTTAAATTATTTAAGATTTTCTATTCCTCCACATGATATAATCTCTTTAGAGAAAGCACTTTCTATTTCTTGTCGTTGCTACTAGCAACAGACATTTCAGTCAGTAAAAATATTAGATTGTGGGAAATAATCAGCTCTCTTTGGGGAAATAAACCAAAGGGAGTTGATATTTCCATCAAAATAAGAGGTTTTGTGTTTCTACATCTTACAAAGCTACATGTGGCTCTGAGTAAATTATTCAGCCTTTCTGAATTTTAGTTTCTGCATTTATGAAATGAAAATAATATTATAGTAGTACCAATCTCATAAACTTATTTTGAGGAATAAATTAGAAAATATTTGTGAAGTGTTTACCACTCTTACTAACATTTATATATATATGCTACATAAATTCTAGTTATTATCACTACCAACAGAATTCTACTAACTTTAAGCATACAAAAGTTTAAGCTTGCTATTAGTTAATGACCTTGAATTTTTAAATCTTTTGTTACTTGAATTTGAAGGTAAGAAAAATCATGTTAAACTGATAGTTGAATTGATATCTTTGAGTAATTGAAGCACTAGTTTTTTAAAAAAGGTAGAGATTAATAAAATCATGGTTGGGGCAAAAGTAGGTTTACAGTTGTTCATATGGAAAATAATACAATAAATAAATAATAATAATATAAGAATAAACTGTTTTGTGTACTCACAACTGTAAACTTACTTTTACCCCACCCTGTATATATTTCTATATGTACTCAATATGCACATTATGTTCAGTAAACAATATTTTAATTAATAAGCTGGCAAGTAAAATATGAGACATAAAATGAGAATAACTATTAATGTATCGAAAATTAATTGAATGAAAAATATCCATATATATCATTAAATGAGTATGGCATAAGGTAATATAGATGATACCAATTGGTACCTTATAAGAACTCAACATATGTTAGCTATTTTTCCCTCTCTAGACTCTGAAGTTTTTCTTTTTCTTTTTTATGGGGGGAAGGGGAAGTTAGTTTCTTTCACAAGTGTGGTGGGGTTTCAACACCTGCCCCATAGTAGGCACTCAATAAATGTTGCAAATTCACAGGTTTGGCTGTCTGCATTGTTAATTTTACCTCTGATGGTGCAACCTTTGAAATTTCCATGATTCTATTTTAGTCTTTGCAGAATTGTGATGGAGACTGTCAGCCAGGACTAATGAGAAGAAGGCGAAGAAATTTTATTAACTTTTAAACAGGCTCCCAGGCTTTCTGGAGAGCCACCGGTGGTGAGTCATAATGCTATTTCTGTAAGGCTATCGAGTCGGAATTCAGAACAGAATCTTTGGTTGTGACAAGCCTCATTTATATAACCTTTTACGTAATTCTAAAATGGCATTTCAATTTATATTGTATCCCAGAAAAATCTGAAGAAAAGAGCAAATGAAGCTTAGAAAAAATGTTAATTCTTGAAAATAACGACATATCTTCATCCACGAAATGAAATCCTCAACAGTAGGTTGTCAAAGAAAGCTGTACGGTAGGAGTTAGCTGGCTCAGATTCTGGTCCTATTAATTTGATAAATATTTACTTTGGCCAAATTTTATCCTGTTAAAAAGCTCAGTTTACTTAAGATAGGTTAATTTCTGTAGGAAATAATAAGATAAGGTTGTCAGACATTTCCCAGGAATAAAAACATGGGGAATTTTACCTTATTTTTCTTGTATATATATATTTTTTTACCATGGTCACTTTTTGAAAGTAGAAAACAAAGGAAAATGGGAAAACAAAAGATCTTTAAAATTGTGAACAGTCAATGTTTTGAGAAAAAAAAAAGGAGTAAATGGAAAATATTCAAACATGTTTTACTTCCAGGCCCTAGTTACAGTTTAAATTTTTCTGGAATCAGAATAATGAGCATTGTTTATTTCTTTTGCCCTTAAATTAAAAAGCCCAGCATTTAAATTATTGTTTTCAAAGTACAAATCAATGATTGACAAGGCAAGCATTATCAATTTTCAGTATAGTTTTAGAAGGTCACACAAGTTAAACAACCCCATAACTTGTTCACTAAGACATAAAATACTTTAACCAATTGATATAGGTTATAAATTATTAGGTAAATGATATAAGGATATTGTTATCTATATCTATCTATACAGGCAGTCCTAGGGTTATGTCAGACTCGACATACATCGTTTTGTGGTTACATCACCATCTCCCATTTATTTATTTATTAAAAAAAAAAAAAAAAAAGTTCCACCCTAACCGGTTTGGCTCAGTGGATAGAGAGTTGGCCTGTGGACTGAAGGGTCCCAGGTTCGATTCTGGTCAAGGGCATGTACCTTGGTTGCAGGCACATCCCTAGTAGGAGGTGTGCAGGAGGCAGCTGATTGATGTTTCTCTCTCATCGATGTTTCTGACTCTCTATCCCTCTCCCTTCCTCTCTGTAAAAAATCAATAAAATATATTTAAAAAAACATATGTGCTTTATGTTTGTGTTTTTTTTAAAAATATATACTTTATTGATTTTTTACAGAGAGGAAGGGGGAAGGATATAATAGCCAAGCAACCAGAACAATCGGAACGACCAGTTACTATGATTTATACTGCGGTAGCCAACTGGTCTGATTGGGCCCTGATTGGCCCCCCCAACTACCCATGGGCCCTCCCCCCAGTCGGCCTGGCCCTCAATCAGCCCCCCTACTCCCGATCGGGGGCGGGGTCGGCCGGCCGGTCAACTGCCTGTGGTCTCTCCCCCCAACCATCCCCACTCCAATCATCCCCCACATTTCCCCTTCCCTCTGCTTGCCTGGCTCAATCAGCCCCCAACAGGGCGGGCCAACCAGACCCCACCCATGCATGAATTCATGCACCAGGCCTCTAGTGTAATATAATATTGCAAAAATAGTTTGAATGTATTTATAAGCATTTTAATAGTCTGCAGACATCTCATTGTCTAAATAGAAAATAAAATATATTAGTTTAGTAGTAACCAAAACCATGAACATTTAACTGATACCTAAATATAGAAGGTGTTATCTATACTAATAAAATGATAATATGCTAATTATACCAGACATCTTCTGGATGTCCTTCCTGACAAAGCCAGAGTCGTGGTAGCCAGAAAGCCCCTGTGGCCCCTTTCCCAGGCTGCCCTCCCTCCAGGGGGGACCCCCACCCTGATTGGGGGCATGGCTGGCCTGCAAACCACCAGTGGCCCCTCGCCCAGGCTGGCCCCATCCCAGCAGGGACCCCCAACTCCAATCTAGGGCCCCCTTCAGGGCAAACCAGCTGGCCCCCACTTGTATACCAGGCCTCTATTCTATATAATAAAAGGGTAATATGCAAATTGACCCTAATGGCAGAACGACCAGAACAACCACTGGATCGGTCACTATGATGCTCACTGACCACCGCTTGGTCCCTTTCCCTGGCCAGCAGACTCCAATCGCCTGATGGCCACCCACTGTAGGGGCGGGCCAGTGAGCAGGCTGGGACAGCCAACCTCTTGGTCCCTTCCCCCGGCTGTCAGGCACCGATCACCTGATCGTGAATGGGGAACCGGGGATGGGTGGTGGCAGGGGGCAGGGTCAGCTGCGGGCAGGTGGGCAAGATGACCCTGATCGCAGGACAGGCCAAGGGACCATATCCACGCATGAATTTCATGTGCCGGGCCTCCAGCACGTTAATAAGTTAAGGATTTGCAATGTACTATGTTAAATGCAAAAACTGATTGATTCTTAAAGGCACATTTTTATTTTAATATCAATACAAAAAAACCTGTACTGTTAGTCTATCAATGTAATTGTCATTCAAGCTTTATTTTTGTTTAAAGAAAATCTTGCTAAGCAGATGTTTTAAAAGTAACATAATGCCAACTGCATGCAACAAAGCCAATGGAAATGAACTCTTAGGCTATCTGATTGCTTTTATTGGTTTGGTTTTCATATAACAACTAGAAACCCGATGCACAAAATTCATGCAAGAGTAGGCCTTCGCAACCCTGGCTGCCTTGGCTGCCCTCGCAGCCCCGGCTTCATCTGGAAGGTCACCCAGAAGGTCACCCGGAGGGCCGTTCTGCTGTTCAGCCAGTCAGTTGATTTGCATATTATGCTTTTATTATCACAGATTATTTAGCATTTGAGTTTTTAATTAGTATGCACCAGTTCTGCTATAGACTGAATTTTTGTGTGCCCTCTAAACTCATATGCTGAAACCTAATCTCCAGTGTGACGTTACCTGGGTGTTGAGCCTTTGGGAGGTGATTAGGTCAGGAGGGCAAAGCCCTCATGAGTGGGATTACTATTTTCATAAAAGAAGCCCCAGGGACTCTGCCCTTACCACACAGTATTACTGTAATGTGCTATTATTGTAACATATTAGGATTTGTTACTCTAGAATGGATGGAAGGCATATATAACATCACTGATAAATATAGCTTATATCAGAGCATATTTGGGGCTTAAAGCCATCCTCTTTGTTACAGATAATATTTTGTAAAACTTAATACATTGGTAGAAATCCTTCAACCTACCAATAACTCTAAAGCCTTGGTTTCACTAAGTATAATCTCACCTTCTGCTTTTTTTAAAAAACAACAACACAACACCGTTTTTGAAAGCTCTAAAGATATTTTAAAATATATTTATTTTTGTCCCAGTAAAGCTGCACTCTGCACTCTGGACTAAATAGAAATGCACTGATTTTTTAATTTCCTTATAAAATGTTGATGAACTTCAAATCAGTGACTTTTAAAGTAAATATTGGGTTGAAAACTCAAGTAGAGGATGGTTTCACAATGAGTTTTAAGGTTTTCATAAATTTTAATCTCATTTCCTTTTAAAAATCCATTAGAAGAATTATTTCTTATAGATGTAACATAATTTTAATATACACTGAAATTAATTTTATTTAGTTTCCTGAAGAACTACAAAAGCAATTAATTTTGAGACTTACAACAATTTAATTGAATGAGAAAGTTGTAACAGTTACCCTGTTAGATTTTCCTGGGAAGTAATATTTTATGCATGTGTTATTAGAAACACTTGATACCCTTAAGGGGTCACTGAACATTATTAACAACTCCCCCATAAGAATTTTGAACAAATAAATAAGCGGTTCTCAACCTGTGGGTCACGACTCTTTGGGGGTCGAACGACCCTTTCACAGGGGTCGCCTAAGACCATCGGAAAACACGTATATAATTACATATTGTATTTGTGATTCATCACCATGCTTTAATTATGTTCAATGTGTAACAATGAAATTGGGAGTCACCACAACATGAGGAACTGTATTAAAGGGTCATGGCATTAGGAAGGTTGAGAGCCACTGAAATAAATGAATCAAGAAGTGGCAGATGAAGTCCAGAATATTCCTGTGACTGCTCTTAAAGACACAACTATTGAAGGAAGACTAGTGTTAGTTGCTTTCCATGTGGTGACACCTAGCATGCCCCTGGAGGACTGGCAACAGGTGTGCTACCTGTGGACAGCTGGCTCCCAAGGGAAATGTGGGTAAGCTGAGCACAGGTAGTTGCTTTTCTCCAAACCTGTCCATCAGGAATGTCACCCTACATGCTCATGCGCATGAGTGTGGAGAAAAGAGAGCGCAAAGACCTAGAGATAAATCTCTCCCAGCAGCTATCAGGAGTAGGAAACAAGTATTCCCCTCAGAGAGGATGATCCATAAATGAACAGAGCTCTATTTTAAAAGCATATTTTAAGTAAAATCTATTCATTATGGCCAAAGGCAATAATAATTTTCTCAAATTTGGATGTTGCAAGAAAACAACAAAATACTAGCACTAAGAATGGTAAGAAAGTAAATTCTTTCTATAGAAGCTTGGAGATTTATTGAGAGTTTAATTAAAGTGCATAGTCCATTATCTTATAAATATTGCCCATATATAATTATGGGATGAGCATGTGCCACATTTAACTAATTAATGAATGAAAGTGCATAATGGTAAATGTAATTCAAAAGAGATTTTGGACATATTAAGTATGAGTAAGCACAGGGGGAAAAAAAGAATTCTAGACAGAGATTAGTAATTTAGATATAAAACTGGTTAACAGAATTATGAACCAATGAAGCAGTAACCTTTGGGGTTATCTGAGATACTGCACAGAAATAATTTTTATGTCTACCAGACAAAATTCTGCAAGGTATTACGTTATTTTGGAAACTTTGATTCAAAATTAATGATATTCAATGAAGCAAAGAAACATTTCCCTAGAAAATCAATACATTTTTGATGGACCCGTTAAATGATTTCCTTTGAACCTGAAAATATGTGTAGTCTTTTTTTTTTTTTCTTTCTTTTTTTTGTGTGTGTCTAATTTTAAATTAACTTCACCACTTTTTCACAGTTTCTCCAATGTGTTAACTCTCCAAAGTGTTTAATTGAAAATAGTTGACCCATGGACTCATACATGCTAGTAAAAAGCAAAGAAAATTAAGGTCTTTGACCTGTGAGACCAGTATGAAAATCAGTGTTCAGGAGGCAAAGGCCAGTTTTTAAATCTTAAAGAGCTGAGGTAAAAATAACTATGTTCTTAGCATAGTCAGAATCCAAGTCAATTTCTTGGAATCCTGAAACAGCTGTAACCATTCAGTATTCCATTTTGTCTAAGAACTTAAATATCTTATTTTATCTTGTAGCATAAAAATACAGAGTGTCTGACTTATCCACTTAGAAGAGCGTTGTTGTAGGATGGAGTAAGAAGGATATATCTAATAGTACCTGATATGAGGGACAGTCTAACAAATTAATGGAGAGTAACTTTTGGGGCTTAAATTAGTTGGCACACAAGAATTAATAGGTGCAAATTTATGTTAGAAAGTGTTGGTTTTTTAATTGATTTTTATAAGTGTATTTGTAAGTGTAAGCTGGATGTTTTTAGAAGAGAAACACTAATGCATTACTCTGTATAATCTTTTACTGTATCAGATGGAGTATTTAAAGCAAAGAATCTACTCCCTGAAAGCACTGGTTATAAACACCCATTCAATACTGTATGTACTTTTTAAACTTTTGCTGAAATGATTTTTTAAGCCTACTTAGCATGCCCTAGCTCATGATGAGAAGGGATTTGTGAATAATCAGGGACAGGATGTCAACTCATATTGCAAACACTCAAACTTGCAAACGTAACTCTTGAAAAGGTATGAAGCCTCCATCTGCCTCTTCAGGGCCTTTTCACAGCATTCTGAAAGGATACAGAGACACATCCAAAGCTCATCTTAGAGGAAATTTTATAATTTCAACTCTATTAATAATTCAAGGACAGTAGGTTGCAATCAAGGGGGCTGTGGAGTTCAATTCTAAGTGTGGGAATTTTATATTGTGAGTACACTAGTCAAAACTCTGTTAGCTTATTACACATGTGGGCATTAAATATAGTCACAACCAGATCAGAACATTAAGCATTATAAAGATGTCCATTCGCTCCAAATTAATCTCTCACACTTGACACACCATTATAATATTTCGTGACTAAAACATTCACAAATATAATGACCAACTTAATGCATAGTTGATTTATTCTTAAATATTTTGTGATAGACTATTTATTGGAATTTAGCTCCCAGTATATTATTGGCACTAAAGTTAAGAATAAATACTATAGATTGAATTTTGTGACTTTGGAAAAGAAAGAAAAAGTATTTTGAAAGTGAGTTAATACATACTGATGGTTTCTCAAAATGTATTTCAGGAAACCACTACTGTTTTTCATTTATGTATCAGTGATACAAGATTTTTGGACTGGTACACACGGTGTTCCCCTGGGCAGGATGGTCACATTCTTTGTCCATCAGAGTTGAAGAATGAATCCACGAACTGAAGATGGTATAGCAAAGGTGGAGATTTATTGAAGAACAAGTACAGAATCCCACGTGAGGAAGGGAAAAGAATCTCACAGCACAGACACCCCCCTGGGGAGAGGGAAGATTCCCACTGACTTTCTGGTTCCCTGGTTTATAAAGGCTGCAGTTCCTGTGCCCTGATATCCTCTCTGCTTGGTCAATATTCCCTTTTGAATTGGTTACTATAGTAACCCCTGAGGCCCTCCCCCCTCATTGTCCTCCTATTCCTTCAGGGCTTCCTTCCTCCTTTATTTTGTAAATATAGACCTTTTGGCTACTCCCAGTTCCCTTGTTTTATGTCAATGTAACTGTTGCCACTCTCTTGTGTTGTGGAAATGTAACTTCTCCCAGTCTATAGCCCTGTGTTTTTTTCTATGAACCCCTGATTCTCAAATTCCCTAAACCTGCCTATGTCCCCCTAAAATTCCTATTTCATCAGGATTTTTTAATTGTTTGATTCGAATTTAAACGTAACATGCAATTTAATTTTTGTAAACTGTAATAAGAAAAATAGAAATTTAAGTTTGTTTATATTAAACCTTAATATAGATAATGAATGTGTCAACCTCAGCTATCAGGTCAACTCAGAATAAAGCTCTTTAGTCATCTTCGAACATGCGTTCAAAGTTGTTATGAGGAGGAATATAGGGGGCAACGTGGGGGTGGGGTGGGAGGCTAGCAATCTGAATCTGTGCCAGTGACCCATGTCCTAGTGCACATTCTTGTTAGCCTATACTTAAGTCACTGCCCCTTCCTTAGGCGATAGTCTGTTCTCCTGGGTGCTCCTAGTTTGCAGGGGCCATGGGCCGGGAATCTGGCAGCTTGGCTGGAGAGGGGGAATTGCTGGTGCCACCCAGGCCAGGCATTTAGATACAATCTAACTTCCCCATTCTAACTGACTCAGGAGGGGCTGTGAAAGCCCGCCACAAAAGCCCGGAAGTAAGGAAACAAAGAATTTAGAACTATATATAAGGAGTAATCTCATTGTATAAGTTGTTCAGGCTTTAGATCTTTGAATACCCTGAGCCAGCACTGCTGCTTTAAATAAAGGGTTTTTCCTGAATCTCCAGTACTCATCGTATATTTTCCAGTCACCTGGTAAATTCTGCAACAGTTATACATGTGTCATTGACTGTAAGTACTAAGCACTTACTATTGTGGCCCCTAGAGATGGAACTTCCTTAGACATGTATCCATTCTATCCTTACTATGCTCAATGTTATGGCGTCGATCTATAACTTTATTATATTTTCAATTATAAATAAGACAGATTACAGATAAATATTTTTCTCTGTGAAGTATATACAGAAAATAATTTGCTGATTATCTGCATTTTGTCAACACATTTCAGTTTTGTCACAACTCAACAAGAGGAGTTCAACTTTATTTTACAAAGGAAGAAGTTTAGATCCATAGAAACTAGCAGTGTTTTGGCGATTTTAACTACAATCTCTGTGACACCAAATCTAATGTGAGTACTGCATGAGAAAGAGCTAAAAAGAAAGGAGGAAAGAAAGGTGGAATTGTAACAGCAGAACCAGTTCAAAATGACCCATCCTGTTTCTAACAGGATACTGAATTACCTCTCAGAAATAATAGTCATGCAGAGGAAGGATGGGCAGAGGAGAGAACATTGACCTCCAGTTGCAACCAGAACCAAAGTCTTGCCCCACCTCATGGAACCAAACGACCGAGATGTAACTGGAACTTGAATACAGGAACCTTTTCAGAAGTGAAAGGTCTATATATCCTCTTTCCTGATTTGGGGAGAAGCATTGCTTATTATATGTTATTTAATCAAGAGAGTTATTTTTTTGATTAGTATAAGATTTCATATATCCTCTGTAACAAAGTGACCAATTAGAACTTACTATATAAAAATCAAATAAAAAGCTTCTATTTGTTTACCTAGCTTATACAAAGAAGTTGTAAGAGTTTACTATTTCACATAAGAGCCAATTTGAAATTCTTGAGAATCATATTTTATTCCTGGTCAGGAAATATAAATGTTCTAACAATATTCATTCTTTATAAAACAATTAATACATTAATTGTAATTTTATTCTTGTTTCTAATATACTATTTTAAATCTCCTTATGACATGAAATAGTCTAAAAACATATTTTTAAAAGTACTAATGAGAAGTGAGAACAAAATATAGTCAAACCTCAGTGCTCAATGTCTCCCGTCTACAACAATTCAGTTCTCAATCAAGTTGTTCACAGAAAAAAAATGCCTCAGTGGCTGAACAAGCTTCAGTTTTCAGCCTCACAACCTTTTAATGCTGATACATCCATATGACAAAATACATCTCTCAGGTCACAAACAATTGAAAGAATGCGCCAATATGAGTCAGTTTATTCTAACATGACAGGAAGTTGTGCTGTGAATATTCTTCTGACTTTAACAATAAAGGGGCCATCAAGAGTGCTAATGTTGCTAATGGTGTGAAAGAAACACTGACCACAGGCAATTGAAGAGGTAGAAAAATTTGTTGATTTGGATAAATGAAAAGCTCTGAGCCAGTGACAGCCAGCGAAGATGCTGCCCCTGACCTCCTGAGAGATCCCCCTGTAACAAGTGCTGACAGCGATTTGTTGAAGGCTATTAGGGGGGTGGTTTGGTAAATTTAAGGAAAAAAAAGTGTTTGTTTATAGGTTGAACAACACATTAGACATGTACTGTATATAAGAAAGGTTAAAACAGGTCATTATTTGGGGGTCTGGAATGAATTAATTCAATTTATATGGTTTCTAATGGGAAAAAATGATTGGATTTTCAAAGAAATCACTTCTCAAACAGCCTTCCCGAATGAATTAAATCCAAGAACTGAGGTTCCATTGTATTAAAAAATAGAAAATTATTCATATCTGACATTGAATCATATTGAGGTATTTCTTAATAATTAAAACAGTGTGATATCAGCATAGGAATAAAACAACTAGATTATTTTGGCAGCAGGAACTACAATGCCTGAGGGACAGAAATTTAAATGTTAATGATCTTTATTATTTACTTAAGATACCCAAAAGTGAGCAGTTTTAGTTTTTTTTGTTTTTTTTTTTTCAGCTCAGCAGCCCAGGGTTTTTGGATAATTATTTCAGCCTTTCCTTAGTATTATAATATGCCTGCCACTCGATAACACATATCAAGTCCTTACACAATGACAAACCATGAAGAAAAGAAGGTGTGGGTGGAAAGAAAACTTTGTTCTGGTAACAATTTCTCATATTAGGCAAGACAAAGGCTTCTTTCAAGATGTTATTTACCAGAAGTGAATGACGGGCTTACTTCTTGCCTATACACTAGGAAAATCATGAGATTATAGTTACTGATATAGGACTATTAGGATTCATCTCCTGATCTTTCCTCACAATGATATTCCCTGTGGACATATGTGAGATAAAGTTAATAATGCCAAAAAGCAATGATGGATATAGAATAGGCAAGTTGAGTTTCGTGCCTTACATTTCAATCAGTGTAATAGAACAGAGTACAGATATGAAGCGAGAGCATGGGGAAATTTACTATAATATATAATTAAAACACAATTTCTATTCAGTTGAATGTGAGCGGAACTATAGGACAATTAGGGAGTGGGGGAACTAGCAACCTGAATCTGTGCCAATTACCAGTTCAGACACACATTTTTGTTAGCCTATAATTAAGTCACTGCCCCTTCCTTAGGCAACAATCTGTTTTCCTAAATACTCCCAGTTTACAAGGGCCATAAAGCAAGAATTTAACAACTTAGGCAGAGGGGAGGTGACTGGTGCGACCCAGGTCAGGACTTTAGATGCAATGTTACTTCCCCATTCTAACTGACTTAGGAAGGTCTGGGAAAGCCTGCCACAAAACAAAGAAACTAGGGGGATAAAAGGAAAGCTTCCTCCATATTCATCACTCAGACTTTGGAAAACCGACTTCCCTAAGTCACTGTATTTGTACATCTGCAAATAAAGGGTTTGTCGTGAATCTTCTGGGTACTTGTTGTGTGCCGGGAGCCGGTCCATGCTTGCTGTTTCAAGGGACCTGGCATATATGGCATACAGTTCTTAATATGTTTGCTCACCTTCTTGGCACTATGTGTTTTAACCAAGGTCTCTGAGAAAGGTTGTTTTCCCCAGGTAGGGATTTTCCCCTGAAGTTAGGGAGGGAATAAAACCCCTCAACTAAGTGCCAGGCGGGTAATTAATCCCTTTAACTACGAACAATCATGCTTAAACTACATAATCTTTTCTCCCTGGAATGGAGATAAGAAACGCCCTAACCTTTGTAATAGAGATTGATAGGATTGAATCAACTGGTATAAATACAGTTGTAACAAGACAGAAACACACAGAACTCAGAACACAGAACTAAGGAGACAGGGCTTGGAAGACAGGACCAAGAGAGACAGAGCCAAGCACAGAACCTACACAGAACGTTCTCTAGAGACAGAAGAACTTCGCTGGAGAGAACATGGCAAAAGATCCTGGACAGAACCTGACTACAGAAATTGGCAAGAGAACCTGACTAGAACCTGACGACTGGACCTGGCTGGAGAAGCAGCAGAACCTCTCTGGAGATCCAGACCAGAACTTGGCTGGAGATCCTGGCTAGAGATCCTGGCTAGGCTGCTGATCAACTGAACGCTGTCTCCGTGTCATTCCTTCTTCGCCGACTCCGTCCACACCTTTGGGAACACCTGGAAAAGGATTCCCCTAGGTAAGCCCCCCCCCCATTGAGAACCCCCACACTCGGGACGGATAGGACTCCACCATAGGAAAAGGGTGGATAGTCTTCGCCGACTCCGTCCACACCTTTGGGAACACCTGGAAAAGGATTCCCCTAGGTAAGCCCCCCCCCCATTGAGAACCCCCACATTCGGGACGGATAGGACTCCACCAGGGTGCTGCAAACCCCCCTATAGAGGATAAGTAGGGTAAGAAGGTGGATAGTACAGAACTCAGATTGAGAAGATGTGCCATACTGAGTCCAAAGAAAGAAGACTCTGTATTGATCTTTAGATTAAGAAGATGTGCCATACTGAGTCTAAAGAAAAAAGACTCTGTATTGATCTTTTAACATATATGCTTGCTAGCAGAGGAATTAAGGTTACTCCCAGTCAGACAGAACATTTTATACAAGAAATACGTCCATGCTTTTCTGAGGAAGGAAAGGTAAATGTAATGGCATGGGAGATGGTAGGCCCAAGGAGCCTTATCCTTAACCCCACTGCAGCCTTTCCACCCTGGGAAAGTGCAGGATTGGCAAGCTCTCCCTGGGGTGATAGATCAGGACTCAAGTAATACCGGAAAGCGCCAATCCTACTCTTAAAATGGATACAAGAGAGCATTTGAGGTTTTTCTTTTTAATGCCTGCTTTTAAAAAATAAAAAAGGGGGAATTTGCCGGGAGCCGGTCCATGCTTGCTGTTTCAAGGGACCTGGCATATATGGCATACAGTTCTTAATATGTTTGCTCACCTTCTTGGCACTATGTGTTTTAACCAAGGTCTCTGAGAAAGGTTGTTTTCCCCAGGTAGGGATTTTCCCCTGAAGTTAGGGAGGGAATAAAACCCCTCAACTAAGTGCCAGGCGGGTAATTAATCCCTTTAACTACGAACAATCATGCTTAAACTACATAATCTTTTCTCCCTGGAATGGAGATAAGAAACGCCCTAACCTTTGTAATAGAGATTGATAGGATTGAATCAACTGGTATAAATACAGTTGTAACAAGACAGAAACACACAGAACTCAGAACACAGAACTAAGGAGACAGGGCTTGGAAGACAGGACCAAGAGAGACAGAGCCAAGCACAGAACCTACACAGAACGTTCTCTAGAGACAGAAGAACTTCGCTGGAGAGAACATGGCAAAAGATCCTGGACAGAACCTGACTACAGAAATTGGCAAGAGAACCTGACTAGAACCTGACGACTGGACCTGGCTGGAGAAGCAGCAGAACCTCTCTGGAGATCCAGACCAGAACTTGGCTGGAGATCCTGGCTAGAGATCCTGGCTAGGCTGCTGATCAACTGAACGCTGTCTCCGTGTCATTCCTTCTTCGCGGACTCCGTCCACACCTTTGGGGAACCCCTGGACCCGCTGGGGCCGGACCCCAGCAGTTGTGTGTTTTCCAGTCGCCTGGTAAATTCTGCAACAAATGAAGGTTGGACTATTCATTAATTAGTACTGTGGTAACTTTCCCATTATCTGAAATAAGAATTAAAATAAACTTATCATCCATTATGTTTTATAATAAAAGCAATACCAATTGAAACATTGATTTCAAAGTGGAATTTAAAATCATAAAATTAGTAATACAAAATAGTAGTGAAGATACTTCTTAATCCTGAACTGGTGAAGGCTATATTATAAATTTACATTGTAATCTTAAAGGAAAATAAAAATAACTCTAAATTTTAACAATTTAAAGTCATAAGCCAACAGGGAAAAAAAAGTCATTTAAAATATTGAAAGACAATTGAAACAATATAAAAAATAATGTTTATGTCAATAAAAACTTAAAAATATTAAAGCATTCACATATTAATAAGCAACAGATTATAAGAATATAAAAATAATCTAGATTAAAAAAGCTACTGGCAAAAGAGAAAATGTAAAACTGTAAATGTAAAGAAGCATGGGTAAACCTCATTGCCAAGATGGATGTGGGAAATACAATACCTTGGAAACCAATATGTAGGGTGTTGAGTCCGAGTTTACAGTTTTATAGTTTTATAGGATATGTATCAGTTTTATTTCTAATTCAGCAATTTTGCTTCAAAATGTCTTTTCTGGTGAATTCTAAATACCCTTTTTCTCAAAATTTTCTCACTCTCTTCTTATATTTCTCAATAAGTAATGAATAAAATATTTGATATTTACATAACAGTCAAGTGTTAAACGTTTTGGGAAAAATTTCCTGGAAATAGAAAAAAGCAAATAAAACCAATTATGAAGGTAAAATTAGGAAAAATTAGTGTTCTTTTTGACACAGATTTCAAGGTGAAGGAGATGCCAAAAATGATTTCTAGGTTTGAATACATGGTGGGTAAGAACTTTAGAAAGTAGGAATAAGGTTGTTTCGTGGGGGTGGAGGGTAGGTTAGGGCAAAGGCAAAGGTAATGATTGTTGTCATGGAAATGTTTGGATTAGAGGTGCATTAAACTATTCAATTAAATATCATAAATTTATAGTTGGCTGTTATGGGCAATCAGAAAAACAACTAGATTTTTACTGATGATATAGGACAATTGAATAAACTATAGGAAAGAAGTATTCTCTGGAATAGATACTGAGGTATATGTGATACTCAACACAGAGACATGGTTGTATACCATTCCTTTAAATTTACTTTTTCTTTCTTATAAACTTTTCTTATAAACTGTATTTTAAAATAATTTTTATCATCTGTGTACTCAAAAAAGGTTTGGAACAGTGCATTGAATCTCTTCCCACTCTATACTTAGCCTTTATAATAAATGTAAAACATAACATATAAAGTTATAATTCCTAACTCAAATGACAATACTTTTTTAAAAAGCAGCTCCAAGATTATTTAATACAAATTAGTATGTTATAACATTTAACTTAATACCCATCTATTGTAAATGTCTCTGTACTAACTCAAATAAAACTACATTGCTCTTTCTTTTAAGTTTCAAAGGATAGATAAGAAAAATATGATCATTCAAATTCATAACAATAGCTGCAATTATAACAGCATGTTCTTCTCTTACATGTGAACTGAAATAAAAGATTTCCGTGACAATGGAAATTAAACAGAAACAGAAGTTTTCCTAAAATAATTTCATTAGAAGATAATTTTAAGTCATATGTTTTTCACTCAACAATATTTTAATATCTAATATGTGACAGTTTGCTAATAAGCCAGAGATGTTTCTTAAGTAAGCCATTACTTGTTTATTTGCATTTCATTCAATCTATATATATAAAAGCCTAAGTGACTGTTCGACCATTTGACCATCCAACTGGTAGCTGTGATGCGCACTGACCACCAGAGGGCAGATGCTCAACACAGGAGCTGCCAAGCTGCAGTGACTTGACAGCTGTGGTTCTAAGGTGATGCACCCAGAACCAGAGAGGTGGTAACCCGATTCCAGGGTGCATCACCTGAGAACCCCCCTCTTACAATCCAAGACCCTTCGGATGATGTCAGAGAGCTGCTTTTGGCCCTATCCCCTCAGGCCAGGCCGAGGGACCCCACTGGTGCACGAGTCTGTGCACTGAGTCTCTAGTAAGTATGTAATTCTGCAATATCACTGAGGTAATTTTTTTAGGTATTACTTCAGACCTTTTCAAGAGAGAGCATATATGGGTTTATTATCGCTTTAGGACATATTCAAATATCAATAGAAAAGTTGCAATCTGGAAAACAAGTAGATGCTGCCTGGTCGAGATTAAAGAGGGATAGTTTCATTTCTGTGCCTTAGTGTGATGGATTTGCATGGGTTAGGCACTCTCATTGCTTGTTACAAAGTTCAAATTGAGTTGAGTCATGAGGAGATTTTGAAGGACTTTATTTGAAAAACATATTCTCATCAATTCTAAAGACAGTCACCTAAGAATTTTCAGTTACTGACTTGAGTTAGAACATATAGTTGGAAAATATTAGATATGACTGATAAGTGAGTTTGACACTTAGTGGGTGCCGGGGTCCTGCCCCAGCAGGTCCAGGGGTTCCCAAAGGTGTGGACAGAGTCGGCGAAGAAGGAATGACATGGAGACAGCGTTCAGTTGATCAGCAACCTAGCCAGGATCTCTAGCCCGGATCTCCAGAGAGGTTCTGCTTCGGATCTCCAGCGAGGTTCTGTAGCCATGTTCCCTCGCTAGGTTCTCCAGCCAGGTTCTGTCCAGGCTCTCCAGTCAGGTTCAGTGTCCAGGTTCCAGTCAGGTTCTCCTGCCAATCTCTGTAGTCAGGTTCAGTCCAGGATCCCTTGCCATGTTCTCCCGCTAGCTTTGTCTCTAGGCTCCGAGGCCAGTCCCTGTCCAGGATCCTCCGGCATGCTCTCGCCAGCGAAGTTCTTCTGTCTCTAGAGAACGTTCTGTGTAGGTTCTGTGCCTAGGCTCTGTCTCTCTTGGTCCTGTCTTCCAAGCCCTGTCTGAGTTCTGTCTCTTGCTGTCTTGTTCTGAGTTCTGTGTGTTTCTGTCTTGTTACAACTGTATTTATACCAGTTGATTCAATCCTATCAATCTCTATTACAAAGGTTAGGGCGTTTCTTATCTCCATTCCAGGGAGAAAAGATTATGTAGTTTAAGCATGATTGTTCATAGTTAAAGGGATTAATTACCCGCCTGGCACTTAGTTGAGGGGTTTTATTCCCTCCCTAACTTCAGGGGAAAATCCCTACCTGGGGATTCAACCTTTCTCGGAGAGGTGACCTTGGTTAAAACACAGCGCCAAGAAGGTGAGCAAACATATTAAGAACCGTATGCCATATATGCCAGGTCCCTTGAAACAGCAAGCATGGACCGGCTCCCGGCAAGTGGGTCTATTGTTTCCCATTGCAGCAAAATATTACTACAAAATCAATTTGAATAACACATTTATTTTCTTAATTTCTGGATATCCAAATTGAAGTAGAAATTTTAGGGGAATATAGTAAGATTTAGGGAATTTTTAGAATTGGGGTCCATGGAAAAAACACAGGGCTACAGACTGGGAGAAGTTACATTTCCATAAGATAAGGAAGCAGCAACAGTTACATTTACATAAGACCAGGGAACTGGGAGTAGCCAAAAGGTCTATATTTAAAAAATAAAGAAGGAGGAAGAATGCCCAGAGGAATAAGAGGATAATGAGGGGGGGGGGGGGTCTCAGGAGTTACTATAGTAACCAATTCAAAAGGGAATATTGACCAATCAGAGGGGACATCAGGATACAGGACTTTCAGCCTTTATAAACCGTGGAAACAGGAAGTCATAGGGACTCTTTCCCTTTCCCCACATAGGAGTCTGTACTTGTTCTTCAATAAGTCTCCATCTTTGATATACTGTCTTCAGTCATGGATTCATTCTTCATCTCCAGTGGACAAAGAACCTGGGAAACCATCCTGCCCAGGGGAACACCACGTGTTCCAGTCCAAAAATCACATATCAAAATCAAAAGTGGGTCTTACAGGACTAAAAATCAAGGCAATGGCAGAACTGCTCCTCTTTTGGAGGCTTGAAGGAAGAATCTGTTTCTTTGACTTGTTTAAATTTGGAAGGATGCCTGAATTATTTGGCTGTAGTCCCTTCTTCCATCTTTACAGAAAGTAAGGTAACATTACGGAATCTCTCTCTTTCTCTCACTTCTGCTCTTCTACTATCACATCTTTCCTCTTATTCTGACCTTCCTGCCTTCCTTTTACAAGGACCCTTGTGATACGTTGGGTCTACCAGATAATCCAGGAGAGTCAGCCTATCCCAAGATCCTTAACCACTTCTTTTGTCATAAGATACTCACCCCTTTGTCCTATAAAGTAATATTCATAGATTCTGAGGATTAGGATGTCAACACCATCTTGAGAGCATTGTTCAGTTTACCAGGCTGTGTGAACTTGGCATTTATATATCACTGTATTATATATACATACATCATTGTGTTCCATCTAGCTAGCTAGCTATCATCTATCATAAAACTGTGTTTGACTCATAGGGCAACACATAGCCTACATAATTATTAACTATTTTTATTATAAGTTTGAGAACATGTTGAATTTTACTCTTAATTGAGGATTTCTCAAAATCAGAAAAAAATCTTAATAATAGGATTATTGATAAATAAGTATTTCAGACTCTAAAAATTAAATTATATTAATTACTATTAATAATAGTAATGGCTAACAGGGGTGGGCAAACTTTTTGACTCGAGGGCCACAATGGGTTCTTAAACTGGACAGGAGGGCCGGAACAAAAGCATGGATGGAGTGTTTGTGTGAACTAATATAAATTCAAAGTAAACATCATTACATAAAAGGGTACGGTCTTTTATTTTTAGTTTTATTCATTTCAAACGGGCCGGATCCGGCCCGCAGGCCGTAGTTTGCCCACGGCTGGCTAGCATCTCGAGCACTTCTATTTGTATTATTTCATTTCAATGTTTTTCTTCTTTGTCTCACATTCTTACTCTCATCCATCTTCACCACTCATTATGAATTTATTATTCTTACATTTTTATGTAACCTTGAGAAATATATAATGATGTTTTGTGTTCATTTTTAATTTATATAAATGGTATTTTTCTGTAGTTTTCACTATCTTGGTTACATTTTTCATACAACAATATTTTCTTCAAAAGCTCTGATTCAAGCTACAGTGTCTGAAATGCTATGACAAGAACTTGTGATGGCTCTGCTGCTCAATAATGCTGGAAAAATTACATAACTTCTCTGTTACTTGGTGTTCCTAGGTTAGTTCATCTGACTGCATCCTCAATATTTATCTTATTGTTGTTATTTCCCCTCTAAGGGCTGGACATCCAACACTCTCTAATTTTCTTTTAACATAAACAATGTTATAATAAACCTATTTTGTCATGTTTCATGATTGACCTCTGTTTGAAATAGTATCAGATACATACAAAACAGTGAAATATCATGGCTGTTAATTTATGCATCCACTTAATTTCAGTAACTAATGCCAGTTTATTTTCATAATGTTTTCATAGATCATAAAGGAATTTGTTGTCTTATGTTCTGATTAACTCTTGATTCTGACACATTTATCCTATGCCAAAGTGATAGGTTAAAAAATGCTGTCATACCATTATTTTGAAATTGTATTTTACTCACTCCTAGGCAGTTTAAGTATTTAGTTAAGTGCTTGTTAAGAATTCAGGTGTTTATGAGATTTTATTGCCTTTTGTACATTTTTAATTTTGGGTAACTTTTCTTCTTTGATGTGGATTTCAGCAGTTTTTTATGTATTGTATACATTAATATCTTAAGGGTTTTGATATTCTTATATATACTGTCAGCACTTTCTGTTCATGCCTATGGTGTCCTTTGTAGATAATATATATTGTAATGCAGAAAAATATCTATCTTGATATCATGTTTTATAAATATAGTGTCAATTTTAAGGAGGCCTTTTCCACTATAGAGCCACAAAATACTGTAGTTACAGTTTCTTTTATTGACTTTATAATTTTACAGGTTTAGTCTTCACATTTAGAGGTTAGTTGATTTTTAGTAAATAGTATGAAGTTGGATCCTTGATATATTTTTTTGCACAAAAACAGAACTATTATCTATGAAATATTCCTATTCCAACTACTATATAATACCATCTCTACTATACATGAATTTCTATTATATTCATTGATTTAATTCTAGTTTCTCTGTTACTTTTTACTGAAAAATTTATAATGTGTTATTAACATTTCTAAAGTTGTTTTAATTATTACTATATCTCTGTAGTAGTTGAGTGAATTATTTTCTCCTTGTTCTGTTTCAAAATTCATTTAGTTATATATGGAGATTATTTATCCAACTATAATTTTAATTAAGACCACATTGAATGCATGGATTGATTTGGTGAGAATCCACATACTTAAAAATAATATCTTTAAGCCATTTGAGACTTAAAACTAGTATATTTCTTCAAGTATTCAGGCATTCTATGTCCTCAAGTAGTTTTACATATTGTATTCAACAAGGACTTAGGAATTTCTCATTAGATTAAAAATTAGGCGTCACATTTGTTGTATTGCTTCTGGGAAAGGTATATTATTTTCTATTACATTTTCTATTTGGTGCTTATTGGTATAGAGAAATGCAATTTATTTGAGGGTTGATTCAATAATTAAAAAATAAATTTTATTAGTAGCTTGTCTGTGGATTTTGTTCCGTTTTCTTTGCAATTGTTAAACAGCATTTACTCCTATGTTTGTAATGTTTATAGTCAGGTCCTCTCACAATGAAAGAGAATAGGCATATCTGGTTCCAAATTTAAGTATATATATATATATATATATATATATATATATATATATATATATGCTTTAAAATACTCATTTAAGAATATTTGTTAGAAGGTTTTGAAGGTATTTTATTATAAAGTTCTTTTTTTATAAAATAATTTTTTTCATTTTTTTCTGGGAATTTTAATTAATTTACTAATAGATTTATTCATTTATTTTTGTTAATCCTCACCCAAGGATATATAGGGTGTCCCAAAATTCATGCAAGAAGTAATTTTGATAGAAAACACAGGTTTATAATTAAAAATTGTAAATTTTTTATTGATTCATAAAGTATACAGTATAGGGTTATGTATGGAATAGCACATCGGGCAAATGGCTTCCATGGCTTTGCTAGCACATATGCAAAGCTATGGTCTTCATTGGTCTTCATTGTCCCTGCTCCTGGGCCATAATTGGTACTTGGTAATGCTTATCAAATTGAATGGATTGAAATCAAAGGGCAACAGATATTAGAATCTGATTTAATAAAACAAGTAAAATTAGGTTTTTATTTTTTGTTGTTTTTGTTGTTAATGCTCACGCAAAATTCAAATCTTGTGTGAATTTTGGGACACTCTATATTTTATATTGATTTTTTTTTTTTTTTAGAGAGAGAGAGTGAAAGGGAGGGAGGGAGAGAGAGAGAGAGAGAGAGAGAGAGAGAGAAATCAATGTGAGAGAGACACCAATTGTTTGCCTCACAGACATACCCTGACAGGGGATCTTATTTTCTATTACATAGGAGGGGATGAACCTGCAACCCACATACATGTCCTTGTTGGGGAATCGAACCCATGACCCTTTCAGAGCACAGGCTAACCAACACTCTCACCACTGAGTATCACCAGCCAGGGCTCAATAGATTTATTGATGTAAAAAACTTCATTATTTAATCTTTGACGTTGAATGCCCTGCAGTTATTTATAATGAACTGTTTTAATAACAAAGTAGTTTAAATTAGTTAAAACTTTAATTGGGGATTTTTTAATGTTCCTACGTAAATGTTTGTTGTTGTTTTGGATCCTAGTATTATACAATTGGATATCAGTGTTCTACTGGCCTTCTAATTGAGCACAGTTTTCTCTTTTCTTTTGGCAGTTTTAATAATGAAATATTTTATGCTTCCAAAACTTGGATTTGGTGACAATCTAGAGAATTTGGAATTAATGAAAAAAATCTCCACACATCTCATTTCAAACCAAAATTAATTAAATAGTAAACAACTGTTAAATACAATTTTGTAAAAAAGAAAACAGAACAGGTGCTTATCTCAAGGGAAGAGAGGAATATATGAGCGTGGTCCAACTACATTTGCTTAGCATGGTTAGCCTAATATGCCTCACTAGGTATTAAGCAACTAGCACAGGCTCTAAATGGGACCCCAGCACATGCAAAGAGCTCAATATCAATATCATCAACCTTGTCATCAGGTATCCCATCACATACGGCTTGATACATCCATCGATAGGCCCAACTCCTTCAAAAAAGCTGGTAAAAATCTATTTTTACAGCAATGAGCACTTATAAATGTAATCGTGAGAATAGGCATATCTGGTTTCAAACTTAAAAAAATATATGTATGCTTTAAAATACTCATTTAAGAATATTTGTTAGAAGGTTTTGAAGGTATTTTTTTTATAAAGCTCTTTTTTATAAAATAACTTTTTGTCATTTTTTCTGGGGATTTTAATTAATTTACTAATAGATTTATTTAGTCAGAAAATAAGTAGCTGTTGCTAACTTCCTTCATTTACAGATGCCGTGAAAACTCTGTCCAGAGGTATTGTTTCTCCTACTGAAGAAAGAGAATACATTTAAAAGTTTCCAAAATCCTCTGCCAGCTAGAGATTTGTCTCTCTCATACATTTGGTAAAATTATCATTCTTTATCGCTATGAACATTGCCAATTTCCAGTCACTTTTTTTACTTATGATATATCTGGGTTATTTCCCCCTTTCTTTAAATTTTATTACATATGTCTCCTAATCTTTTGAAAATATATCTCTTCACTCTAGAATCTTTTTCATTTTGCAGTAAATTGTAATATCTTTAGAATTATACTTAGTAAACAATGTTTCCTTTATCTGCCATCCATGGCTCTATAGTAAAAGTAATAATTTATATTATAGAATTATCAAAAATATCCAATGTTTGAGTCAAAATAGTAATTTCAAAATAGAATTAATCCTTAATATTTCTAAAACTAGTTTGAACTTTAAATTATCCTCTCTTTACCATTCATAGTTGTGATTGTTACCGATATCTACAAAATTAACTCATATAAGGATAAATACTGCCTTTATAGCTTGTCTAAAAAATTTATTTTGCCACTTAATTTAGCTTTTTAAAGTTTTTTTTTTTTATTGATTAAGGTATTACAAATGTGTGGTAATCCCCCCATCCCCCCTCCCAATCCTGCCCTCACCCTCACCCCCACCCTCTGTTGTCTGCATCCATTGGTTATGCTTATATGCATGCATACGTCTCTTGGTTGATCTCTCCCCCTTACCCCCACCCTCCCCTATCTTCCCTCTGAGGTTTGAGCATCTGATCTATGTTTCTCTGTCTCTGGATCTGTTTTTGTTCATCGGTTTATGTTGTTCCTTATAATCCACCAATAGCTAAGATTTGGAATCAGCCTAAGTGCCCGTCAGCAGATGAGTGGATTCAAAAACTTTGGTACCTCTACACAATGGAACACTTAATTTAGCTTTAATCTCTACTAAAGGATGTGATAAAATAACCCCTTATTTTCTTTCGTGATTATTTTTTTCTGACCTTTTACACAATGGCGAAAATGACATTCAAGACAGAATTGAAAATAATGAGTATAAAAATCAGCCAAGGTAGATTCCACAGAGTTTAGAAGAACAGACCAACAAATTAAATAAAATTTTATTGTTTTTTTGGAATGAGATTTAAAATATAACTTCCATCAGAAAACTTCCAACAAATCCTTTAGTAAGTATTTACTCTTCATGTGCATGAACTAACTACAATTATATCAACATTTCTCAAGAGTAGAAAAGCTCCATTTTTATAATGTGAATATCAAATTTACAGAATTCATATATTTCTTTTATTTAAAAATATCATAGCCTTCAATCTGATGCTATGGCCTACATCTATGCATATTATGTCATTTTATTTGTATTTCACTAGAATTGCTAGGGGGAAATCACTTGGGCAAATGATTTTGAAAAGAGATATGGTACAAGCTGTTCTACTCTCCTAACAAATAATTCATGGAAATAGAAATCAAATAAGGGTTTTTCCTCTAAATACTTCAGAATATTCTTCCTCAAAATTCAACTTTTCTAATTTCAACATTATCAGGATAATTGAAAAATATGATCTTTTTCTTTATAAAAATGATACAGAAAATTGATTCAGAACAGGAATAAAGTATTTGCATTGTATAATTCTCTGAAGTATAAATATGTTCACTAACATAAAAACTAGTCACAGCTTAATAATATACATTTGTTTATCTTTGTATCCAACTTGGACTATTTAAATACAAAATTTCTAAACTTTCTATGATTTGGCTTTTATCTTGTATGCTTTGACTTAATAGACTATATTTTTCCATTGTAGGTCAATATGGGTTAAAATGCAAGAAAACCAAAGAATCTTAAAATAATCCATTTCTGAGTGTTTTAGACAAACATTCTCAGAAATTCTGTGTGTGTTTAAGAGGCAGAAATTATATCATTTCACTCACCACCTTTTAAAGGCCTTTAAAGATGTCATCCACTCTGCTATATGCCATTGTATGGCTTTTCATTCTTTTAAGAGAAACTCAGCATTAATATTTTTATTTCAATCCCTATTAAGAGATCACTCACCTATGTGTGACACATCTCATAGATGAAGCCTGTTTTGTTTTTTTAATAAATACTTTTCCCCCCTTTTAGGCAGATATTAATTAATTTGAAATTCATACAGGCTCTGGTATATTTTTTTCTTAAGGAAGAGAGGTAATTAGTTGAACTTGACATAGCCCCTTATGTCATAGGAAAATGAGATAATTTTACTTTTAGGCAGCACAGACTATGATGTGTTTTCCTTTAGAGGACAAGAAAAGGGCTGTTAATTTGGGCCCATAGCTGTTAGCAATGTTTCTGTGTTCATGCTAATAGCAGGCGGCCATCAAAATGTTGGGGGGGAGACTGTACCCTTTAACCAGCAGTGCTTTCCTAATTAATGTCCTAACATAACTGAAATAAATTCGTTCCCAGTTAAAGTGAAAGGGAATTCTATAGAAAGTAGAAAAATAAAACAAAAGCAAAGATACTGGTCCGAGAGTGCAGTAGGCACTTATTCTTTTTTAAAAAAGAACTTTCTTCTGAAAATCAATCTAAGGCATTATAGGTAGGGGGTCTCTATCTCTATCTGAACCGAGCATTGCTTCCTGCTGTTTCCATCAAGAAAAGAGACATTGTGCTTTCCAGTGTAATTTCAAACCTTGTGATCTGAGGTTGGCAGTCTGCCCTTCCAGCAAGCTGGAAGAGCTCACACATCAATGAAAGGCAATTTCACCTCTGTCATGGGATGATGTTATAAGATGTGCTCTTCTCAGGAAGGATAATACAAAAGCTTATCTTACAAAGCATTGCAACATGCTGATTGAATCTTAATTTCAAATCATTTTGTGTCACATCTCGTATGCTAACAGATCACCCCAGAAAAGGGATGTTCGAGTATTTCAAATTTAATAGCAGAGAGAAAAGTTAATAATTAAATTCAGAATTTACAAAAATGGGATGCCTTTCCTTGTTAACACTAAATAACTGAAGTCCATCAATTAGGCATGTCACCTACCGGAAGACAGTCTTTAAGAATCCATTTTGAATATAAGAATAAGGAGCAGCTGTGTCTACTGGTGAATTGCTTCAGGCAACATTGACTGGCATGTTTTTGATATACCATTTTAAAGTTATTAGGTAATTAACAAATTATTTGAATAATTTAAACTTTCTGCTCTCTACAGCACCTCCCCTCAAGGTATTCCTGAAAGAGCCAGTTAGATTTTCAGGAGTTTATATTTCTGGGACTACAGCAATGTCTCGAAATTTTTATTTTCTGTGTTAATACAGACAGGATGCAAAACCCTACCTGCATTATGGGTAATGGGTGTTTATGAAAATTTTCAACATTGCTTCATTTAATTTACACAAGAACTTAATGAGTTATTAGCAACTTAATTTTATAGATAAAAACAATAATCTTAGAAAAAAACTTCGATTTGTCAAACTTAAAAAAAACAAATAAATAGAACCTTAGAAAATATCCACAGAGGCTGATTCCAATAATTTTCTAGGCTAGCATTTCCCATCAAACTATAGTTATTCAAACTGTACTGGGTGTTTAGGAATTAAATGGAATCTTTGTGAAACATTGTGTTAAGATTTAGATGAGGTTTTGGTTACTTCAAGTTTTCTAAGCACTTGTATATATTCGTGTGTATTGTGACTATCCAAAACACATTCACCATGTAGCCCTTTTCTCTTTGTTGTATTTTGTCACTCTGACAGTCAATAAAACACAATCCAAAAGAGCTGAGCTAGGCAATTCATTGATTCACCTAAATTTCACTGAGGGATTAATTAATATGTGACAAATACTTTGCCAGATACTAGGAAATCAGTTTCCTCAGTGATAGTCCTATATTTCAAAGTAATTACAGCCTATAATAAAATACTACAAACTTTGCATTGTCATAAAGGCAAAAATAAATTTAGGGAACTATGGTACCACAGAAGAGACAGCCTGAGTTCAGGAAGGAATTTATGCAGTATGTGGTGCTATGATTGAACTGAAGCACCTTTATATACTACATAATTGACATAACTAATTTATAAATATTATTACTTGGAATATGCATACCACTCTTAATGAATATTACACATGAGGGATCTTTATTTTTTTTTTACTGGCGTTTTCTTTCTTTTATTTTTATTGCTTAAAGTAATACAAAGGGTATTACATATGTGTCCATTCCCCCCCCGCCCTAGACAGTCCCCTAGCCTCCCCTATCCCCCAGTGTCTTATGTCCATTGGTTATGCTTATATGCATGCAGACAAGTCCTTCGGTTGATCTCTTACCCCCCTACCTCCTGTCCCCCAACCCTCCCTGGCCTTCCCGCTGCAGTTTGACAATCTGTTTGAGGCAGCTCTGCCTCTGTATCTATTATTGTTCAAAAGTTTATAATGGTCTCTATTATCCATGAATGAGTGAGATCATGTGGTATTTTTCCTTCATTGACTGGCTTATTTCACTTAGCATAATGCTCTCCAGTTCCATCCATGACGTTGCAAATGGTAAGAGTTCCTTCCTTTTTACAGCAGCATAGTATTCCATCGTGTAGATGTACCACAGTTTTCTAATCCATTCATCTACTGATGGGCACTTAGGCTGTTTCCAGATCTTAGCTATGGTGAATTGTGCTGCTATGAACATAGGGGTGCATATATCCTTTCTGATTGGTGTTTCTGGTTTCCTGGGATATATTCCTAGAAGTGGGATCACAGGGTCAAATGGGAGTTCCATTTTCAGTTTTTTGAGGAAACTCCATACTGTCTTCCATAGTGGCTGCACCAGTCTGCATTCCCACCAGCAGTTCACAAGTGTTCCTTTTTCTCCACATCCTCTCCAGCACTTGTCGTTTGTGCATTTGTTGATGATAGCCAGTCTGACAGGTGTGAGATGGTACCTCATTGTTGTTTTGATTTGCATCTCTCGGATGATTAGTGACTTTGAGCATGTTTTCATATGTCTCTTGGCTTTCTGAATGTCCTCTTTTGAAAGGTATCTATTTAGGTCCTTTGCCCATTTTTTGATTGGGTTGTTTATCTTCCTTTTGTTAAGGTGTGTGAGTTCCCTATAAATTTTGGAGATTAGGCTCTTATCAGATATGACATTGGCAAATACGTTTTCCCACAGAGTGGGTTTTCTTGTTGTTTTGTTGATGGTTTCTTTTGCTGTGCAGAAGCTTTTTATTTTGATGTAGTCCCATTTGTTCATTTTCTCTTTAGTTTCAAGTGCCCTAGGAGCTGTATCAGTGAAGAAATTGCTTCGGCATATGTCTGAGATTTTGTTGCCTTTGGATTCTTCTAGAATTTTTATGGTTTCCGGTCATACATTTAAGTCCTTTATCCATTTTGAGTTTATTTTTGTGTATGGTGTAAGTTGGTGGTCTAGTTTCATTTTCTTGCATATATCTGTCCAATTTTCCCAACACCATTTATTGAAGAGACTATCTTGGCTCCATTGTATGTTCTTGCCTCCTTTGTCAAATATTAATTGAGCATATTGGTTCGGGCCGATTTCTGGGCTCTCTATTCTATTCCATTGATCTATATGCCTATTCTTGTGCCAGTACCAGGCAGTTTTGAGAACAGTGGCTTTGTAATACATCTTGATATCTGGTATTGAGATCCCACCTACTTTGTTCTATTTCAGGATTGCTGCAGCTGTTCGGGGTCTTTTTTTATTCCAGATGAATTTTTGGAGAATTCGTTCTCGATCTATGAAGTATGCCGTTGGTATTTTAATGGGAAGTACATTGAATTTATAGATTGCTTTGGGTAGTATGGACATTTTAATGATGTTGATTCTACCAATCCATGAACACGGTATATTCTTCCATCTGTTTATGTCTTCCTCTATCTCTTTTTTCAACGTCCTGTAGTTTTCTGAGTAAAGGTCTTTTACCTCTTTAGTTAAGTTTATTCCTAGGTAGCTTAATTTTTTTGGTGCGATGGTAAACGGGATTGTTTTTATAATCTCTCTTTCTGAAAGTTCACTATTGGTGTATAGAAATGCCTCAGATTTCTTGGGGTTAATTTTGTATCCTGCTACATTGCCAAATTCACATGAGGGATCTTTAATCTGAGCATATTACATCCTAATGTGAGAGTGGTGATCGTGATTCGGTGATTGTTTTATTGAGCAGGGTGATTTCTTGCCCGAGTCCTTTTCCAGATGGATTCGAAGAATGAAGCCACGGACAAAAGGTGTAGGTGAAAAGTACAGAAACTGTATTGCAAGCAAATACTACCTCTAAACCTTAATTCTAAATTCTAAGCCTGCAACGCTGCCCCGCTTGGCTCAGAGGAGCAGAGGGACCACCTGAGAAAGGTGTCCTCTAAGTTCCTAATCCTGAGACTCTCCCTCCTGGACGGACAGAGGGACCCCCTAAGAAGGTGACCGCTGCTTTCTTTGTCTTGAGGCATAAAAGAGGCTGGAGACCTCCTTTTCTGCCGTGGGACCTTAGCCTTGTAATCAGCTCCCAGGACCCCCACGTCCGCACTTTTCCTCATTTGGTCATCTTATCTGTTTAGGTGGGAGTCACTTTTGACTTATCTTACAGCTTTCCCCCAGTTGTGCTGGCCTGGGGATTTTTCTCTTATAGCTCTCCCAGCTGCGTAGGTCAGGGCTACTTTTGGTCTAACTTATGGTCACTTGAATGGCTCAGGCCAGAAATGTTTCCATCTGCCTGAACCCTTCCCTCCTAAGGCATTTCTCTATCCTCTGTACTAGGAAGATAAGCACCCTGGCATCTTCAGGTCCCCATCTGTGCATTCCTCTCCCATTGACCCTCTCCCATGGACACACAGGGACACCTCTGCATAAAAACTGGATTGTATATTTAGAAACATGGACAATAGCAACAGTGACAGTGGGAATATGTAAAAGTTTTAGCCACTTTGAAAACTGTTTCGCAGTTTATTAAAAGATTATTATATGTAAACTTAGCATATAAACCTGCAATTGCACTCCTAGATTTATATCCTGGAGCTGTGAGTTTAAAGACTTGTATGTGAATGTTCACAGCATGATAACTCATTAACAGCAAAAACAACAACAACCAGGAAATCATTCATTTGGCCCTCAACTGTGAATATTTGAACAAAATATTGGGCAACTATGCAAAGGCATACAAATCAGCAACAAAATGGAAAAAACTATGGGTAAGTGATCTAACATGGATACATCTCCAAACCCTTATACTGAATGAAAGAGCCCTTGAACAGAAGACTTATTGCAGTTACATGGAATGTCCTGGAAAGACAAACCTACAGTGACTGCGGGAGATTAGCAGTTTCCTGGAGCTGAGGGTTGGAGTGGGGATTGACTGTAAATAGACAGGGAACATTCTGAGGTGACAGAAATGTTCTAAAAGTAGATGATGGTTTTGGTTATATCACTTCATGAATTTATTTAAGACGTTGACTTATATGTTTAGGTATGTAAATTATACATCAAGAAAGCTTAAAAAGAGAAAATTGTTCATACCATTTTTATCTATTTAAAATTAGGCTGCCTGTGAACATTATCTTCCAATCTTTCACAATTTCTTTGCCTGTTTCATAAACGGTTGCCTCCAGCTCCATATCAGGAACACAGAGAAGGCTACTGATGTATGAGATTTTCATTATAATGTACGAAACAGTTAAACATCACGGGGACTAGCTTTTATTTCTGATAGAACCACAATTAAGAATCTAGTCTACAATAGAATAAACAAAAGAGTTAACTGGTGCTTTTATATGACATACTACTCAAGAAAACTATGAATAAATACTATTCTTTGTAATTTGAATTATTCTAAACCTTACGAAACAGCCCTGAGTTTGTAAAATTATACATAAGTTGTGAATGAAGAAAGTTCATCCCAGGAATTTCATTACTCATGTAAGCTTCTGAGTATGGCTGACGTTGGTGGGAGGAGATATTGTACTGTTCCAACATTTCAACAGAGCAGAAACAAATGAGTCAGAGATCAGTCCTGGTCTCATTTCAAGTCTGTTGCCTATTCTTCCTCTTGAAAGGAGAACAGACTAACTAAACAGAACTTTGATGAGAGCCTAACACCCATTGGCCTTGTTTTCATTGGTTGGCATCATTGTGCCAACACAATTAACCCAGTCCCAACACTTACCTGCTCATTTAAATGTGCTGCCCAAAAGGAATCATCTATTTTCCTATTTGTGAAACAATACTACTGATTCCCAGTATTTCTATTGAATTTGGGTGAGTCTAGAAGATTCTGTCATATTATCTGTCAATTATCAATACATTGCCTCTCCATACCAAATTCATTCCTATATATATATTTCCCATAAATTATAGAGTTCCTTTCAGCATTTCACCTTCACAGTGAGCAAAACATTAAATTTTCTCAGTAGAGGATACTAGAGGGACATTACAAAAGAAAGGTCTCTCCTTAGGTTTCCAGCTGCTGCTTGTAGATTTAATGTTGTGGGGTAGGGACATCAGGTGGGACTCTCACTCAGCCTCATTGCCTAAGAGCAAGGTATCCTGGTTATACTGCAGCCCAATGTGGCGTAGTGATCACCTTCTTCTGGTCCTCAAACAGAAGGCAGTGCCCCAACTGTCTCCTACCCACAAGGCACTCTGATACCCCTTTCGCATGTGTCCTTCCAAGGTATTTGCCCTCAGCTCGAAGGTACCAAATACAGTGTCATTATCTTGTGTCCTTATTTAACCCACAGTGTGATATCCAAGTCATGATTCCAGCCAGACTGACCCATTACGTAACATAGCTTAATTAATATGGCTTCCTGTGCACCTTGGGATCATTTTTCTTTTCGCTGCTGAAAGTAGCACCATTTTCACTTTTGTAACATAAAAATATGAGAATATGTTTAAATAAAAGTGGGAAGAAACTCTAAGAGGTTGTAGAAAAAAATGAGTGATTACTTGATTGCTGTAGGGGTGTTCAGGATGGAGAGACTCTTCATTGTTAACCACTTTTAGGTAGAGAAGTCTATGGCACTAAGTACACTTACAATATTGTGTAACCATTGCTGCTGTGTATTTCCAGAATGTTTGCATCATTTCAAACACAAATTTTATACTCATTAAGCAATAAGTCCCCTTTTACCTGTGCTATCACCCTTATTCATCCGTATTCTACTCTCTGTCTCTATGAATTTGCTTATTGTAGATACCCAATAAAGGTAGACTCATGCAATATTTGTCCTTTTCTGTCTGGCTAATTAAACTGAGCATGTTATCAAGGTTTATCCATGTTGAAATATTCCTTTTTATGACTGAATAATATATCATTGTAGATATGTACCACATTAAAAAAAAACTAATCATGTATTGATGGACATTTGTGTTATATCTGACTTCTGGCTATTTTGAAAAAGGCTACTTATGAACACTGGTATACAAGCAGATGTTTGAGGCACTGTTCTTAATTTTTTTAGGGGAGGCATATCATTACGTAGGAGGGGAATTGTATAATACTGTAATTCTATCTTTACATTTTTGAGGAATGACCCAACTGCTTTCCCCAGTGACTGCCCTATTTTACATTCCTGTCAGCAGTGCATGCAGGAGGGTTCCATTTCTCCACATCCCCCATGCTTGTCATTTTGCTGCTTTTTAAAAATAATAGCTATCATAGTAGTTGTGAAGTGGTGTGTCATCATGATTTTGATTTGCATTTCCCTTCTTAACGTAGAGCATGTCTTCATGTAGTTATTGGTCATTGGTATATGTTATTTGGCGGGAGGGAGAATGTCTATCCATGTCCTTTGTCCATTTTTAAATTGGGTTATTTTTGTGTTGTTGTTGAATTTAAATAGTCCTTTATATATTACTAGAGGCCCGGTGCACAAAAATTTGTGCACTGGAGGGGGGGGTCCCTCAGCCCAGCTTGCTCCCTATCACATACTGGGAGCCCTCAGGGATGTCCTACTCCCTGCTCCCTGCTCCCTGCTCCCCTTGGGGAGCGGGCCTAAGCCACAGTCTGGCCTTCCTTTACGGGAGGTGACCAGGCTGATCAGGGGAAGGTACCAGCCCCATCACCCCGCTGCTGCAGCCACTGCCAGTCACCACAGCCACCAAGGTGTTTTCATCAACACGGACTCCAGTCCCTTTACCGTGAAAAAATGACAACTTTCTTTAGGCATTTTTAAGATGTGTCTTTCATAGGATATGACATTTCTTTATTATATTTTTTATCCTCACCTGAGGATATGTTTCCATTGATTTTTAGAGAATGTGGAAGAGAAAGTGAAAGACAGAGAGAAACATCAAAGTGAGAGGAACACTTTGATTGGTTGCCTCCTGCATGAGCCCTGACCTGGGCCCAGGCCAGGGAGGAGCCTGCAACCTAGGTACATGCCCTTAGTCAGAATTGAACCCAGACCCAGCAGTGGGCAGGCCAAGGCATTATCCACTGAGCAAAACCAGCTAGGACAGGGTATGACATTTCTTAACCCTCCAGCAGCGGACCTTCTTTTTTTCTCCAGGAGTGTGGTAAAAAACCCTAGATCACCTATTTGGATTCTTATTACCCAAGTTACTAAGAATATTACCAGTGGCATGCAGGGAGCTAAACCAGTGAGCCATCAGAAAAGGTGTTTCCTCTGTAGTTCACACCAATTGCTGGCTTGGCCCCTGCCCAGGCCTAACGCCTCTGGCCGAGTCATTAGACCTGGACAGGGGACCTCCAGCTCCCTCAATAGTTGGTTCAGCCCCTGCTCCCCATGATTGCTGGCTCTGCCCCTCTCCCCGCCATCACCAGCTCTCTCCCTGCTCCCCACGATTGCTGGCTCCGCACCTGCCCAGGCCTAATGCCTCTGACCAAGGAGTTAGGCCTGGGCAGGAGACCCCCAACCCCCCACGATCTCCCGCTCTTCCTGAGGCGTTAGGCCTGGGCAGGGGACCCCCAGTTCCTCAAGATCGCTGACTCTGCCCTTGCTCCCTGCGATGGCTGGTTCCACCCCTGCCCAGGCCTAATGCCTCTGGCAAAGGGGTTAGGCCTGGGCAGGGGACCTTCAACTCCCTATGATCACCGACTCCACCCCTGCTCGCGATAGCTGGCTCTGCCCATGCCCAGGCCTAACCCTCTGACTGAGGTGTTAGGCCTGGCCAGGGGACCCCCAGTTCCCCACGATCTCCTTCTCTGCCCCAGGGGACCCCCAGCTCCCATTTCCTGCTCCGCCCCTGCTTCCAGTGATCACTGGCCATGGGCAGGCCAAGGCATCCGGTTCTCTGATCACCCCTGGCTCTTGGCTGCCTCCTCGGTTTCTGATCACGTGCAGCGGCAGGCGGCTTCTTCCGTCCTTCCCCTTCCGCCTCCCAGCATTGCGCCTATGTATGCAAATTAACCGCCATCTTTGTTGGCGGTTAACAGCCATCTTAGTTGGCAGTTAATTTGCATATCGTCCTGCAAAGGGAAGGGTAGCGAAGTTACGGTTAATTACCATGTTTGTCTATTATTAGATAGGATGAATATTATCCTTTATCTGATATGCAATTTGAAAGTCTGCCTCCCATTCTGTGGTTGTCTGTTCCCTCTCTTGATAGTGTCCTTTGATGCATGTAATAGCATTCTAAAATAATCATTTATAAAGACACTGTACAAAATAGAGTGTGAACTAATTTTTGCAACACATGTAACCAACAAATAACTGATAATGAAAATATACTAAAACTCATACATTTAATTAGAAAAAGGAGAGAAACAGATTTAAAAATAAGCAGAAACCTTAAATGATCATTTCACAAAGGACAAGATCCAGTTAGACAACCAATAAATGAAAATATGTCAAATAGTTAGAAAATTTTAAATTAAAATCACAATGTAAGTCTACTAAACATTCATTGAATGGAAACAAATTTAAAATTCCAATTTAGCTAGAATGTGAAGCAAGGTGAGGTGATCACTCATACGCTATTGTGAGTATGTAAAGTGCTATCACCACCTTAGAAAGTGTTTGAAGTCATTTAATAAATTTGCATTCTTACATAACCTCCAACCCATCACTTTTAGTCATAAATTTATACCTTAGGTAAATTCTTATAAATTTGAACTAAAATCTTTGTACAAGAACATACATAACAGAGTTATTTGTTATAGGAAAAGCAGAAAACAATTTGTCCCTACCAATAGCAGAACAGGCAAAAAGTCATGCTATTTCATACCATAAGGTATTCTATTGAGATGGTGTATATAAATATAGTACTTGGAGCCAAATTATATAAACTCATATCTGGGCACCATCACTGATGAACTCTGATTATATATATATATATATATATATATATATATATACTAGGGGCCCGGTGCACGAAATTCGTGCACTGGGTGTGTGTGTGTCGGGGGGAGTGTCCCTCAGCCCAGCCTGCCACCTCTCACATACTGGGAGCCCTCAGGTGTTGACCCCCATCACCCTCCAATTGCAGGATCGGCCCCTTGCCCAGGCCGGACGCCTCTGGCCTAGGCGTCCGGCCCGGGCAGCGGGGACCCGCAGTGGCAGCGGGTGGCGCTGCGATCGTGCGGGCTCCGCCCCTGCTCCTGCAGGACGCCTCTGACTGAGGCGTCCGGCCCGGGCAGCGGGGAGCCACAGCTGCAGCGCCCCGCAATCGTGGGCTTCGCTTTAGGCCCAGGCAAGGGACCCCTAGCTCCTGGGACTGCCAGCTTCGACCGTGCCCAGCTCCCATCGCTGGCTCCACCCCTACTTCCTGCTATCACTGGCCAGGGCGGAAAAGGCACCTGATTCTCCGATAATGGCTGGGGGGCAGGGCAAAGGCGGCCCCAGGGCCGCCTTTGCCCTGCCCCCCAGCTCTTAGCTCCCCCCTGGGTTTCCTATCACTGTCAGTGGCAGGGGGCTTCTTCCTGCTTTCCCTTTCGCCTCCCTGCATTGTGCCTACATATGCAAATTAACCGCCATCTTGTTGGCAGTTAACTGCCAATCTTAGTTGGCAGTTAACTGTCAATCTTAGTTGGCAGTTAATTTGCATATAGCCCTGATTAGCCAATGAAAAGGGTAGCTTGTACGCCAATTACCATTTTTCTCTTTTATTAGTGTTGAGATATATATATATATATATATATATATATATATATATATATATATAGCCCATGACTGTACGACTGTAACTCCTTAACGACCAGAACAACCGGTCACTATGATGCCCACTGTGGACAGCGAACCGGCCCAATCAGGGGGTGGGTCTGGCTGGCCAATCTCCCTTGGTGGCCAGCCTGACCCTGATTGGACTCTCCCACCACAATCAAGGGCAGGGCTGGCCAGCTAAATGCACCCTACCCCACCATTCCCCCAGCCAGCCCCACCCCCAATATGCCTGCCCCACCATGATAGGCCTGCAGCCCCTCTCCCTGGCCAGCCCCACCCCTGATAGAACCCTCACCCCAATAGGGGGTGGGGCTGGTCAGCCAACCTCCCACAGCCCCTCCCACTGGCCAACCCCACCCCTGATCGCCCCTCACCCTAATAGGGGGCAGGGCTGGGCCAGCCAACTTCCCTCGGCCCCTCCCTCTGGCCAGCCCTAACCCTGGTCAACCCTAATCGGGGCAGGCTGGCTTGACCCCACCCATGCATGAATTCATGCACTGGGCCTCTAGTATGATATAATGCCTTGTACAAAATATTGAGAGCCCTATCTATGGACCAGAACCCTTTTTTCCTCTCTCTCATTAGCTTGTCAAATTAGTGTGAGGCAGTAGGTGTGAGCTGTGAGAGAGGCAATGTTGCTTGAAAGATAACTGTACTGGGATTGTGAACCACCTCTTGTGAAACATTTATTCTGCCTTCTGGACCTGCCCAGGCCCCATATATCATTTTCATAGAACAATAGGTTGCTATTGCATTTCTTGACCTTAAGACTTGATGGCTCTGACAAAACCAAGCATCTGGTGGACAATTCTAATTACACAGTCAGTTATCTCCCAGGGTCAGGCATTTAGTCTCTACCAGGGGTGAGTATCATGCCAGGAACTGCTTTTCAAATGGTGAGTAATTTTTAGCCACAGAAAGCCCAGCATTTCTCCAGAAAACAGAGCTCTCCTTTCAGGCTTCCTAGGAACACAAACCCAATATAATATGTTTATGTACTTTTTAATTTATTGACCTTGGAAAGAGAGAGAGAGAAACATCAATTTATTGCTCCACATATCTGTGCATTCACTGGTTGATTCTTGTATGTGCATTGACCAGGGATCAAACCCACAACCTAGGCATATCAAGATGATGCTCTAAACAACTAAGGTACCTGACCATTATATACTTAATATTATTTACTTAAATCAATATCCTATCTAATAAAGAGGGAATATGATAATTGACCCTCACACCATTGCAAAGATGGTGGAGTCCACAGCCAATAAGGAGGGAATATGCTAATTGACTGCCACACCCTCAAAGATGGCAGCACCCACAGCCACAAGATGGTGGCGCCCAGTTCCCTCAGCCCCGCCTGCCCAGGGCCAGCCCAAGGCAAAAGCAAGCTTTGGATGGCGGCTGCCCAGCCACCCAGGGCTGCCTGAGGCTCGGGTAACCAGGGCTGGCCGAGGTTTGCACTGCTGGCAGTGGCAGCAGCAGAGGTGTGATGGGGATGTCACCTTCCCCTGATCGCCGGGTCACCTCCCACCCCTGAGGGCTCCCGGACTGTGAGAGGGGGCAGGCTGGGCTGAGTGACCCCCTCTCCAGTGCATGAATTTTCATGCACCGGGCCTCTAATGTGTAATGTGTGTATATATATATATATATATATAGTCCCAAAATTCACACAAGATTTGCAATTCAATTTCATTGCAAATCTTGCGTGATTTTGGGACACCCTAAATATACACATACATACATATATAAACATCACTGCATCACTGGATTTAATAGTTCATCTAGTCCAAGTGATGGACAGCTTAACTAAAGCCTGGACCTGTGTCAGACTCTTATTCTGTTCCTTTCTCAAATCTGGAAACTTCGTGATTCTTTGAACAAGAGTCAGAGAAGTTTTCCAAATGTTGTTTATATTCTCTCCTAAATAACTAAAATAACAAAAACCACCAAAAATGCTCAGTGAGTGCAGTGTCATATTTATAATGTTGTCCGTTACTTTTACCTTATCAGGATGTCTTGTTGAGCCCTAACTTTTAATCCTAAAACCTACACTGATGTGTCATGCCCTTGACATTTATAGGATTTACCTATCACCCTCTCATATGCATGTGTCCAGGCCAATTGGAGTGCTTGCTGCCCCCATTTAAGCATGTTCAATTAGCAATATGTGTTCGATGTAATGGGGCACCTGAATATACTGTGAAATATTAGGGATTTTAGGAATTCTTGGAACTATATTGTGATAGTGTGAATGTTCATAGCTCTGTGGCAGATAGTAAACATGAGCTGTTTGAGCTTCTTTCCTGATTAGGATTTAAAAGAACTGTTCATATCAAGTAAAACAATTAGCTTGGCATAGCAGCTAATATTGAGACTGTTGGTTCACCTAACGTCAGTCCACTGTCAGTGACTATATTCAGCACAGATGGGATTGAAAAGATTATACATCACTTCCATAGAAGTTAAGTTGTCAACAACCTCAGACATTAAAATGTATCTGGGAAATAAAAACTAAATAGAAAAAAATAAAACAAGAATATAACTTCCAGAAAATTTTCTTTGTCAAAATTCTTAACAATTTAAGCTTACTTAGAGCCTTATTATGTTTAGTTTTGTGTGCTCATTTTATCACATCACATTTCAAATGGAACCAATAGACTGAGAATGTACCAAAGCACAACTGAAAAAAATGACAAGTATGGAAAAAGACTATAAAAAGGCAGGAGAACTAGGAAAGTCGAAATGCAACAAACACAGGGAGTAAGAATTCTGTACACTTCAAGTGCAGGGTAATGTCCCTCTTTATGACATGATGCAGTCAATGATGCATCATGATTTTTTACAGAGAGGAAGGGAGAGGGATAGAAAGAAACATCGATGAGAGAGAAACATCGACCAGCCACCTCCTGCACACCTTCTACTGGGGATGTGCCCACAACCAAGGTACATGCCCTTGACAGGAATCGAACCCGGGACCTTTCAGTCCACAGGCCGAAACTCTATCCACTGAGCCAAACTGGTCTGGCAGTCAATGATGCTTTTAATCATAATGGATAAGCTCTTTGGGAAAAGTTATTACAATACAGTGCATGCATTTTGAAAACTTTTCATAAAAAGTATTAAAATATAAATGCATGTTTGCTTATAATTTACAAGGTAAAATTAATACAACATGTATTTCCTTAATTAAAATTAAAATTTATTTCATTATGACTCAAATTTTCTTTCTGGAAAATATAAGAGATGTAGGTTTAAGCTCACCTTGCTTTCCATCCCTATACCACCAATCCCAGTAATGGATAATTCTCTTTTTATTTCTCACATAATAATTTAAATTTCCAGCAATAATATTACATGTGAAAAAAAACACTTTTATACAAATCTGGTTATCATTTTTAGGAAAGTAGTTTAGGCTCTGGCTATTTCTATGTAGAAGTGAAAAAGTAAAAATTTGAGATCAAAAGTTTCTATTATTAAATATTGTGTTTTGTCTTAATATTCATTTTTTACTGCTAGTCATAACTGATTTTTTTAAAATTCACACATTCACATTATAACTACAGACTTAATATGTTACAGGCCTTGGGATGGAGTAGAAATTATTTGAAATCAACTATGAAGAAATGGAACTACAAAGAGTTAAAAAAATATTTTATATATATATATATATATATATATATATATATATATATATATATATATATATATATATATATATATCTCCTCTCCTGAGGATATTTTTCCATTGATTTTTAGGGAGAGTGGAAGAGAAAGGGAAAGACAGAGAGAAATATCTATGTGAGAGAAACACATAGATCAGTTGCCTCCCACACAGGCCCTGACCAGGGCCTGAGTCAGCGAGGAGCCTACAACCAAGGTACGTGCCCTTGACCTGAATCAAACCTGGAAACCTTTGGTCCCCAGGCCGATGCTCTATCCACTGAGCCAAACCGGCTACGGCAAGAACAATATTTTTATTTAAAAGGCACATGATTATTTTTTCAAGAGAGTGCTCTATTTTTCATTTTAGTATATGATACTGGCCAAGTAAACTAAGTCTCTCTGAGCTTCCATTTCTTATCTGTATTGCAGAATTAATAAGAATTATAATTTCAGCACACTTTTGTTACATAGAAAGAATAAGACAGGACATATAATCATGATTGATTTGTATACCAAAAATGTATTATTTATGTAATTTCTAAATCCATGACTTATTATTTAGTTAAAGAATGTGTTAGAATTTGTTACTCAATTTTCCTTTGTCCATTTGGTAAGTTTTCCTCCTACAAAATGGAGTAACACTATCACACTCTGCCTCTTTAATAAATATTTGTCTATATGTATTTAAGAAAAAGTAAATTCTGAAAATAGAATATAAATATAAAAAGAGAGGTTTTAGTACAGTTAGATCCTATCACTGAGTACCTGTTTCTTGAAAAGTACTTACAAATTATATGAAATAAGTAAATAAATAGAGTATATTCTCTACTAAAAGCTAAAATATAATGGAATATAGCTACTCTTTTGTGCCTGACAAACAAGAATTTTAGGATTTTTCTCCTCATATTCATGAAACACCACATTTTTCATCTAATAAAGTGAAAGCTCTGATAAAATGCAAATAAAGTTAGAAAGAATTAAATAATGAAGGAATACATTTGGACCCAACTTTGTTCAAGCATAATTTTCCTGTGGTATAAAATTCAAATAGAGAAGCATGAGTCTTATGGTTCTTGTCATTAGATACTGGAATAGCTGTTAATAAGGTCCCCCCACTGTTTCTTTATTCTTAAAATTTCTAAGCTATCCAAGTATTCTTCTAATAAGTTTACTTTTCCACTTGCCTTAACAGTTTGGTTTCTGTTGCTTTTATTTTACATAGAAAATAATGCTAATTGACATATGATAGCATAAATTAAATTGGTCTGGAAACAAAAATTGAAGTTAACAATGTAAAAAGAATTAACAGCTACATGATCAGGAAACACATGAAACATTCACAGGCAGGAGAGATAATGAACTAAAACATAAATCTATGAATGAAGAACAAAGGTGATAAATATGTAGGGAGGAGAAAAAAGATCCAGGATAAAACCGAGAATCAATCCTGAAGACAAGCCTGTTTAATTAAATAAGAAGTAGTAATTAATGTTAAAAAAGAAAAATGAGTCTGGAGTGGAGTAAAATCTGAGTATGCAGAATGAATGCACTGTGATAGGAGAAAAGTAGTGAAAGTAGTTAAACCCATTTGTTATATATAAATTAATTAAAAGCATAAAAACTTTAAAAGATTGTAGGTAGAAAAGTAGTTACATAAGGACCAAATTCAGTTTAGATTTTTCATGAGTAAAAGAGAGGAGTCTTGATGGAATAATAGAAGAAATTTTTTTTTAAATCATATGCAATTTTATAACATTTTAGGATGCTTAGGAACCACATAAACCTTAAAAGATGATTCCATAAAAATATACCTCAACTACGTGGAAATTAATAAAAATGAATGATTCTGAAATGCATACTAAGCATTCTACATCAGACACATACACTTGTGACATTAGATAATAACTAAAATACAAACAAAGAAACAAAGACCACTCATAAAGGTAATTGTAGAGATTCTTATAAGATAATAACCCATAGATGTAATTTTTCTTCCTTAGTTGATTTAATACAGAATTGCATAAAACAGCAATTAAGTTTTATTGTTGGATTTATAATATACTAGAGGCCTGATGCACAAAATTCATGCAGAGAGGGGGGGTCCCCCCAACCCAGTATGCACCCTCTTGAATCCAGGACAACCCTCTCACAATTCAGGACTGCTGGCTCCTAACTGCTCACCTGCCTGCCTGCCTGATTGCCTCTAATTGCCCCCCTCTGCCAGCCTGATCATCCCTAACTGCCTCTGCCTGCTGGCCTGATCGCCCCTAACTGCCTCCCCTGCTGGCCTGGTCACCCTAACTGTTCCCCACTGCCAGCCTGGTCACCCCCAACTGCCCTCCTGCCTGCCTGATTGCCCCTCACTGCCCTCCTGCTGGCCTGGTTGCCCCTCACTGCCCCCCTGCCGGCCTGGTTGCCCCACGCAGCCTGCTGTTTGGTCCTTACTGCGACAGAGTCCCAGACGATTTGCATATTCATCTATTATTGTTATAGATAAAGGTTTAGTGTACATGACAATAATACAGGATATGGGGCTGTATAAGCAAGATAAAGATACTAGACATTAACTCAAATCCACCAGAGGAAATAAAAAGTAACAGAAATGGTAAATATGCAGGTTAGTATATAATATTCATTATATTTGGCTAGTTTTCTTTGGGTTTTACACAGAAAGGAATATCTAATGTCTATATTTTTAATAAGAATTATAGGCTGAAACTTGCCATGCATGCTATACAATCATAATTAAAAACTCGAGTCTGGGATAGGTTTCCTGGGTTCACTGCTCAGCTCGACCTTGTATGTGTGATGTGACCAGGTACAAGTTGCTTAAACTCTTCTTATATCTCAATTTCTCCTTTTCTCATTCATAAAAGAGTATTACTATTAAAATTGGGCTATGAGGAATTATCTCATAAGGATGCTGTGAGGTTTTAATAACTAATATACTTCAAACATATTATATATTAAATAAAATGTTATTTTTGTATTTTGAAATTAATCAATTACCATTATACATACATTACTATAAGGAAATATGCAAACATTCCAAAGCTCATAAGGTAAGTACTAAGTGCTAGAGCTAAAAGAATTTAAGTTCAGATAGTTACTGTAGTAGTTCCCCTTTTCTATGGTTTCTCTTTCTGCAGCTTTAGTTGCCCATGGTCAACTGTAATTTGAAAATAATCAATGGAAAATCACAGAAATAAACAATTCATAAGTTTTAAGTTTTATGCTATTCTGAGTACCACGATGAAATTGTGTGCTCTCCCACTCCGTTCTGCTTGGGAAATGAAGCAACCCTTTGCCCAGCATAGCCACGCTATTTTTGCCACCAGTTAGTCACTTGGCAGCCTTTTAGGTTATTGGGGTGGCTGTCACTGTGTTTTAGAGTTTGTGTTCAAATAACCCTTATTTTGCTGAATAATGTTACACTCACATGACTTTTATTAGTTTATTATTATAATTGTTCTATCTTATTATTATTGTTGTTAATCTCTTACTGTGCCTTATTTATAAATTTAGCTCTATTATAGGTATGAATATTAGGAAAAAAAATTATATAGGTTTTGGTATGACCCATGGTTTCAGGCATCCACTCTTAGTCTTGGAATGGATAACATGTGGATAAGGGGGACTACTGTATATATACCTCTATATGTGTGTATGGGGGGGCATGCACACATGCATGCTTGTGTATCTATTAAAAAATAGTTGATGAACTGGTAATCTGAGAGCTTTATTTCCTGACATTTCCTTGAAATATTCATAATTATGAAAAGAAAATGGCATTATTCTACACATCTAGCAGAAAAACATCTAAGTTGTTTTTTTGAAGAAATAAATGGACTTGTATTAAGATATTTATCAGATTTGCTTCATTTTACCAGCAACCTCTTGCAGTGAACTAATTTTTTTTTACAGGAGCTGGCAATACGGGCTTCCACATTACCCTGAGACCAAACTTGTGATCACAGTTAATAATACCTTGTTTAAACCCACTGTGCTAATCAGATGGAGACACATTTAAATTTATTTAAATAGATCTGATCATATGAATTTTTAAATTAAATGTTGTAGTAATAAGAAAAGAAATGTCTTTTGGCCTTGAAATGGCATCATTCCATCAGCATAACAGATCCTATCTATTTATCTACACCTAATAAAATTGCTCTCTATATTTAAATAACTGCTGGTTTTAATGAGTTTTATTGAACTTAGAAATTTTCCTAAAATTTCTGCTTAGACATTTTCATACATTGTTGAATATTTATCACTTTGTAACACCAGTATATATATGAGTTCTGTATGACAGTTATGAGTACTGCTCTTGGGGAAATGCTTAGTATGGAAGACCAAATTGACATGGTTTCGATTAGCTAATTGAACACATTTTGAAATTTTACATTCACCAAATTCAACATTAATTTTGTTATTTGTTAAAAAATTTTAACATAGAAAATATTTCTGCCCTAGCTGGTTTCCTCAGTGGTTAGAGCGTTGGCCTTCGCACTGAAGGGTCTCGGGTTTGATTCTGGTCAAGGGCATGTCCCTTGGTTGCAGGCTCTATTCCAAACCCAGGTGAGGCCCTTGCAGAAGGCAACCAGTCGATGTTTCTCTCTCAGATCAACGTTTCTCTCTGTCTCTCCCCCTCCCTTCTACTCGCTCTAAAAATTAATGGGGGAAAAATGTCCTTGGATGAGGATTAACAACAACAAAATATTTCCCATTGATACATAGCTCTCATTCACTGTGAGGTGTTCCCTGAGATCCCTATTTAATATGCCCAACACCTATTTTTTTCTAACTCTGGCACTTTTCACAACCTGAACATATTTTATTTCATCTTATTTTATTTTATCTTATCTAATTTTATTTTTTTTGTAAGAATACACCAGAATTATGCACACTTTGTTGTATTTCCAGTCTGGCACCAAATAAGTGCTCAATAAACTTATATACACCTCCGCGATTTATTATTCAGAGCCATGAGGACCACATATGTTGCGAATTCAAACTAATTTTGATTTCAGATATGCAAAAACAAACATACTAGTATGCCAAACATGCCTGAAGAAGCATTCCCTGCAATCCAACAATATTTTTTAGTGATCATACGAACATTCACACTAGTAAGATAAATAAGAAATTTAAATAACCTAGTGTCATTCAGAACATGTCAGATTTGCTACCAAAATAAGCTACAGAGAACCTTTTGTTGTCAAAATTTGCAGTTTTATCTATAATGGTGAAGAGTGAAAAGAAAGGAAGAAGTAAAAACATAAAAATAAATTTCACACGAAAAATTATAATCAGAAGGTTTTTTAAGTGATGTTGAGTAAAAGAATAGTTTATGAACAAAAAGATCAACCATTTTGTCTTTGACTTTTAGGACACAGTAGAGTATCTGGCACAAACTGTATTGTTACTGAATGGATAATAATGGCAATGAAAGCTAATTCATACCTTGTGCTCATTTCTTGAACACATTGTTCTTTACAAGTATTTTTTAAAATGTTTTTATTGATTTCAGAGAGGAAGGGAGAAGAAGAGAGAGATAGAAACATCAGTTATGAGAGAATCATCACACACCCCACCCTGGGGATCAAGCTTGCAATCCGGGCATGTCCCCTGACCAGGAATCAAACCGTGACATCCAGAATCATAGGCCAGTGCTCAACCATTGAGCCACATCAGCCGGGCAAAAAATATAAACTCATTTACTCCTCACTACCACAATGGAGTAGATGCTGTTCCTATTCACTATACAGGTGAAGAAATTAAAGATTAAGTTGTTTCCCCAAGATAACACTATGAGAAGAAATGCTGGGACTCAGTCCAGGAAATACGGCTCCAGAGTTTATGCTCAAACTACTATGGTATGGCACTTTGTGCATTCCCATAATCCCTGGCACATAGTAGTACTTAATACATATAGGCTAATTCAGTTAATGAAGTCTAAACTGAGCTTTTAAGCTAGTACATGCTTTCTGTATGATCAAATATGTCAATGTCTTTAACAAAAGGAGATTTAGAATTGAACAGCCCTTGTATCCATCAGGGATTGAATCTTTACTACTTACTCTGACTTCGACAAATTTACTCAAAATCTATCAGTTTCATAATTCTTGACTGTAAAATGGACATGGTAATAGCACTTATCTGATAGGTGTCTCATGAGGATTAAATGAAATAATGTTTGTATACTCAAATTCTTCTAACTTCTATCATCAGGTTTAATTTTGTTCTTTTTTTTGTTAACAAATATGACTGCAGAATATCTGTACTGTTAGTTTTATGGTGGCTAAACTCCAGTTCCCATTATTTAATCAACCACTAATCTAGGTTTAGTCAAGATATTTTGAAGATAAGATTAATACATCAATCTATTCATTCTAAGTAAAGGTTGTCTTCCATAATCAGATTACACCTTAACTAATCATTTGAGGGGCCTAAAGAACAAGATTGAAGTTTCTCAAAGAAGAAATTCCCCTGTGGACTGTAGCTTCAGCTTCTGTCCTAGAATTTCTAGTCCTTCTACGCTGCCCCATAAACTTGACTTGCCTACAGCCCTTAGAACTGTATAAGCCAATTCTTTATAATTGTATATATAAAATAATTTATATATACACACACACACACACACACACACACACACACACACACACACACTAGAGGCCCAGTGCATGAAATTTGTGCATGGGGTGGGGGGGGGGGGAATCCCTTCAGCCCAGCCTGCACCCTCTCCAATCTGGGACATCCCTCTCACAATCCTGGACCACTGGCTCCTATTGGCTCATCTGCCTGCCTGCCTGATTGCCCCTAACTGTCCCCCTGCTAGCCTGATCACCCCTAACTGCCTCTGCCTTCCAGTCTGAGAGCCCCCAACTGCCCCCCCCACCAGTCTGATCGCCCAATGCAGCCTGTTTGGTCATCCATTCAGTTGTTTCAGTTGTGACGTCCCCTGGCTTTTTATATATATGGATATACATACACACACACACACACACACACACACACACACACACTAGAGGCCTATTGCACGAAGAGATTTGTGCAATAGGCCTTCCCTTCTCCTGGCTGCCGGCACCAGTTTTCCTCCGGCAAGCAGGACCCAGGCCTTCACTCCAACCGGAGCCACCTTCAGTCTTCTGTCTTCACTGCTCCGGCTTGCCTTCAGTCTTCCCTCCGCTGCTTGGAGCCTATGTATGCAAATTAACCGCCATCTTTGTTGGCGGTTAATTTGCATATCATGCTGATTAGCCAATGGGAGGCATAGCGAAGGTACAGGCAATTACCATGTTTGTCTATTATTAGATAGGATATATATAATATATTATATGTATAATTCTGTTCGCTGTTCTGTTTGTCTGGTAGAACCCTGACTGATACAATAGCTCTGCATTTTTATTAAGTTAATGATTAGTATTTCTTATAATCAAGAGAAAATGCATATGTATTTTACACATCCATACTGGTATCTGCTTATTATTCCCTTGGAAAACCTTGAGTAACTGGACAGTACAAAGCATACCTCCCTAACTGTAGAATAGGAAATCATATAAGTTGTTGGGGACTCAAAATCCATACTAGCTACTGACATTTGAAAAATTTCTTCAAATTCCTCCCTTTTATTAATTTTGTGTTTATGTGTTTATTTTTTCTGGAGTATATGCCCTATATGACACTTAGTTCATGGAGGTTGATAAGACTCATGATTGACACTTTTCCATGTACAGAATATTAATTAATTAGTTCCTTTTTGTCTTTTTGTCTTCCTAATTATTACTCTTATTTCCATTCCTGGTCTGGAGCTTCTCAGGGCTCCTGCCAGGAAAGTCAATTGCCTCCTCTGTTCCCGTTGGCCCCGTGGCTACTCTAAGGTATGGATTACTCTCCCTCTGCCTGCTTGCCAGTTTCCAAAACTGAACACTCGCAATGCAGATTATGTGTCTCTCTCTGTCTCTCTCCCATGTCTTCATTTTTGTGTATTACATAATTCTATTAGTTATAATTTTAAAAGATTTTGGAAAAGAGGTCTTAAAAGTGTCACAAAACTTTATGTTTTTCTTAATTCCATCTTAAGAGATACTCTGGAAAGCAAATACAAATCCTATCTAATAAAAGAGACACATGGTAATTGGCGTACGACCGCTACCCTTCCCATTGGCTAATCAGCGAGATAGGCAAATTAACTGCCAGCCAAGATGGTGGCCGGCAGCCAGGCAGCTTGAAACTAACATGAGGCTTGCTTGCTTCTGTGACGGAGGACTCCAACGTTCCCGCCTGCTGCTGCAGGCCTCTGAGCTGCAACTCTAAGCAACTATGTTACAAATATAGAAGCTAAACAAAACCCCAGAAACCAGCTTTCAGTGAGCTGGGATCTCAGAGCTGGAGTTGATACAGAGTTTCGATTATAGAACACAAACAAACCAGATACCTGCTTTCAGCAGCTGAGGCCTCAGAGCTGGAGCCAGGCTAAAGCTGGCCCAGAATAAAAAGAAAAAAAGAAAAAAAAGGAGCAGTTGGGAGCTTCAGTCCCACCTGAAAACAGCCCTCAGCCCCTCACCCAGACTGGCCAGGCACCCCAGTGGGGACCCCCACCCTGAAGGGTGTGTGACCAGCTGCAAACAGCCATCATCCCCTAACCCAGGCTGGCCAGGTACCCAAGTGGGGATCCCCACCCTGATTCAGGACACCCTTCAGGGTAAACCAGCCAGCCCCCACCCGTGCACCAGGCCTTTATCCTATACAGTAAAAGGGTAATATGCCTCCCAGTACCGGGATCAGCGGAGCCACAAGGCCTCCCAGCACCGGGATCAGCATGACAGGGGGCAGCGCCCAAACCCCCTGATCGCCCTGCGGCTCTGTGTGTGACAGGGGGCGGGGCCAGAACCTCCCTATCCGCCCTGCTCTGTGTGTGACAGGGTGCGGCGCCCCAACCCCCTGATCGGCCCTGCCCTGAGTGTGACAGGGTGCGGCGCCCCAACCCCCCCACCACACAGGCCCTGCTCTGTGTGTGACGGGGTAGAGCCATAACCTCCCCATCAGCCCTGCCCTGAGTGTGAGAGTGGCGGCGCCCCAACCCCCTGATCGGCCCTGCTCTGTGTGTGACAGGGGGGAGCTCCCCAGCCTCCTGATTGACCTGCTCTGTGAGTGACAGGGGAGAGCTCCCCAACCCCCTGATTGTCCCTGCTCTGTGCATGACAGGTGGCAGCGCCCCAACCCCTTTATTGGCCCTGCTCTGTGCATGACAGGGGGTGGCGCCGCAACCCCCCCATCGACCCTGCCTTGAGTGTGACAGGGGGCAGTGCCCCAACCCCCCAATCGGCCCTACCCTGAGCCTGACTGAGGGTGGCATTGCAACCTCCCAATCCGCCCTGCTCTGTGCATGACAGGAGGCAGTGCCCCAACTCCCCAATCAGCCCTGCTCTGAGCCCAACCAGAGGCTGCACCTAGGGATTAGGCCTGCCCTCTGTCACCCGGGAGCAGGCCTAAGCCAGCAGGTCGTTATCTCCCGAGGGGTCCCAGACTGCGAGAGGGCACAGGCCGGGCTGAGGGACCCCCCACCCCCGAGTGCACAAATTTTTGTGCACCGGGCCTCTAGTATGTTAATAGCAATATTTATGAGAAGATTACATAGACAAATGAAGGCTGCTGTTCAGATTGTAGCTTTTTGTTCCAACTGCTTAGTGTATTTCTCTCTGATAAAATCACCATGATATTCAGGTATTTGGGGCTGAGAGCAATAGATCCTTTTATTAGTGATTCAAGTAAACAAACAACCAAGTAAAACAGTAGCAACAAAGAACTTAAGGCATGCTGGGGAAACGATTTTGTAGAGTTAGCTTTTAATGTAGTACCTTACATAATGTGAACATATTAACATTTCACTGGAATTAATTTACATAGAAAAATTACAAGATTCTATGGTTCTTAGAGGTAATTTTAGAAGTGCTTAGTGTTGATTTCTACTTTAGAGAGGATTCTATAAATATCTAGGCCCTATAAGCTAATACATTTATTGTTTCAGATTCAGTTAGCCAACATTTATAGAACCAAGTAGGAAATCACTAAATTCTCTTGTTAGGGAATACAAAAAATACTCAGTACATCATAACTTTTAAAGTGAAAACCTTATTTTCTACCAACTGAAGATTTTCCCTTAGAAGGGAAGTAAATCACTTGATATTAAATGTTCAGAACACTCCCAATAAAGTTTTTGTCCAGGAAAAAGAATTTGTCCAGGAAAAGAGCCACACAAGCTGTTGGCATACGTGGTTATAGTAACCAATTGAAACACTCATCAATAAATGGCTCAGATGTTATGGAAAATGCATGAGATCTGAAGAAAAATGCTTAGGTCAAATTTACATTTGTGAACTCTATAAGTGGAATGAGTTAAGAAAGTTTTATTCACTTGGCTAAGATTACTTCTGCATATGTAATCATTTGATAATAATGTATATATTCCAGATTTATTATGAGAAGTAACATGAAGGCATTTTGAAAAATAATATATTATAGTATTATATGACCTAGATATTAATGACCTAGATAGCTACTATGAAAGGAATGATTACCTCAATACTGTATTTGGATTAACCATTATTCTTGCATTAAAAACTTTGAGATTTGTTGAACCCTGAAAAAAAACAAGGTAGATTAGGCAAATCTCTAAGAATGCAGTGACATTTGAGATGGCCATTGAAGAAAGTAGAAACCAGTGACCAAGGTGAAGCAATAGCATTCTACATGGAGTTAAAAAGAAAAAACTACTAAGAATTGCTGAGTTGTTTAGGGAAATACACGAATATTCGGAAATTGATGAACTTGACCCAAGTTCTAACTTCAATATTGTTTCAATGCTTCTTTGAATATATTTTTATAATCCAGAGAATTATTTTTTATTAGAGACTTACATTTGAGCAAAGCTTTGGCTATAAAATTCTAGGTTCATTGACATTTCCTTTATTGCTTCACACAATCTGCACCACAGTCTTCTGGCATATATTCCCCTTGAAAAGAGCAGACTTTGAAAGTTTGGTGCCAGTTGGGTTCAGATTGATGGACTACATTCAAGACAGCACAAGAAGCCTGCAAGGTGATAGTTATGGAGAACAAGTGGGGATTGACTCCCTGTGAGCACTTCCCCAGCCATTTCCTTAAGAGATTTCAAAGAATGATACTAGTTGTTGGATGGGTGTCAGAGAACTGAAGATGAGGCCCTGACTTGAGGAATTCAGTGATGAGAGTACAATAAGACAAATAATTAACTATGATTTTCTATGAATATAGTGAAACAGGAATTTTTAGAGATGAAGAAGACAGGTTTTAGGAAATTTTAGAAATTAAGGGGACCATGGAAGAGAAACAAGGCTGCAGAGCAGCAGAAGGTATATTTCCATAGAATAGGGGAGCTGAAAAGCTACAACAGGTATATTTCCATAGAATAGGGAGCTGGGAACAGCAAAAGGTCTATATTTGTATAAAATAAAGAGAAGGAAGCCTTCATCCAGAAGGAGAAGAATAAAGCCCAAAAGGAATAGGAAAACAATAAGGAATGGGGGGTGGGAAGAACTTCCTACGCCCCATGTGAGGTTCAACCTTTGCGCCCAGGAGTTACTATAGTAACAAGTCTAGGGGAATAGTGACCAATCAGAGGGGATATCAAGGCACCAACATCTGCAGCCTTTAAAAGCCATAGGGAAAAAGAATTCAGTGGGACCCTTTCTCCCTCCCCACATGGAAGTCTGTACTTGTTCTTTAATAAATTTCCACCTTTGCTATATCACCTTCTGTCCGTGGATTCATTCTTAGACTCTGGTGGACAAAGAATCCGGGTTCCAGTCCAAAAATTCCGTTTCAATAGCATTTTTAAAAAATACTGATAGCTATGTTACCCCCCCCCCCCCCCCCGCTCCTCTCCCTTACCTCTTCTTCTACTTCAATTTCTCAATTAGAAATTAGGGTTTTGGAAAAAAAAGACTAAAAAATAGAAGTGTTTTGTTAAGAATTCTTGTTTTCTGCAATATTTCCTGACTTTCCTAAGGCAAGAATACAGAGATAGCTTCCTGATTAAATCAGAAGAAGAAAAAGAGAAATAAATATGAATTAAAAGTTACAGAATTTAATATCTGAAAGTAACATTCCCTCTGAAAATAATCAATAATTATTGTCTTATTAGTTAAAGACTATCTTTGAGAAGATAATTTTAGTCCATAGGGTAGTGACATGAATTAAAAAAGAACAATGTTATCAGGTTAAATGAATAATACAATTGTTCACTGGAATAATTAAGAGTAAATTGTTGCAGATTATGTGATATGGATGGTATTAAAAATGGTTAAGGATTTTAATGAATGAACAGTATGTTTAGGGTGAATCATAGAAATGTATCCTTTAAACCCATAATAATATGTTTAATCCTATACTAGAGGCAGCTGAGAGTTATTGTAAAAATTTTTGTTAAAAATTACTAAAGTATTAAAGACTGCTACTAAAAATGTATTCTTATTATGTTTAGGGCAGATCTTAGAGTCAGCAACTTCAAAAATAAATTAAATCTAAACTAAAAAAAAAGGGTAATAAAAAAGAATCTATGTGATAGTAAGATTTTTAAAAATAGTACATAGCTATCAATGAGATAGTGACACAGCACTCCTTAGATAGTTTAGTATTCTCATTGTTCTGACCCAGATACCATGGACCTCAGTTGGACCCATCAAATGATTGAGGAGGTGGAAAATGAGCAGATGGCTTCAAACCGTGACCTACAAACTTGAGCTACATGGAAAGCTCACACCCTTCCGGTGTCAGCAAGATGAAGAAAACAGGTTGCAAAGGGCCAGCGAGCCCTATCATTTTTATAATGGCAATTGTCACTGTAAAGATAACTTTTGATGGGATGACTCAGAATGTTCATCACTTAATCACAAGCAAAGTTAGAAACCACTTAGAAAGCCACAGGTGATTTTTCTTTGTGAGAGAACTTTGCAGGATAATGGAGACATACTATAGTTGTATAACCTACTCTGAAAGTGCTAATACCGTGCAAAGCTCTTAATGTTAGACCATCATGGTAATACTTCAGGATTAACAATGAGTTCATAAACCTAATTTGAAATTTGGAACATCTTTAATGGAATTTGCTTTTAAGAGACACACTGCAATTTAGTTTTTATTTTATGAGTTTAATGATATGTTAAAGGCTGAAACATTCAGAAGGGAAATGACATTGTTTTTCATTTTTTTGTCAGTAAAGTTCTTCAGTCTTTGTTAAAAAATGAAACAATAGCAATCACCAAGAAATTGAAATTATTAACTGATCATTGTTAGTAATATAACTTTATGCTACCCTCATTTGCTTATTATATTTAGACAAAATTCTGACCCAAGATAAGTTTACAGAACTGGTCTCATGTTATGATAGGTCACTTTTTCAAACAGCCTATATAATAAAGAGGTAATATCCAAATTAACCCTCACGCTGTAATGCTGTCACAAGATGGCTGTGTGCACAGCGGGGGCGGGGCTGGCTGCTCCATGCACTTGCTGCCGCAGTACCTGTGGCCCCACGGGTGGCCTGGAGGTCTGGAGGCCACTTCGTGTGCCTGCCGCGGGAGTTCCCTCAGCCGCGCCAGGGGGTGGGTCCTGGCTGCTGCTCCGCGTGGCTTCCCCAGAGTTCCCTCAGCACCGCTGGGGGGCGGGTCCCAGCTGCTGCTTTGCACGGCTTCAACCAAGGTGACCAGGCTGGCAGGGGAGGGCAGTTGGGGGTGAGCAGGCCAGTAGGGGAGGGCAGTTGGGGGCAATCGGTCCAGCAGGAGAGGGTAGTTGGGGGTTATCGGGCCAGCAGAGGAGGGCAATTAGGGGTGATCGGGCAAGCAGGGGGGCAGTTAGGCATCAATCAGGCAAGCAGGGGAGTGGTTAGGGGCTGATCAGGCTGGCAGGTAGAAGCGGTTAGGGGCAATCAGGCAGGTACGTAGGCAAGCAGTTTGGAGCCAGCAGTCTCAGACTGTGAGAAGGATGTCCGACTGGCGGTTTAGGCCTTGATCCCATAGGGATCAGGCCTAAACCAGAAATTGGACAAACCCCTAGGGGTCCCAGATTGGAGAGGGTGCAGGCTGGGTTGAGGGACACCCCCCCCCCCGCATGAATTTCATGCACCAGGCCTCTAGTCTATAATATAAACTTACTATTTAATATTAAGAAGTAAGTAACATAACTGACTCCTCTTTGTACCAGTTCTATGGATGACAGTAGGTTTATTACTAGTAGTCCCATTCAGTGCATGCCCTCCAGATGATAGTCTCCAGTGTCCTAATATGTTACCACTTGAACTTATTATATCAATACCATATGTACCTAAAATGTGTGATAGATCATCACTTTATGTCAATATAAAAATAGTCATCTGTGTGAATAATTAGGATGGAAAATAACCTCCCTTCTTGTGTCAGTTTCTTTACCTGTCAAATGGGCCTAACAATAGCGCTAGACTCATAAATTGTGAGATTAAATTAGTTAACACAAGTAAAATAACTTAAAATGTCTAAGACATAATACCCACTCAATAAAACATAGACATAATGACTTTAATTGTTGTAATTTGTAAAAAAACATGTGGGTTTTATTATTTTTTAAATTATATCTTTATTGATTTCATAAAGGAAGGGAGAGGGAGAGAGAGATAGAAACATCAATGATGAGAGAGAATCATTGATTGGCTGCCTCCTGCACACCCCACACTTGGGATCAAGCCATTAACCTGGGCATGTGCCCTGACTGGGAATTGAACCATGAACTCCTGGTTCATAGGTCGACGATCAACCATTGAGCCACTGAGCTGACTGGGCAACATGTGGGTTTTATATCTCTCGGACAAAATTTCAGAATTCCAGAGGAGTGTGGGATTTGTTGTATATAGTATGTACCACAACCATTCATCTGCATTGAAACATTTCACAATCCCAGATGATTTTAAAAGCAGAATTATTTCTAAATATACATATAATTCTACACTGAGGCATGCACTATTAAGTATTAGTCAGAAGTTCAGACTAACAAGTGAAATTCAGAACCAAATAACAGAGATCACAGATTGTAAAAGTGACAGAAATTAGATCAGAAGGATGAAAACATTGGAGATTTTCCTGTGGAGAATCCTTACGAAGGCTGGAAAACTTTTGATGGAAGCACATATTTAACGAAGAACCGGAGAATAAAATAGGGTGGTTGTGAGCCCTGGGGAATGTGTTCAGGACCATGCACGAGGAGATGTGAATTCTGGTCCTGACTCCCTTTCTTTATCGTAGCATGTGGACTGTGAATTCTGTTATAGTTTCTTGGCACTAATATACATGCCAAGACAGGCAGTGCAAGTGAAAGTGTTTTAAAAGGAAGGTTTCCTTGTCTCTCTAATATTTTCAGAACTCCTGCTTCTTTTGCCCTTGCCACGACCTTTGCAGCAGGGTTCAGGATCTGAAGGAGGGGCCAACACACAAATGAAAATGCTATGCAAGAAATATGAATTTAGAAGGCATTGGTGGCCAGGGGGGAGCCGTTTTCTTGAAGAGACACCCCCAGGACTGGGTCCAGTCTGCTTTTTATTCAGTTTTAGATAACACATCTTGCCCTCTAGCAATGCATACAGGCATATCAAAGGTAAAGTTTGGTAAACAGTAAAAGGATTATCAGGTTCGGGAATTGCCTTGAGCCCCCACTATCTCAACAATCGGTGCTTAGCTTCAGCCCTGCTAACGCCCAAGGTCCATTCACCTTCTGCATTCCTTGGTGCACGGACAGTATTGGCAAGTGGTGGCTTCCCACAACCCTCTTTTCAGATACTGCAAAAAAAAAAAATGCTTTATTAATACTTATGAAAATAATTACTGTGTCTTTATTAATGGTGATGTTTTGTAGTGGCAATATAAGTAAAACCTGTTTTGTTTGCTTAACAATTTTTAATATGACAAATACAGAGGTTATTCTGACAAATTATATAATATTATAGATATCACATTACATGTTATACGCAATGTAAAATTATTGGCATTTGTTAAGTGCATAAAATCAACTTATATCTCCATAATGGTAAAACTTCAGGATAGAAAATAAACTTGGGAATGGGGAGTGGCTAGACTAATGTCATTTAAAATTTAGCTCTTGGTGTATTATTTATTTATTAAAGCATTAGACATTTATTAAGTGCCTGCTAAATGTCAGCCATTGTTTTAAATATGACCGATAGAGTAGTGAACAAGACAGTCCAAGTCTTGCTCTCTGGATGTGCTCTAATGTTTTATTAATAAACTAGAGGCCCGATGCACAAAATTCATGCACTCAGAAGTGGGGGGAGGTCCCTCAGCCCGGCCTGTGCCTTCTCACAGGCCGGGAACCCTCGGGGGATGTCTGACTGATGGCTTTGGCCATCAGTCTGACATCCTTACCGCTGCCAATGAGGCAGGAGAGGCGGGAGAGGCTCCTGCCACCACCACTGTGCTCACCAGCTGTGAGCACAGCTTCTGGCTGAGCGGAGCTCCCCCTGTGGGATCTGGTCAAACCCTTCTCTCCAACATCCCCCAAGAGGTCCCAGATTGTGAGAGGGTGCAGGCCAGGCCAAGGGACCCCATCGGTGCACGATCAGGTAGGGAGAGACACGGGAGGTTAACCAGCTGGGTGGGATCTGGGGAGGGCTCCAAGCCGTGTCCAGCCCCTCACTCAGTCCCTATCAGCTGGACCCCAGCAGCAAGCTAACCTACCAGTCAGAGCATCTGCACCCTGGTGGTCAGTTCATGTCATAGTGACTGGTCGACAGGTTGATTGTCTGCCCCCTGGTGGTCAGTGCACATCATATTGACTGATCGATTGGTTGACTGTCTGCCTCCTGGTGGTCAGTGCATGTCATAGTGAGTGGTTGAGCATCCTTAGCATATCATTAGCATATTACGCTTTGATTGGTTGATCAGCCGGCCTATTGACCGGACACTTAGCATATTATGCTTTTATTATATAGGCTAACTTAGCATTTTCGGTGGGATGAATATACAGTGGGGCCTTGACTTATGAGTGTCCCGACTAACGAGTTTTTGAGATACCAGCTCTCTCTCCGCTGATTTTTTGCATTGAGTTGATAGAGTAATTTGAGTTAATGAGCTCCTTAACGAGTTCCTTAATGAGCTCGGTCTCGGAACCAATTAAATTCGTAAGTCAAGGCCCCACTGTATAGTAAAGAAACTTCCTATGGCATAACTGCTAATTAAGGGCAGGTGTAACGGGACATTTCCAGATGAAAGTCTCCAGAATTCCCACTGAACTGCTTTAGGTAATGAAGAAATTGTTGATTCAGCAGCTCAACAATGCCTTCCTGTATGACGTCACCACTATTGGCTTTATCCTTCCTTAGTCTGGTAGCAATATGTCTTGTGACAACTTAGGTTTCACATTGAGGATAAATATTGAAACAAATGTAGCTTATTTTCAAATCTAATGTGCTATAGTGCTAATAACATTTGTTTATAATTGCTAATAACCAGTTGGAAGCATATATTTATATTATATGTTAATTTGCATACGTTAACAAGGTATAGTTCCATACTTATATAAAATTTATTTATTAATTAGTTGAAATAGTTAATATTATAATTAATAGCATTTACTGTGGTACCTTTTTGTGGCAAATACAATGTTTGTACTCTGTATGTGTTTGTGTGCATGTACTAGTAATTTTACTTAATCCCTGCAACAACCTTAGTATAAATAATGGAATTAAGGTATAAAATGATTCATTGTATGTATTCAAGTCCCATGTTTAAAACTGGAATGACTGCCTGGCCAATGTGGTCCAGTGGTTGAGCATTGACCTATGAACCACGTGGTTGTGGATGGATTCTTGTTCAGGACAAAGGCTCAGCTGCAGGCTCTATCCCCAGTGAGGGGCGTGGAGGAGGCAGCTAATCAATGAATCTCTCTCACATTGATGCTTCTATCTCCCTCTCTTTTCCTTTCTGAAATCAATAAAAAATATATAAAAATAAATAAAAATGGAATAACTATTCAATTCCAAAGTGACTCAAAAGCCATGTAATAAAATATAAATACTTATATTTCCCATAGATAGAGAGTGGGAGAAATTTTGTATTGTCTTCTAAGATCTAACTTCATATTTTCTATCAGTTATTCCTGTGTAAGTAGTTGTGTGTCATGTCTGCAAGGTTCACTTAAAAAACATTTGACAATAAATATAAAATGCATGCTTGGCAACAGCCAAAGTAAATCCATCAAGGAAAGAAAATTAAAATGAAACCACCTCTTCCTAAAAAATAGATTCTTTTAGAAAAATATATTTGTTACAACTGCCTTATTTATTTTACCATGCAATGTGGTCAATGACTAGAAAATGCACGATAGAAATGATTACTTTTTGTCATGCCTCAAGGTTAAGTGTTGTCAATAGTTCTCTGTTTTATTTTTCAAGATCGTGTTTTCTGCTGGCAGTGAAAGAAAAAAAAAGTTAATAGAAAACAGCTTCACTTACTTCCTTCCCTTAAGTTTACAGTAAATAATTTAGCATGATTCCCTACGGCATACACTGTTGGCAATGTAATAATCCAGAGGAAAACTGTTGATTCATGGGTCTGCGGATACATTATTCTGTGTTTAATTTCAATAAAAGTAATAGTGTATGCCAGATGCTGTGAGGCAGAAAACCTTTCCAAAAACCAATGAAGGAGAGAATGTTTGTAATGATTTCCCTTGACAGGCCATGTTGGAAGATCTGAAAAGTTTACAAGAAAAATAGGAATCCAGGATAGACCCTGTCCTGGAAAAATTCCAAGAATTCATGTTGAATGGATTGCAATGTACTATAAATAAATCATGACTAAATATTGAGCAAGGAGCTATTCCTAGGAAGTAAACAATGCATACTAGTAAGCACTGCAAAGAGCATATGATACTATATCTCTATAAATGGAACTTTTAAAACAAGGGCTATGTTCAGAGTGCATATTTTGAAAAATAAATATTTTACATAATGATTATTTTAACCTCTTTAAGTACATTCCTAATTATTTTTTTTCTTTCAAAAAATAAATTTATGCAAACCCAAAATAAAGGCTTTTACATTGGGTCAATTCATTTGATTTTTCAGGAATCAAAAAATACAATATTAGCCTGTCTGGCATTACTCAGTGGTTGAGCGTCGACCTATGAACCAGGAAGTCATGGTTTGACTCTCAGTCAGGGTATATGCCCAGATTGTGGGCTCAATCACAGGGCATGAAAGAGGCAGCCAATCAATGATTCTCTCTCACCACTGATGTTTCTATTTCTCTCTCCCTCTCCCTTCCTCTCTGAAATGAATAAAAATATAATTTAAAAAAGAATATTAGTTTGCTCATTTAAAATATGGCTAAAATCCTTAATTTTCTGTTTGATTTTCTCAGGGTGGGTTGAGACCAGGGAAAAAGGAAAGAAGAACAAATCTTCTATATTTTAGTATCTTACTTCAATATACAAACAATAAACAAAGGACATCATAGTTATTTAAATATATTAAATATTCATTTTGGAATTATTGAAAATAAAGCTATTCAAAAGCTGATTTTATAACAAAAATTATTAATACAGCTCTGAAGAAAATGAGAAACCAGGCACTAGTAAAATATTTTGATTAGGTACCCTTTTCTCATAAATGGGGTCTCCAATCAGTTACTTTAATATTAACAATAATCAATGCCAAACTGAATTTCCTAATCTTAGATGCTCATCAAATTATTTCTATTATTATCTAAAACTAAGAAGTGGATTGAAAACTATCTTTAAAACATACATTTTGATCACTGTCATTTTAAAAGAACAGTTAAAACAGAAAAGAAACTACAATTGGCTGAAATTTGATAAAGTAATTGAAAACAGCATTGGAGGGCAATTTTCACATTCCTACAGAGAGTTAACATTTCGGTTGTTTTATATTTAAATAGCACATTAACAAATAAAATAGGATGACCAGATATTAATTGATACAACTCACTGGATATCTTTTGTAGTTGCTGAAATTTTTGTAATTGTAAATCTATACTTGATGTCACTTTCATGCAAAAAGTAATTATTTAAAGATAGAAAAAAGTCTTCATCTCAGTGATAGGAATGCTTTGTCCAAATTCCTACCTGAAGCTTCAAGGTTTAAATCCTGTGTACACCCACTGCTTCCTACTTATCTGGTTTATTCTTTCTTTGTGAAAGCTGTGTGTATCAGGACTGGAATTTAAGGAGATTTCTGTGGTGGAGATAAACTGATAATTTCCTTTTATTTTGTTCATGGCATGGTACCAGCGAAGATGTTTCTTCTAACCTATTTACTCAAAGAAATACAGCTTTCTGGGGAAGATGATGCCAAGTTGTGATATGAAGGATGAATTAGACTTGTGAAATGGACGTGTGTTAGAAAGTGAGGATAACAGGGGAAGGGCATCCCAGAAATAAGGTATGCTGAGGTCAGTAAGATATATAAAAAACACAAACATTATTTAGTACAAAATGTGAAGTATAATAAAGCCTAAAGTATAATCAAACAGCATTTTGCATAACTTATTTTAAAAACAGGAACATGCTTAAACACAGGATTAAGTTGCAGTTTATGTCATTCTATGAGCAGGCTAGCTGTTGAAAGTGGAAGAACAAGACTGGAGACAGAAAAGCCACCTTTAGGGCACTTTTAATGATACAGGTGAAAGTCTGAAATTAAGGAGTTAGAATTGGATTGGAAAGAGGTAGAAGGCTCTGTAAGATTTATATATATATATATATATCTCCTATCTAATAAAAGAGAAATATGCTAATTAGCCATACTTCCGCTACCCTTCCCATTGGCTAATCAGGGCGGTATGCAAATTAACTGCCAGCCAAGATGGTGGCCAGCAGCCAGGCAGATTGAAGAAAACAGGAGGCTTGCTTGTTTAAGTGAAGGAGGACTCCAACGTTCCCTGCCTGCCGCTGCCGGCCTCTGAGCTTGCAGTTTGAAACATTGTTACAAATATAGAAGCTAAACAAAACCCCAGAAACCTGCTTTCAGCCAGCCGGGATCTCAGAGCTGGAGTTGAAACAGTGTTTCGATTATAGAACCCAAAAAACCCAGATACCTGCTTTAAGCAGTGGAGGCCTAAGAGCTGGAGCCAAGCCTCAGAGCTAAAGCTGGCCCAGAATAAAAAAGAAAAAAAGAAAAAAAGGAGCGGTTGGGAACTTCCGTCACCCGCCAGCCTGAAAACGGCCCTCAGCCCCTCACCCAGGCTGGCCAGGCACCCCAGTGGGGACCCCCACCCTGAAGGGGGTGTGACCAGCTGCAAACAGCCATCATCCCGTCATCCAGGCTGGCCAGGCACCACAGTGGGGACCCCTACCCTGATCCAGGACACCCTTCAGGGCAAACCTGCTGGTCCCCACCCGTGCACCAGGCCTCTACCCTATATAGTAAAAGGGTAATATGCCTCCCAGCACTGGGATCAGAGGAGCCGTGAGGCCTCCTGGCACCGGGATTAGCATGACAGGGGGCAGCGCCCAAAACCCCTGATCGCCCTGCAGCTCTGTGTGTGACAGGGGGCGGGGCCACAACCTCCCTATCCTCCCTGCTCTGTTCGTGACAGGGGAAGGCACCCCAACCCCCTGATCGGCCCTGCTCTGTGTGTAACAGGGTGGGGAACCCCAACCCTCCACCCCCCCACGGGCCCTGCTCTGTGTGTGACTGGGTAGAGCCATAAACTCCCCATCAGCCCTGTCCTGAGTGTGACAATGGCGGTGCCCCAACCCCCTGATCGGCCCTGCTCTGTGGGTGATAGAGGGCGATTCCCCAACTGCCCCCCATGGGCCCTGCTCTGTGTGTGATGGGGTAGAGCCATAACCTCCCCATCGGCCCTGCCCTGAGTGTGACAGGGTGCGGCGCCACAACCCCCTGATCTGCCCTGTTCTGTGTGTGACAGGGGGCGGTGCCCAACTCCCCTATCGGCCCTACTCTGTGAGTGACAGGGGGGAGCTCCTCAACCCCCTGATCGGCCCTGCTCTGTGCATGATAGGGGGGAGCTCCCCAACCCCCTAAACGACCCTGCTCTGTTCGTGACAGGGTACGGAGCCCCAACCCCCCTGATGGGCCCTGCTCTGTGCGTGACGGGGGCAGCGCCCCAGCCCCCTGATTGGCTCTGCTCTGTGCATGACAGGGGGTGGCGCCGCACCCTCCCCATCGACCCTGCCTTGAGTGTGACAGGGGGCGGTGCCCCAACCCCCCAATTGGCCCTACCCTATGCGTGACTGAGGGTGGCATTGCAACCTCCCGATCTGCCCTGCTCTGTGCATGACAGGGGGTGGTGCTCCAACTCCCCAATCGGCCCTGCTCTGAGCCCGACCAGGGGCTGCAACTAGGGATTAGGCCTGCCCTCTGCCACCCTGGAGCAGGCCTAAGCCAGCAGGTCGTTATCTCCCGAGGGGTCCCAGACTGCGAGAGGGCACAGGCCGGTCTGAGGGAACCCCCTCTACCTCCCGAGTGCACAAATTTTTGTGCACCAGGCCTCTAGTCCTATATAATAAAAGGATAATATGCAAATCGACCTAACAGCAGAACTGGTCGCTATGATGCACAGTGACCACCAGTGGGCAGATTCTCAATGCAGGAGCAGCCCCCTGCTGGTCAGCCAGAGGCCAGGCTCATGGCTGGAGAACATAGTGGTGGTGCGAGGAGCCTCTCCTACCTCCATGGCAGTTGTACATCACCCTGGGGCTCCCAGACTATAAGAGGTTGCAGGCCAGGCTGAGCGACCCCCCCTAAGTGCACAATTTCATGCACCGGGCTTCTAGTATACATACTGGTTGTGAATTATTTTTATCTCTGTGAAATATATCCCAGAATAAGAATAGCACTCAATTCTTAGTTTACACAATTAGGTAAATAGTGACAAGTAAATACAGATGAAAAAGTAGAAATATAATTATTTAATTGCAGGGGCAGTTGTAATTGTTTACTAACATTTAGAGATATATGCAGAAAAAAGAAGGCATGTTTCTTTGACTTATGGAATCAGAGTTACACTTTTCTGGGCACACTGGGTATGATTTTTTTAATGATCAATTTTATGCCGAATATACAAGCATAATACTAAACCTCAGAAGAACCAATACATTTTTCACACACTTACTCTTTTAAGTGTATTGTGTTTGTGCTTATAACCCTGTATTTTTTCTTTTTAATTAAATGCAATATATGATATTTATTAATTTCTTTATGCGGTCTTAAAACAATTTAACATATATCACAGAGGTATTATTAAATGGTAGCAGAGAATAAGCTATAGAAAAAGAAAATTTAAATAAACTAGACAAAGAAATTTGGAGAAAATTGGAATTTTGCTTAGGTATTTCTATGTTTCCCAAGTTCTAACTTCTTTCCCTCCTGATCAAGAATTTTTTCCAACTAATATTTTGTTCTTTTCCCAAATTGGGTATTTTACTTATTTGTACAACTTGGCACTGCTTTTGACTAACAACACTGCTGGGAAGAAGAGATTTGAAGCCATTGTTATAGCTTACCTCAAAGAACCTTGAATTATAAGGACTTTCTTATCAAATGTGTTAAGTATTCTGAAATAATCTCACCAGGGAATGCAGTCTTTTTGTTCTCAAAATATTCAATTCTGTTCCTATAAAGTAACATCCTTAGTAAGCACCCGATCTCACTGCCATTGTCAGGCTATGTGATTGCCATGGAATTTAAAAGTTATTTTTTATGAGATACTATGGCCCTCCCATACTGTATCCATACCCCAAATAAAGAAACCCCCCTTTTAGGTCTCCCACACATCAAGGCGACTAAGGAGCTATAAAGAAGAAGGTGGTTCTGGGAGATATATGGATGCACCTTTAGAACTTCAGACATCATTCTCCAGATTGCGATGTCACAATGATATTAAGCAATTGTCCAAGGTCACACATTGTCATATCAAATAATAAAAATCATACTCAGCCCTTATTTTTTCAGAGCCCAAAGTCTTACCATTATACTGGCTGCCTTGAGTTTATTATGTGTAACATTATTTTCATGAGCAACATAAAAATTAATGGGGTTAAAATATATTATTTGAAAACACTAACCACCATGTCATCCTTTTAAAGATTAACATTGATCACTATTGTATTATAATTTACCAATCCCTGAGGACACCACTTGTCTTATGACTGTCCTTAGGCATAGGTGGAGGGGGTCTGTGGGAAAAAAAACGAATGAGACATCTGCAATACTTTCAACAATAAAGATGAATAATAATAAAAAAAACTGAGAACATCTGTTTGGTTACATCAGCAGGTAAACAAATCTACCGTTCACAGTGATCTTTTTGAAAACACTGACATAAAATAGGATGGGTGATAAAACACAGCAGGAAAATGAAACTTCTCTCACTAATTAAGTGTAATGCAAAGCGACCACATATCCATTTTTTTTCAACACTTAAAAATACAATGCACTTGTCAGGCACTTTACCAGGCAATGTGGTTACAACAATAATATAAATATGCTAAATACTTGCCAAAAATATATGGTTTTCTGTGATATTTGGACCAAAGTAGGAATCAATTTCAACACAAAATTATCTATATTATAAAAACTGATAGTTTAGCAATACACATGGAAGCAATAGACATTTTCAAGAGGAAATTACTTTCAAGTTGCCATGTGGAGAAAAAAATAATGGTAGTAGACTAAAAATGAGGAAGGAAATAGGAGGCATGTACTGAAAGTGAAGGTGTCCCCCAAAATTAAGTATTTGGATGTGCATGTAGCTTAGGAGACAAGGACCTTTGAGAGACTAATACAAATAGTAAGCGGGACTATTACGTGTTCCCCAAACTATTTTAGAGTTTGTGTTTTACTCTGGGAGCAATGATCTGCCACTGATGGATTAAGAAATGGAATGATATTAAGTTTGTCTTTATAAAACACTAGAGGCCCAGTGTATGACATTTGTGCACTGGGGTGGGGGAGAAGGGGGAAGGGTCCTCAGCCTGGCCTGCACCCTCTCACAGTCTGGGACCCCTCAGTGTATGTCCACCTGCTGGCTCTAAGCTGGCAGGCAGACATCCCCTGAGGGGTCCTTAGTGCTGCCACAGAGGTGGGATAGGCTCCGGCAAATGCCACTGCACTTGCCAGCCATGAGCCTGGCTTCTGGCTGAGCAGTGCTCCCCCTTTGGGAGCACACTGACCACTAGGGGGCAACTCCTGCCCTGAGCGTCTGCCCCTTGGTGGTCAGTGCACGTCATAGGCACCAGTTGTTCTGCCATTCAGTCAATATGCATATTAGCATTTTATTATATAGGACTAGAGGCCCGATGCACAAAAATTTGTGCACTCGGCCTTGCCTTCTCGCAGTCTGGGACTCCTCGGGAGATGACCACCTGCTGGCTTAGGCCTGCTACCCTGGGGATTGAGCCTAAGCTGGCAATCAGACATCCTTCTGGCAGCCCAGCAGCCCTCGGGGGATGTCCACTTGCCAGCAGGGAGCAGACCTAAGCTGCAGTTGGACATTCTAAGCGCTGCTGAGGAGGCAGGAGAGGCTCCCACCACCACTGCTGTACTGGCAGCCATCAGCCTGGCTTGTGGCTGAGCAGAGCTCCTCCATGTGGGAGCACATGACCACCACGGGGCAGCTCCTGCATTGAGCGTCTGCCCCCTGGTGGTCAGTGTGTGTTATAGTGACCAGTCATTCCAAGTCTTTCTGCTGTTAGGGTCAGTTTGCATATTACCCTTTTATTCTATAGGATATAGGCCTGGTACATGGGTGGGGGCTGGCTGGTTTGCCCTGAAGGGTGTCCTGGATCAGGGTGGGAGTCCCGCTTAGGTGCCTGGCCAGCCTGGGTGAGGGGCTGAGGGCTGTTTTCAGGCTGGCCACACCCCCTTCAGGTTGGGGGTCCCCACATGGGTCCCTGGCCAGCCTGGATGAGGGGCTGAGGGCTGTTTTCAGGCTGGCCAAGCTGGCGACTGAAGCTCCCAGCCTCTCCTTTTTTTCTTTTTTTTTTATTCCGGGATTTATTTACCTTCTATAATTGAAACTTTGTTGCCACTCGATCTCCGAGGCCACGGCCTGCTGAAAGCAAGTATCTGGGGTTTTTTAGCTTCTCTAATTGCAACTTTGTTGCTTAGAGTGGAGCTCAGAGCCAGGCCGCAGCAGGGAGGAAGCTTGGCTTCCTCCATCACTGGAGCAAGCAAGCCTCCTGCTCACTTCAGCTGTGTGGTTTCCGGCCGCCATTTTGGTTGGGTTAATTTGCATATCCTGCTGATTAGCCAATGGGAAGCATAGCGGAGGTATGTTCAATTACCATGTTTGTCTATTATTAGATTAGATTGTTCTAGCTGCCATGCGCACATTAATCTTCAACCCATTTTCCCTTGGAATATTAGGCAAAAAGCATATAATATTTTGTTAAATGAGTAAAATAATATATTTATTAATTATCTCTTGTGTTTTGTCCCTGGCACTGTAGCTATATCCTGGAACAAAGCAGGCATGGTCCATGCCCTTGTAAGTTACTGCATGTGATAAGATATTCTAAAAGATGTCCACCCTGCTGTTGTAAACTGGTAAGTCACCTTCACAAAAATGATAGTAGAAACAGAGAGAATCATCATCAGCTGATTGATCTATCTTACAGTTTGGTTTTTAACTTAAATGTAAGAACACAAAATAATGCATCCCAGTTATATACCTTTGCATTGAACCAATGTTTCTGGGCATATTAAATATAAATCCACATAAAATTTTAACACAAACCAAATACCATTTATGCATCTATGTTGGGCATGCTGAACAACATCTCGTTCCAGACACACTTCAAATGTCAAACACCTCTTGAATAATAATTCATGAGACAGAATAGTGTTATGATTTTCTGTAAACATCAGGAGCTCAAAAATATCATTAGAGCACATAGGTGACTTTCAGCAAGCTAGTATTTGATGTGATTCAGATGAATAATTTAGTCTTTTTATACCAAATAACCAATCATTTGCCATTTATATTAGAATTGACTATATAGCAATGAATAAATAAAAATGATTGGAGATACATTCCTGCTTTATAAATAGCTGTCTTCAATTTCAGACTGCTTTAAAATAATTAAAACCCTGGTAAAGACCTACAGATATGAGCAAAACACAAAGTGATATGGGACAATTATTAACTTGTGTTATAAACTGTTTTTATGCTTAAAAGGAAACCTTTAATAAATGGAAAGAATATGGAGATTAATTAACCCTATTTAAACAATTGCTGTGTAAGATGTTGGCATATGAAGCATCTCCCATAAGCCAACTTGCATTTATCACTTTTAAAAGGAGCCAGTGATGATACTCTTTGATTTATAAATTAGCATTGATGGAATTGGGAAGCATAATAAATTAGATGGACTGGGAGAGAAAAGAAAATATGTTAAATTTTACACTTAATTACACACATTATATCAGCTACCTTTAAATTGGTACCATTCTGTCTTGTGTTCAATACCACGGGAGACGTGTTTATCTTGTGTGACAGTTCAAGTCACTAGAATAACCTGCTTATAATGTTCAATATACACTCCCAGAGGTACACATACTTTCTTATCACCTGACCTGTTCTAAGAAGGAATAGATGTATCTCTCTGGGATCTGCCTATGTTTTTTGTTTACTTTTCTAATTATTTCTTTCCTTTTTTTGATACTGCCATTACCGAATGCTAGTACCTAACTCGTTCCTTGATATTCCAGAAAACTACAGGTCATTTTACTGGCCTCTATCTAACACTGATGAAATGTGAGCATTTTGAGGACACAGAGTGTAAGCTATTGCTCACTGTGGAGTCGCTAGCACCAAGGTGAAAAATGCTTATTTATTGCTATCTTAATTGTATCAGTGGCATAAGCTGTATTATGATAGTAATTACTGTCCTTAAAATACTCACCAGCTATCTTGTAACACAGGAAAAAGTGACACAGCAAAGTATGGATTTACTCTTAAATCTCCTCCCCAGATTGGTCAGAGGAAATCACATGGCAACTTCTGAATTCAACATAGTACAGATATATTACTTCCTTAGCAAGAGGGGTCTTACAAGCAGCAAATCACAGTAGTTGATCAACAGTGAGACGGTCTACCACAATGATTGATAATGTTATTTTTTAGAGCCTCAATTGAAAAAAAAAAAATACACCTGGTTGTGGCTCACAAATACTATTTGGTTCTTGATGTACCTTTCCCTATGTCTTCTTTAATTTCTGTTAGTAAATTTTGTTGAGTTTGTGTGTTATAGTGGTAATATTCTCTACAGATTTTATTGCATTTTTCTTAGATGTTTACCTTTTTTGCTTTTGTAATTTAATTTTTGAAACATTTCATTTGTTATTTGCTTTCGTGTAGAAATTTGTTTTTACATATTGACATAGTGTTCAGGCACCTTGTTAAATGCATTAGTTAGTTCTGATTTTTTTTTTATGTAGATCTGTTATAACATTTCAACATTCAAAATTACAAACAATGAAAGTAATATATTTTTTGAAATCCTTACATTCTTTATTTTTCTTATTTTACAAGAAGAGATATGAATTTGGGTGTCGAACAAAAGTTGTGATAGCACTACTCTTAGCACACTCACAAGATGAAGTGGGTAGTCTTTATCATGACATATGTTATTAGTCATCATATAAAAATATTTTTTCTGCTTCTTTTTGACAAGAGTTTTATTCATTTTTAAAACAAAAGTGGATTTTCTCTCCTCAATGACAGGTTCATATTAATTGTCTCTTTAATTCTGCTAATATTTTAAGCAACAGTATTCACTGTAAAGCATGCTACATTGTTCCCTTTGTATACTGCTGGAGCAGGTTAGTCCAAGTTAGTAAAGGTATTTTGAGATTACGTTCATAGGTGAGACTTATCTGTAATGTCCATTTGTCATATATTTCTAGGAATATTTTTACACCTGAATATATGTTAGCATCATAAAACAAATTGAAGGGCATTGTTTTTTCTCTATTCTCTGAAAGAATTTGGTAAATTTTTATATTTTAAAAAATTATATGTATTTTAATTAAATATATAGTAAAATTTGGTCATGTTGACACCAAAGTCTGGAATAATTTTTTTTGTATAAAAACTTGCACTTATGGCTCAAATTTCTTTGATAGTGTATTGTGTTGAATAGATTAAAAGATATAGCCGTGTCCTGGAACCCGTGAATGCAATCTTAGAAAAAAGTTCTTTACAGATGTAACTAAGTTAAGGATCTTGAGATCGTCCTGGATTTTTGTGAGAGGGCTAAATCAAATGACAACTCTTGTTATATGATAAACACAGAGGGAAGACAGATGGAGATGAGAAGGCCTTGTGCAAATGGGGGCAGAGATTGGAATCATGCAGTCATCATCCAAGGAACATCTGCAGCAACTGGAAGGTGGAAGAGGTAAGAAAGGTTTCTCCCCATGAGTCTTAGGAGGGAGTGTTGCCCTTCTAACACCTTAATGGATTCTGGAATTTAGAACAGTGAGAGAATAAATTACTGTTGTTTCAGCCACTATGTTTGTGGCAATTTGTTATGGCAGCTGCAACACATCAATACAAATAAATACAGAACTCTTATCTTAGTATTTTCTATTTCATCTTACATCAGCTTTAGTGAATTTTCGTTTCTATGTGATAGCAAATAGAGTGTAATATTTAGCACATTTATATACACTAGCTCATTTGCTCTTCAGTTCAAATTGTTGTAAATAAATACAATAAGTAATACCATAATTCCTGCTAGAGAGTACAGGGGATTGAAATCCAGTAAGGCTAAGTAATAGGACCATGGGGATCAGTTAGGCAACAAAGTTTATGATGTTTATGGTTCCCATGATTTCAAATATAATACCTTTCCTACCATATTGTGTAACTGAAATATCCTATCTAATAATAGACAAACATGGTAATTGACAGTACCTTCACTATGCCTCCCATTGGCTAATCAGTGAGATATGCAAATTAACTGCCAACAAAGATGGTAGTTAATTTGCATATGTAGGGCGAAGCTGCGGAGCGAAGACTGAAGGCGGCTCCGGCCGATGAAGGCCTGGGTCCCGGGTGCTGGAGGAAAACCGGTGCCGGCAGACAGGGGAAGGGAAGGCCTATTGCATGAATCTCTTCATGCAACAGGCCTCTAGTCTATATATATATATATCTACTAGGGGCCCGGTGCACGAAATTCATGCACTGGGTGTGTGTGGGGGGGAGTGTCCCTCAGCCCAGCCTGCCCCCTCTCACATACTGGGAGCCCTCAGGTGTTGACCCCCATCACACTCCAATCGCAGGATCGGCCCCTTGGCCAGGCCTGACGCCTCTGACAGAGGCGTCAGGCCTGGGCAGGGGACCCTCATTTCCCCCCATCACTGGTTCTGCCCCCAGCCCAGGCCTGATGCCTCTGGCCCAGGCATCAGGCATGGGCAGGGGACCCCCAGACCCCTCCGATTGCTGGCTCTGCCCCTTGCCCAGGCCTGATGCCTCAGCCAGAGGCGTAGACCCCCATCACCCTCCGATCGCCTGATCGGCCCCTTGCCCAGGCCTGACGCCTCCGCCAGAGGTGTCAGGCTTGGACAGGGGACCCCCATCTCCCCCCAATCACTGGCTCTGGCCCCCGCCCAGGCCTGAGGCCTCTGGCCCAGGAATCATGCCTGAGCAGGGGACCCCCATCTCCCTCTGATCGCTTGCTCCACCCCCCGCCCAAGCCTGACGCCTCTGACCCAGGCTTCAGGCCTGGGCAAGGAGACCATCATATCCCCCCAATCCCCGGCTCCGCCCCCCACCCAGGCCTGATGCCTTGGCCAGAGGAGTTGACCCTCATCACCCTCCGATCACCAATCACCGGATCGGCCCCTTGACCAGGCCTGAGGCCTCTGGGAGAGGTGTCAGGCCTGGGCAGGGGACCCCCAGCTCCCCGCAGTAGCAGGCTCCGCCCCTGCCCAGGCCTAACGCCTCTGGCTGAGGCATCCGGCCCAGGCAGCGGGGTCCCGCAGCTGCAGCGGCCCCGCGATCGTGGGCTCCGCTTTAGGCCCAGGCAAGGGACCCCTAGCTCCCGGGACTGCCAGCTTCGACCGTGTCCAGCTCCCATCGCTGGCTCCACCCCTACTTCCTGCTATCACTGGCCAGGGCGGCAAAGGTGCCTGATTCTCCAATCATGGCTGGGGTCAGGGCAAAGGCGGCCCCAGGGCCACCTTTGCCTTGCCCCCCAGTTCTTAGCTCCCCCCTGGGTTTCCGATCACTGTCAGTGGCAGGGGGCTTCTTCCTGCTTTCCCTTTCGCCTCCCTGCATTGTGCCTACATATGCAAATTAGCCGCCGTCTTGTTGGCAGTTAACTGCCAATCATAGTTGGCAGTTAATTTGCATATAGCCCTGATTAGCCAATGAAAAGGGTATCGTCCTACGCCAATTACCATTTTTCTCTTTTATTAGTGTTGATATATATATAAATATATATATATGCATATATATATAGATATATAGATATGAATATATATATGAATCATATATGAGTGTTTATTCCAATACTGCCAGCAGTATGGGAGAGCAGCAGGTTATCCACAAAAATCTGTTCTGCCCCCCACCATAAACCAGCTGCTTATATTGGGTAAAAAGACGAAGATTAGATGGTGAAGTAGGCAAAAGGGTGTGCCAATGGGCAGTTTACAGGTAATGTGGGATGGAGATTTGCAAAGGCCTGTGGGTATGCAAAGGCTGGCAATATGCAAAGGACTGGGAGACTTCAATGGGCTGGTAGATTGTTAGTCTTTCCATGATAATAGGCAGCTCCAGGATGAGGAGGATGGACCACATTTGCAGGTGAGCTCCCAGGTCCCACGTGCAACTCCCAGCCAGGTTAGAATGCGCCTTCTTTGGGAAACAGCATGTGGAGGGGACACTCTTGTGCTGTTCTCCAGATCTTTAGCCCTGGTGCAGCCATTGTCCTGGCTACTGTGAGGGTTTGTAACTGAAATATTTTAATGTCTTGTCATTTTTCAGGAGACAATTCTGAATGAATGCATTTTTACTGCATAAAAATACTGTATAAGAAAAATTGCTTTTCATACCATATTCCTCAGCAACTAATTACATACATTTTAGCCACCACTTTTCTCTGTAGCAGAAGTATCTGTTGCAGAACATCAAGAACTCTTATGTACGAGATTTATTTTTCTTAATAAAATGTGTGCAGCTGCATTAAATCTTAACCTGCAGAGATTTCTGAATTAATGGCGTAATAGCAGATATTAAGAGCTATGTTTATGAACCCTGAAGTCTCTCATAAAGGTGTTTCTTCAGAGTTCAATATTCTTTTGTCAAAGAAGCTAATTTGGTGGAATACAGGAAAACGCCAGCAGCATCTTACATTGTGTTTTATCTTGTTCTTACAATTTCTTATATTATACCATATGTCATACTATTCTGTCACAAAATATATGCGTGTATGTACGGGTGTTTGTTGCAATTCAACATTAGTACTCTCTCATATCTTTATAAGGATAGAACTGAAGGTTTTTTAATAAAGGTATTGCTGTGATAGCTGTCTATACGCTATGAATCCAATCAGCAGCTAAAACTGAATATAAAGAATCCCTTATACAGCATTAAGTTAAACATGAAGGGTTGTATGTGAATCAATCATCTAATAATAGTTAGAAAGAGGATAGATTTTAAATTCTTGCATGAACAAGGGCTGGACATTGGCAGAAAGTAGCATAAAGAATATGTGGCAGCCTAGCTCGTTTTGCTCAGTGGTTAGAGCCCCCTGGTAGGGGCCCATGCAGGAGACAACCAATTGATGTGTCTCTCTCACATCGATGTTTCTTTGTCTCTGTCTCTCCCTCTCCCCTTCCACTCTTTCTAAAAATCAATTGAAAAACATCCTCGTGTCCTAGCTGGTTTGGCTCAGTGGATAGAGTGTCTGCCTGCGGACTGAAGGGTCCCAGGTTTGATTCCAACCAAGGGTACATGCCATGGTTGCAGGCTCAATCCCCAGTAGGGGGTATAGAGGCGGCAGCCAATCAGTGATTCTCTCTCATCATTGATGTTTCTGTCTCTTTCTCCCTCTCCCTTCCTCTCTGAAATCAATAAAAATATATTTTAAAAATCAATAAATAAACTTCTTATTTATTTAAAAAAAGAAAATAGAAAAATATCCTAGGATGAGTATTAACACCAAAAAAAGAGTAACATCAAATAGGGAGAAATATTTGTGATGTATACAATTGACAAAAGTAGCTAGATATTTAGGCCTAAAATAAATAAGCAAAAATACCATAAACCATACATATAATAAACATCAAAAAAATTTACAAAGCAACTCCTGAAAGATAAATACACATATAGAAATATAAAACAAGCTTAATCTCAGTTCTAATAAAGGAATTGAAGAAAGATATTCCCTACAAAATCACAAAAACAAAAACAAAATCCCAAAGAATGATGTTAACATAAAAATGTTTCAAAGGATGTTGCTGTTTCTTGGATTTATGTTTTATTCTAAATAACAGTGAGCAATGAAACCCAATAGATTGGCAAATAATAATAATAATAATAAGTCCAATAACATTAATAGTGTGAAGAAATATAGATTGTTCTAACACATTGGACATCAATTTAAACAATTAATGAAAATAAAGAAACACAACTACTGACATTTGTTAAACAACACTCAAAAACAGATAAAAATATGCATGTAAACATATGTATAATGCTTTAAAAAATAAATATATGATAAAATTGAAATTACTGTTCTAAAGGTCAAAATGTTTTTTTAAGTATTACCTTTAAAATAATACTTCAATCATTTCTGAGAAAAAAATGTTTAAAAATATTAGAGGGAGCATTTTCTGTAAGAGCCAAATAGAAAATAAAATTATCAGAAATATTTATGTTAATTATATGCTTACTCTATGACCCAGCATTTTAATAATTATGTTCTTTGAGAACTTCATACACATATGCTTCAGGTAATATGTAGAACATGCTCACAGCATCTCTAGTCATAATATAAAAATTTTAGAAATCATTCCAATGCCTACTTGAAAGAGTATGAACTTATGTATTTTGGTATGTTCTTTTAATGGAATATTGTACATAAGCAAAAGTGAATAAACCACAGTCATGTATAGCAACAGAGATGATTTTTTAAAATTATAATGACAAGATGGGAAAAGTAGGCTCTTAAAATTATTAGTGTGATGCCATTTCTACAAAGCTCAGATATAAGCATATATCAACAACGTGTTCATTTATTGTAATAAAAATGTTTTATGAAGGTCAAAATAATGATACAAACAGAATTCAGGCTAGTGGTGACCTCTGGTGGGGGAAAGACAAGAAGGAGAGGATGAAGAGCATCTAAATGGATACAAGTTGGTGATATGGTTCTAGTTATTGGATTGGATGATGGTTTCCCATGTGTTCATGACAATATTGGGCTTTATGACTTGCATATTCCATGTGTTATTTTTCATTTACCAACTTTTACATTTAATAGGATATAGACATATAAATCTCTGAAGAAATAGTGTGGGAAAGGTGAGCATAAAAATGTTTCAAAGGATGTTGCTGTTTCTTGGATTTATGTTTTATTCTAAATAATTTTAAAATAATAACAAAATAACACACTTAAAGTTTATTCAAATATGATATATTTTGGAGTAAAAGTAGCATTGAGATTGGTAACTAATATTAAAATGAGAATGGCTATTAACGTAGAATATACTAGACTTATTCTGTATAATTTCAGAGGTTCTGATAATATTGAATGAGATGAGATTGCAGAGGGTTGGCTAGAGGTATTTTTGCCTCACAAACAGATTAGACTTTTAAATAGTTAGAACTGCCCAAGAGAATAAGAGCAGATGTGATAATGTATTACAAAATATTTTATTTTTTAAAATATATTTTTATTGATTTAAGAGAGGAAGAGAGAGAGGGAGAGAGATAGAAATGTCAATAATGAGAGAGAATCATTGATTGGCTGCCTCCTGCATGCCCCATACTGGCGATCAAGCCTGCAGACCAGGCATGTGCCCTGGCCAGGAATAGAACAGTTACCTCCTGGTTCACAGTTCGACGCTCAACCACTGAGCCATGCTGGCCAGGCAATGTGCCACAAAATATTTTAAAATAATATTAGGTAATCTCATGCCTGTTCAATTTTTTTTCAGAAAGATTGCTGGAATATATTTGTTTCCTATAGTTTAGTAATAAAAATCTTATACTCTGAAATTAATTTTCTCAGTTTAAATGTAAGCTTTAATCTTTGCTCATTTAACATTTTTATACTAATTTCTTCATCTTCAAAATAATACTATTTTGTTAGTATGCTTATTATACCTATGCTAAAGATTGGTTTTTTAACAGTTAGTAAAATTATCCATGTAATGGGCTTTTCACAGGGGTTAGCATATAGTGATTGCTAAATAAAGTTTGAATTCAGTCATTATTATTATTACTGTTATTTTAATTTTCAAATATATACTAAGTTTGTGCTAGCACTGGTGACATAGATCTTACCCTCACTATAATACTTATTCTTATCTTCCAGAAGAAATATAGAAATTAATAAACAATTCAAAGATGTGTTAAGTGTTAGAATAGAGAATTACAGGATGCTTTAGGAACATATACAATGTAGATAAAATCTTGATCTGAGAGCGCTTTATGTCTAATTTGACACTTGAAAGATGAATAAAAATTCATGGCAAAAGGATAGGTGAACTCTTTCACAGAGAGGGTACAGTAAATAAAAAGGCTGTATGATGAAAGACCACATAATAGTAAAAAAACTGAAGAAGCTTAGCATTTTAGGAATGCAGAGAATAAGGGAGAAAATAGCCAGAGATGAGGCTAAGAAGAAATCAGAGGCTACAATAAGAGGGATAGTGAAAGCCTTTTAATATTTTGAATTAATCACAAAAATCACTGAAAAGACAACCAAGCTGTTTATTAGGCTGTTGAATATGATTAGATTTACATTATGTAGATGATTTAGGTTTTGAATTGAGATTGGATATGTGAAAGCAAGTCTTCAGGCCAGGAGACTAGTTAGTTAGAAGCTGATAAAGAAAGGTAGCTGTTTTTGAGAGAGAACAGGAAGGAAGAGTAAAAAAGACTTGTGATTGACCTTGAGATGAAACTAAGGATGGTGCCTGAAATTTTGACTGGGATAATGAATAAGTTTAGGGTTATCACTTTTAAAAATGAAATAGTTTTGTTAGTATATTTATTATTTTACACTAATAAAGTCAAAATAAACCTGTAGTTATTCTGCATATGTAACACCAACCCACCTCCTGCTATTCATGCATTCCTTATGACTAGAGTGTGAGCTGGACCTAATGACTAAACTCTAAAGAGTAGACTTTGGCAATATCTTAGATGTCACTTTCAGAGGCACCAAGCAAAGCCAGGTCCAGAATCCTGACTTACAGAAACTTTGAGATAATAGCTGCTTGTTAGTTTAAAGTAAATTTGGACCTATTATGTTACATACTAGAAATAATTCATAGAGACACAGATGATAAAATGCTGATAAAAGGAAAGTCCATAAGTAGCAGCTAAATAATAAATGAAATAATATAAATATGTTTATTTTAAGGGAAGACACTTGAATCTTCAGAATGACAGGGCCTACAAAATGTCAGAAAGGAAGGGGGAAAGACACGTATGTAGTCACACATTAGGAATTTTGAATGACAATTCAAAATTTTTATTTCTAATAAACTGTGGGCACATTAAAAAAGAAAGAAAGAAAACCCTATCAATTTTCTAGGACTTGGACGTTTTATTTACCATGTTCTTCCAAGACAGTAGAAAATGGGTTAAAACATACCAATCCAGAAGTAAGTAAACTACATTCCTATATGACAGCTGAACAGAAAATTGATAAAGTACTTAGCATAACTAAGTGAAATAGAGGCTTTGAAACAATGAAAAAAGGTTAAGCAAAAAAAAAAATTGTTTCAAATATAAAGCAATCTGAAATGTGGCATAATTTAAAGTAATTGATCAAGTATAAAAATTGTGCTTTCTGAAACAGAAAGCTAGACCTTCATGGATCAGATAATTCATCAGAGATTATTTTATTTCATGCATTATTTTTTATGTATAATATCTTTAACATTATAATCTACTATATGAAAGTAATTTCATTATAAGGTGAATTTTTTTCTAAATATGATTTACCACTTCTATAATATATTTTCCTATTAATATCTCTTAGAACACCATCATGAAATTGAACTAAAATGTTATACTAGTAGTATAAACTTTCTTTAAGAAAAAATACATGCATTTTAACTGCATAGTAACCAAGAAGGCTTACTTTTAAGAAGTGGTTAATTCTGTTTCACTACGTAGCAAGTTTTACCTAAGTCTACGCAGAAATAGGGGGTTAAACATAAACACACAGTGTCATTAATTTAGTAATATACAATACTAGAGGCCCAGTGCACGAATTCATGCATGGGTGGGGTCAGCGGTTCTCAACCTGTGGGTCACGACCCCTTTGGCAGTCAAATGAGTCCTTTCACAGGAGTCACCTAAGACAATCCTGCATATCAGATATTTACATTACGATTCATAACAGTAGCAACATTACAGTTATGAAGTAGCAACGAAAATAATTTTATGGTTGGGTCACAACATGAAGAACTGTATTTAAAGGGCCAGAAGGTTGAGAACCACTGGGTGGGGTCACTTGGTTTGGCCGGAGATCAGGGCCAATAGGGACTATCTCACCCAGTCCCCATTGGGGCTGATTGGGGCCAGCCGGCTGGGGGGAGAGACCATGGGAGGTTGGGCTGCTGCCGGAGGTTGGCTGTGGGAGTGCACTGACCACCAGGGACAGCTCCTGCATTGAGCATCTGCCCCCTGGTGGTCAGTGCATATCACAGCTACAGGCCGATCATCTGGTCGTAAGGGTCGCTTAGGCTTTTACTATATATAGATAAATTTCAGAGATATTTTCATGGGATTTTATTCCTTGTTATAAAGTTTTTTTTCTTTTTTTTCTCATAGGAATTTTTTTCCAGTTTTAATTCAGTTTTGTTCCCGGAAAAATTTAATTAAAATTAAATTACATTATTGTGCAAATAGTGGTTATCTACAGGTAATTTACAGATATTTTTATTTTAAATTAAAAAAAAAAGTTTTCATGTAATTTAATATTGTCAGAGTCATTTTTTGGCCATGCACTTATTTGCACTGCTCTTAAAATTCAGTAAGTGAGCATAATTTTAAATAAAAAGTGCAATAATGAGTAATTTAACAAAATAAACACTTGAGTCTCAAGACTGATCTATATACAATTTTGGTTTAGCTACTTATATGACTAAGTATCTGATACTTAGAAGATAATTTGATAAAAAGAATTAGAAAGGGCAAGCCCTTGAAAGGAGAAAATAAATGCATGAGTAGGTAATTTGGACTTTGAGATGGCTATTTTACCTTCATTAAAATGAATGAAAGTTACTAATATACTAATTTTAGTGTTTTTTCCCACACTGTCAAATAGATGCTCTTTCTCTAACTCTGAGGGGGTAAACAATATATAAAATATACAAGAGAATTTAAAAATCTATGCATATCTGATATATTATAAACAATCCCTTATGGGTTTAGTTATAATTACATTGATTATTTAAACACATCTGCTAGAATTTATAAATAGCATTGGCAATCAATAGGTTTAAGAAAAAGCTCACTTCTTTAAACAAATTAAATGTAATGTTTAAATCATGAAAGTTTTTGCATTTTATTTATATGCTCATAAGCCTACAATAGCTTGTCTCTCTTACTTCACCTGGTATAATTTTTGTAATTCAGTTTTCAATTATGGATTGACTCCCTAAAACAACAGAAAAGACCCAGAAATATCTCTAGCCTCTGCAGATTATCCATGAACTATTTTTTTATTGCAGATGTTTTGAGGATAGTCTATAACTAAGACTTCAGTTTACTAGCTTCATAGAGACTAAGGCTGATAGATCTGTGTTCATGTGTAAACTTGTGGGGATGTCAGCTCTTTTCCATATAATAGCTTAAATGTGTGTTGTTGTTTTTTTGAAGACTTGGCTCCCTTTGGGGGCTCATATTTCTATCATTCCATTGCAGTGGTAGCAAAACTGTGGGAAGTCTCCGGTATGACAAAGCTCAACAGGCAATGAAGAAAAAAAAAATAAGTTATTGAAATGAGAACCAACCAAGGAAAAAGACTTCATCTAGAATAACTTGAGGTGATTTAAGGCCCACAGGACAAGTTTCCCAAAGCATATCTTCTCAGTAACAGCAGTTCATTTGTAACCCCTTTAACCTGCTAGTTCAAGAAATGAAAACGTGTCTATACCTGATCTATAGCTGGCCAGCATCACATGGCATGCTTGGTGCACTTAAGTAAAGCAAACTGCATTAACTTGCTATTGTTAATGTAACAAATTACCATACACATATTGGGTTAGAAAACTAACACATTTTCTTATCTTATAGTTCTGGGGGTCTGATGTTCAAAATTAATTTAATTGGGCTACTAAGGTCAATATGTTGGCATGACTGGTTCTGGCTGGAGGCTCTAGATAAGAATATGTTTCCTTATCCTTTTCAACTTCAAGAAGCCTCCAGAGGCCAACTTTGAGATGCACATAGAGGCCACATCTCTTGACCTATGACCCTTTCCTTGTATCACACCAACTTCTTACTTTAGTCATTCATTCCCTACCACTCTGATCTCCTGTCTCTCATAATTGAGGAATCTCATGATTATACCAAGCCCACCCAGGGAATACAGGATAATGGCTCCACCTCAAGGTTTTGAACCAAAGGTTTCATGGATACCCTTGAGGAAGATGTTTTTCAGTCTACCAAGTCCACAATTATGAATTATTTTACTGCTCTTATTTAAAATTTTAAAAAGCTTGCAATATAATTTGTTGCTAAGAGTATGACACTTAAAGATTTTAGATATGGTTTTGGTGAATATATTTATTGGTATAATAATTTTGAATTACAATTTTAAAAATATAGGAAAGTTGAACACATGCATATATTATGACCCAATGGTTTAATTCCCAGTTGCATATTCTATTACAGCTCTTAAAAAATGTGCACCAAGAGAAATTCACATAATTTCTCATAGCATAACAGTAAAACAACTTAAACAAACTAAAAGCCTTTTAACTATGATAGACAAATAAATTGTAGTAAACTCACAAGATGAAATACTGTCAACTCCGAGAATGAATAAACTACTACTGCATTAGGCTATATGGACTAATCTTAGAAGTATTGTATAAACCAAAAAAGTGGGTAAAGATGATTATTTCTGAAAAGATCAAAAGCAAACAATACTAAGCATCATTTTTTTGTTAGGCATTCATAAAAATGTGGTAACCTATTTAAAAAATACAGGAATAAAAAAATTAGGGTTATTAATGGAATAGAGAAGTTGTCAGGTGTCAGGAGTGTTATAAAAAAAGGAGCAAGGGGTTTTCTTCAATGATATGAGCAATTTAGGTGAGTGTTGCACAAATACACAAATGTGTTGCCTATAGCCGCTAGCTACCTCTAGCTATTAAAATCAGTGTCCTAGTCATACTATGAATATTTAAGTGTTGAATAGCTACATGAAGCTAGTGGTCATTCTGTTAGACCAAACTGATATAGAACATTGGCATAAATGCAGAAAGTTATATTAGATAACACCATGTGCTGTGTAGCCGATGTGCCCATTAAATATACTTTCCTGCATCATGTATGATATAAATCTTTTTAAGTGAACTATCCTTTAGCTTGGTAATCCATTTATTTGCATCTACTTTGAAGAAATACTCTGAAACACAGACATTTCTGCGCAAACATGATAATTGCAGCATTATTTAGGTAAAAATAACAACCTAAATATCTAATCATAGGAAAAATTTAAGGCAATTATGGAACCTCAAAATATCATAATTTGGCCCAGCCAGTGTGGCTAAATGGTTGAGCATCGACCTATGAACCAGGAGGTCATGGTTCAATTCCCATTCCGGGCAAATGCCCAGGTTGTGGGTTGGACCTCCAGTAGGGGGCATCATTGATGTTTCTATCTTCCTCTCTGAAACCAATAAAAATATATTTTAAAAAACCATAATATGTAGTAACTAAAATAGCTATTTTAATGACTTGAGAAAACTTCTGAAATAAATCCTAAGTTTAAAATAAGGATACAGGAAAAAAAATTATTTGTCGTATTCTCAACTATGAAAAACAGAATAAAAAGCAAGTTGGGAGAAAAAACAGCAACACAAATTATATTAATAATGACATGAAAACAAACAACATTATATTGCTTTGGATGTTTCAATTGCTTCATATAAATTCAATACTGTAGTTCTCACAAGAACACAATTTCATAGTTACCATTTTTATCTCCTTTTTACAGATAATGAATATGAGGAATAGATGAATTATAAAACTTGCCTGAGGTCACAGAGTTGACAAGTGTTAGAGCTGGAATAAAAATGCAGTAATTTTGGCAATTAACCTCAAAATGTGCTGCTATTTTGTAGTGTGTGTGTTTTTTTAAAAAATTTTGCTTCTAGGTGTTTGTGTGCACATTAATGTGCATGTACGTGCAACATGTGGGTGCATGTAGTTCAGACTATCTACACAATTAATTTAGCAGGAAAAATATATAAGACTAGAGGCCCAGTGTGCGAAATCACTGGGACCCAGAAGTCCCGCCTGCCATGGACACCGCGGGACCCATCAATGCACATCCTGGTGAGTCCAGTCGTTGGTCGTTGCCGGGAGCCGGTCCATCCTTGCTGTTTCAAGGGACCTGGCATATATAGCATACGGTTCTTAATATGCTTGCTCACCTTCTTGGCGCTGTGTTTTAACCAAGGTGACCTCTCCGAGAAAGGTTGAATCCCCAGGTAGGGATTTTCCCCTGAAGTTAGGGAGGGGATGAAACTCCTTAACTAAGTGCCAGGCGGGTAGTTAATCAATTTAACTACAAACAATCATGCTTAAGCTACATAATCTTTACTCCCTGGAATGGAGATAAGAAACGCCCTAACCTTTGTAATAGAAATTGACAGGATTAGAATCAACTAGTATAAATACAGATGCAACAAGACAACAACAGACAGAATTTAGAACACAGAACTAGAGACAGAAGAACTTCGCTGGAGAGAGCATGCCGGAGGATCCTGGAGAGGGACTGGCCTCGGAGCCTAGAGACAGAGCCTAGCGGGAGAACATGGCAAGGGATCCTGGACTGAACCTGACTACAGAGATTGGCAGGAGAACCTGACTGGAACCTGGACACTGAACCTGACTGGAGAGCCTGGACAGAACCTGGCTGGAGAACCTAGCGAGGGAACATGGCTACAGAACCTCGCTGGAGATCCGAAGCAGAACCTCTCTGGAGATCCGGGCTAGAGATCCTGGCTAGGCTGCTGATCAACAGAACATTGTCTCCGTGTCATTCCTTCTTCGCCGACTCCGACAACACCTTTGGGAACCCCTGGACCCGCTGGGGCTGGACCCCGGCAGGTCGTTATGGCATTACGGTGTTACAGCCACAGGCCTTTTATAATATAGATTACACAACAGTTTTAGTTTTGATTATTTTTTTACTATTATAAGGAGCACTGTTATGAAAACTCATATACACGAATTTGGAGGTCATATGTTTGCATTTTGTTCAATATAATCCTGGAGTATAACTCCAAGTTGTAGGGTATGCATATGTCTGGCTTTACTAGACAATGACAGATGCAGGTGCCACAGGAGTGATAATGGTTAAAATCCTACCCACAGTTAATGATAGTTGCAGTTGCTCCACATTTTACTAAAAATTGGTATTGCTCTGTTTTAATTTGTACCTCCCTGCACCCAATAAAATTGAGCATCTTCTCATATATTTATTGGTCATTTAGATATTCTTGTTTAAGTATTGTCTGAATAGACATTAGGTGTTTCAGTGTCTTCAATATGCATTGGTAGCTATTCTACATGCATATATGCTGGATATATGTTCTTCATCATTTGAATTAGTACATATGTCTTCTACTTTATACCTTGCCTTTTTCTCTCTGTGTATTATCTTTCGATAAACATAAGTTCTTCCTAAAATATAGTCTAAATCATAATTTTTAAAAGAAACCTTTGTCTCTTTCATGGTCAACAATTTATCTTCATATTTTTTTTCAAAGAGTTTTCTTGTTTCTTCTTCACATTTAGATTTGAAATTAGTCTGGAAAAAACATTATTTTTTCTCATAATGCAAGCCCTATTGACAGCAAATACTCTCAGCTATCATTTATTTGAAAATGTCTTTGTTTCACATTCATTGTAAAAGGATATCTTTACTGGCCCTCAACTTCTAGGATGGCAGTTACATTCTTTCATTAATTGATTCTTTCATCAATTTAATGATGCATTCCATGTTTCCCTGGTTTTATGTTTCTGGAAAATAAACCAGCTCTTACTTTTCTAAGTTTTGCACCCAAAATATGTTTTTTCCCTGGTTAATTCTAAGATTTCTACTTTGCTCCTGTTCTTCAGGAGTTTGACCAGGATATGCATAGATATGGCTTTATTTGTATTTATTCTTCATGGGGTTTGCTGAGCTTTCTGAATTTATGCTTTGGTGTCTGTTTTATGTTTTGAAACATCTCAGACATGATTACTTCAAATATTATTCTTACCCTAAACTCCGTTTTTTATCTGAAACTCTCATTACACATCAGTTACATTTTAATGTGCCCCAATTTCTTTTTATATGCTTGCTTTGTGTTACTTTCCTATCTATTTCTCTGCTACATTTTAGATATTTTCTATTGATGAGAATTCCAGGTTACTAAATCTGTGTGTTATAGGGTCTAATCTGGGTAATGAACACAAATATGCACCTACCAGTTTCTCCTTTAAGCAATAAATTGTTGCCCCCACATGTCAACAGACAGTTAGTCCCGTCAGTACCTGTAGGCCTGACCCAGCTGCAAAGAGCTGCCCTGCCACAGAGAACACCTGTGCTGAGCAGCCTACAATCAATGCCTGAGGAGGGGCCTATGTGCCCCAGGTGAGGCTATTGTGCTCCAGGCTTCCCCATTGCTTTGAACACTTTGCAAGGCCCGCATGGCAAATCGCTTTGTCACCATTGCCAATCCTGCTTCTCCCCCTCCATTCCCATGTGGATGCTTAATACATACTCTGTGACAAATCACTCTCTGGGCAGCTTATTTATTCAAAATCAATCCATGACCAGTTATATTTGGTGTTCAGAGAAAGCATATTATAGTGATGATTTCGAGATGGATTACTCACTGTCAACTTGGCAATAGGGATTGCATCATTAGCAGTAGATGGAACCCAGGAAGCCCCTGGAATAATAAAGCATCCCAATGGTTATGGTAAAAACCACTAGTGGTAAATCATAATGGCATACCCTCTAGTAGAGAATACACTAGTAGGAGAATCATTGGCTGTTCGAGAAGTAAAAGGTGAATAATAATTATGCATACATATGTTTGAATTGATATTACTAAATATTAATACTCTGCAAAAGAACATGAAAACTAGTAGACAGTTAACAGTCTATGCTATGGAAAGCCAAGTAAAGAAGCCAGAAGACTTTTCCACTAGGTTAGAAAGGGACTGTATCTCCTGCACCAGTCCCAGGATTTACTACAGTGGTGATATTACACAGAAGGTTAAACATACAATCAAAGTGATCTTTCTCTTTGGGCCAGGCTCTCTTTGGGGGTAAAAATGGGACTCTGACATTTGGAATGGAACATATGGCCAATTTTAGTAAACATCTTAACCCATCCACATCTCTTTTAACCCTTGACCCTAGTAAAATGGCCCATTTCTTCCTATTACTAGCAAAAGCTAGCACTCCCAATGTTCTTGGAAACAGTCCAGAGGCCTCTGACACGTATGGCAGCATGTACATCTCTCCGGATGTACCTAAGACATGAATCTATAACTATAGTTAGTTAACAGCACAACCCAACCAAGAACTTGATAAGGGGGGAAAAGAGAGTATCTTCAGAAGAGCTGAGGAATTGACCAGAGTATATTCTCTAAAGACCTGAGAACGTATATGTATGAAAAACTTCCAAAGATTTTTGAACAAGGGGATAGAACATAAGTTTGGATAGGAGAGAGTTTATTGATTTGGGACTACTAAATTGAGATACATTTTAGCACCATGATGAGAGCCTCAGAAGGTGGTTGAACTAGCCACTAGAATGATTCCTAGAACATATGAAGAGAAATGAACCTGTTGAGCACAGGTAAAATGCCAGAATTACTATGGCAGACAGCAGAGGAAGAGATTATAAAAGGCCCCAGGACATAGTCATGCTGCAGTATGTATATAATACAGGTTCCAACACATTATGTTTCACAGCAAGGCTCAAAATTCACCAACACTGTAAAGAATGTGCTGGTGGGATACCAGAGACATTTACTGAAACAGTAATGAATAGCTTGCCTTGGTTCAAAACTGAAGGTAAGAGAAGTTGTTGCATGACTAGACTTACTACTAACAATAGAGATGATAGGACCCTGAGAAACAGAAAACAGGTGGTAGAACTCAAATGCCAGAACCGTGTGTACACAATAGTCATGTGTCACAGGCTCAAATGGCGTCCAAGCAAAACGGACCCACAGAGATGGTTAACACCAGATGGTGTCACCGAGGCCAGCCAACAAGAGTACTACTTGGCTTTTGCCATCAGAAGAAATCAAGGATAAATGACCAGGAGACTAAGGACGATTGTCCCAGTTAAAAAGTCACACCCCTTGCCCAGATTTCAGGTGTGAGCCAGTTTTCAAACCCGAAGCCCTTGTACTAGAGAAGAGGTTGGAATTCCCAGCAAGTTTGCTGGGTGGCTTTTTACATGACTGTATGAAGTGATCAACATTCATAGAATTGTACACTCGAAAACGGTGCATTTTACTGTATATAAAATACATTATAATAAAACTTTATTCCCTACTCCCTTCGAGTATCCTTTTAAAAATTCTCAGTGGCTACTCATTACTTTTGATTTACTCATTTGCATTCTTTGCACTCTGCTTTCCCTCTTTTAGTGAATCTTGTAACATTCTTCATCTGTGCTCACGGTTCCCGTCACCCTGGCCCTTCAAAGGGCCTGGCCTTCAGCGCACGGTTTATGTATTGCTAATTAACTCCTAAACCCCTATAACATAGCAATTTAAGCATCACATACTTTAAAGTAGTCTTTCCTAAACTCCAAAATCTGAATAAATTTTTTTGTTATAAGGTTTCAGTGAATAATACATCTTTCATACAGAACATTTACTTTAGCATATACTAAAATATTTGCAAGTATGATTGCATGATTGATGCTTTTCTTCCCAGGCAATCTATAAAATTATTTAGTGCAGCGGTTCATTTGCTTTTCTATACCCTTTCATCTCCAGAACTTAGCATATTATCTAGCACACACCGTGTGTTGAATAAATATGGCCCAAATTTCAGAAAAAAATATAGACTTTCATCAGATGATTTTCTATTTTCATTTTTAAAAGGTATTGGGAATTATTTATTCTTTTATATATGTTCCTGTGAATATTTTAATGGTATCAAACTTACTGGATACTCCTATATCTTGCCATGTTAATCCATCAGTAAAAAAGGGATTTTTTTAAAGTAAATTGATCTGCAATAACCAAAATTTCCTGCTTGCACTTACTCCATAAGAATCATAGGGTTAAATGAAATATTAAGTTGGCATCCAATCTAACTTGAGTCTTAAAGCACAATATAACATAAAATAAGTAATTGCAGCTTGAACTATTCATAAAATCCAAGCCACTTTAGATGTAGAATAATTATCATTTTAAAATCTTTATGAAATTAGCTATGGCCAACCTAGGTATAGTTCAAGGAAAGAATTAAGTGGCTTAGATAAACATAAAACACTAAACAACAATTTCTGAAAACATTCACTATTGTTTATGTTTTTAGATCCTTCATTTGGTTTAGCAAATTTTTAATCTTCTATGTTTCTCAGAGCACAAAACCTAGATGGTTCAAACTGCTATCTGCTACATGCTATGAATTTTTTAATGTCCATTGTTATCTTTAAGCCTGCAAATGTGGGTGTGTTTATATTTTGACAAATAAAATGTTCATATTTTATTGTCATATAAACCTTAACTAATTCTTATCAAGTAAAAAAGGAAATTGATAAAAGGCAAAATGAAAATATACATCACAGTGACTTAATGATTGATTATCAAAATTTAAGTGTAGTAATCTGGCTTTAACTTACTATGTTGTTCATGAGTATTTAATCACCAATAAATGAGACTAGAAATGCTTGTGATACAAAATTTATGTTCAAAGTGGTGAGATTAAACAAGCTTCCTTTTAGAATTTTAAATTTCTTTCATGGTAGGTATCATATAAATCAAGTTTTATATGTGATATATATATATGCCTCAAGGGGGGAAGAAAAGACAATATATAAGTAATAATTGTGTCATCCCCTGGGTACCATCTTACTCTCTGATTTCCTTTGCTCTCTGCTTGATAGATATATAAATTCTAGATGTAGACTAAGAAGGAATAAATCTTTAACTTAGATGTTGAGCAGATGACTAAGGAAATAACCAGGCATGTCTTTTACATATCAAAACCTCTATTCAATGTTTATTTAGAAAGAAAATTAAATTATAAGGTAATATGTTTCTCAAGCACATGTGGATCTCTGGATCAATAGTCAATATATTGTCTTTTTTCTCTCTCATGAATATTATTCAACACATTTCAAATGATTGCCTTGAACTGTTAGATTCAATTATTTGTGATAAAGAGATGAATTCAAATTAGTTGAGATCATTACTTTCTTATAACAGGATGTCAGAGTAATTGAGTTTCCATTCCAACATTACCACCCGGCTGTTTCACAGTATTCAAAATTTTTTAAGAAGGCCAACTTGCAAACTCCCACCTACACCCACAATCTCAACGAGCTAGATTTTCATTTCATTATTAAGGGAACTTTGCTGGGTCTCACCTCTATATTCCAAATGTTTTTCTCAGTAGCTAGCATAATATAGGTTTAATAATTACTTGTTAAATTAACCAGTAAAAATGACAGAGTAACAATTGGCATAACCAAAAGTGTGACTGAATGAGAAACTTAATAACTGAAGAAAAACAAAAGCTGCATTGGAAAGTAACATATGTTATGGAAGGATTAAGAATTTTTTTTAGGAAATCCACGACTTAAGATCTCTTCAGCAAAACATGGGTTTTGAGCAAAAGGTGTCAAAGAAAAAATTATCTCATGTTTGATATGGGGAGATAAATTAGAAATGTATCTTATTCAACCACTATTTCATGTGTTTAAGTATTTTCAATCTGTGTTTATGCCTCACATAAAGACAAGTAGTTTAACTGAGTATATCTGGTTCAGGGTCCCTCATGAGGTTGCAACATAGCTGTTGTCTAGGGCTACAGTTTCTGAAGGTTTGACTAGGATGAAAAATCCAATCTCACTTACCTGGATAGTGGAAGATTTGACTGAGTCACCATGTGAGCCTATCCACTGGGCTTACAGCAACATGGGGACTGGTTGACCTAAGAAAGAAAAAAGAGAGTACAAGTAACAGAAACAGATGTCACAGTGTCTTTTAAAATCTTACTAGAGTCTCAGTGCATGGATTTGTGCACCAGTGGGGTCCCTTGGCCTGACCTGCAGGGATCGGGCCAAAACCAGCTCTCCGACATCTCCTGAGGGGTCCCAGATTGCAAGAGGCTACAGGCAAGGCCGAGGGGCCCCACCAGTTCTGGGGAGGGACTGCAGGTGGGCTCCAGGATGTGTCTGGCCCGTCTCGCCCAGTCCTGATCAGCCGGACCCCAGCAGCAAGCTAACCTATCAGTCGGAGCATCTGCCCCCTGATGGTCATAGCAACTGGTCGAATGGTCGAATGAATGGTCAGACCCTTACCATATTAGGCTTTTATTATATAGGATCTTTGATATGACATACTGTCACTTCTACAAAATTTGACTGGTTACATAGATCCACCCTGATACAATGAGGGAAGGGATCACACAGGGTCTGAAATACAAGAGGCAGGATCACCGGGACTATTTGGAGGCTCGCTACCTCACGGCTCAAGTGTTTGTTCCCTCTGTCCCTGCTTATGTTAAAAATCAGATGTAATTTAAAATGCCAAACGTGTCTTTTCTCATGATTCTGTAGAATGTATAAGACGCATTTCATGATGAGTTTGGGATGTGTGGTCATTTGTTGTCCTAAGGTCAGTCAAGCCATCTCTATTAGGAATAAGTAATATATCCGGAGATGACTTACTAAATCATTGAATTTTCTGCAGCAAATGTATTGCACTTGCTTCAGAATCCCAATGTTCTCTATTATGATTCTCCAATTAATCTTGTCTTACAACCTATATAATATCTGTTTTCACCACCTGTGGTCCAAAGGGCCTAGCTAGTTGCATCACAGCCTAGACCTGCTGCAGAACAGATTTATACTCTAGGCTGCACTCACGGCTTTTGTAAGACCATTATATAGGCCAGAGATTTTTCTCTACATTTGTAATATACTTTCTTCAGAGGTCACAGAGGTCCTCCAGGAACTGAGCTTCTTTCCTTATGGTCGGAGACACACAATGCAATGACCTGTCTTTTAATTTGGAGGAGATCTTCCAGTATGCCCCTGACCACTTTCCCCCTAAATATGTTATGGCTATAATCTCTTCTACCATTGTAATTTTTTAGGGGAGAGGTATTCAAGTTTCTCTTTAGTTCATAGGTTTCCAGATTGAAAAATTATATTTGTGAGCTGAACTTAAAAAAACAAATCTGAGGATCGACATCTGCACCAGAACCTGAAAAGAGTCTAGACTTTGATAGGATTCTGTAATGAGATAGAACTGTGGTCTGTGAGAGTGGATAAATTAATTTTGCATATAGGGAAGAACATGCATCATTTTTGGGGGTCTGAAGGCAGGCTGTAGTGGTCAGGCTTTAACATGGCCCTTCGTGATCCCACTCTCTTGCCTTAATCCTTTTGTGTAGTCCCTGGTCACATTAAGTAAGGCTGACCTGTGTAACTATTAGGTATTGTATAAATGATGACGTGTGTATTTTGAGGCTAGGCCATTAATAAGTGTTTTTTCCCCTTGCCCTTTTGAATGTGAGACCTCCTGCCCACAGCCAGAGAGGAACTGAAGCCTTATGCCAATAGCCACAGGAGTGACCCATCTTGGCTGAAGATCCTTCGGTCCCAGTCAGGCCTTCAGAGGACAGTAACTCTGGCCAACATCCTAACTGTAACCTTTTGAGAGATGCTGAGACAGAACTATGCAGCTGTTACACTTCTGAATTCCTGATCCACAAAAACTTGAAAACAATACATTTGCTGTTTAAAGCTGCTAAGTTGTTAAACATCATTAGTTAACTAATAGAGCCACCTAAACCCAGCCTGGAAAGAAAATCAATAGACTTTACATTCAGATGGACAATCTGTAATGCTTGGCAGCGCATCTAATTCTGAGAGCAATCTAGAATTCAGCAAGAGTCACTATATATCAATATATATTGATTGAAGACTCTCCAAGTAAGTTTATAAGCTATGTGATCTACTGTTATTATATGTTAATTAAATAAGATCTAACATTAGAATTGTTTTCTTGAGAGATTTCCCCCCCTCCACCTCCATGGAATAGAGATAAGCAATAAAGTTGCTTTTTGCACATAGAATTTCTAAGGACTAGTCACAAAGAACAAGTTGAATTTCAAAGCTTCATTTTTCTTTCTTTCTTTTTTTTCCAGGACAGAGAGAGAAGAGGAAACACAACTCTCAAAACAGCTGGATGGGAAAAATATAGGCTTAGACTTTAAGGCCAACTTTAAAAGAATTTTTTATCAGGCCTACTAGCAATGCCATGTATGCTACTGAAATACCATTATTTTTTGTCCAAATTTTCCGAAGAAAATTAATTTGAACATGTAATTATGCAGATTCTCCCTTACTGGAGAGAATATTGCTACATAATGTAATGGAGTCACAAAGTCTTGTAATTTTTTATGGACAGATTCCTTACGGTGAGTTCAAATCCTTCAAAATTCCTTTGTAGGTTAAATCTGTACCTTAGATTTTTATTTTCTTTCTTTACAAAATGACATAGATCTTTTTTTTAAAAAAAAGACTTCCATCTTTTGTTTAAAGGCAGAAGAAGTGATGTAACTAAAATTTAATGCAAAGTCTTTTGGGAAAGATTGGGGATTTTTAAATAAGCATTATCACCAGGCCCAGAATACAGTGGAAAGTCTTCTGTTGTTTGTTTACATTTATACAACTAAAGCTCACGTCCCCCGTCCCCCCCCCGCTTCTCTCATTTTCAGTTGAAGAAACAAAACCCAAGAAAAGAACACATATGACCTATAACCTACACATTCTAAAATGATGAGCTAACGCATTTGTGTGCAGAGGGTTAGGACTTCAACATATCTTTTTGGTGAACACAATTCAACCCATAATAAGCACTCTACTTTTATTTTTTGCTGTTATAGGAAAATAATTTAACTTGCACATCTATATATATAAAAGCCCAAGTGACCGAACGACCGAACAACCAAACCAAAGGTCGACCGATCACTATGATGTGCACTGACCACCAAGGGGCAGAAATTCAATGCAGGAGCTGCCTCCTGGTGGTCAGTGTGCTCCCATACTGAGCAGTGGTGGTGGCAGGCCAGCGGGGGCGGGGTGAGCGGGAGCAGCGTGGTGCCCAGCCTTGGCTGGGGCTCCTCCCTGGCCACCTGCCACTTTATTTTTTTCCCTTTATTAAATAAGATATTACAAATGTGTCCTTATCCCCCCAATATCCTCTCTTCCCCCCAATCCTGCCCTCAACCTCACCCCCTGTTGTCCACATCCATCACTTATGCTTATATGCATGCATACAAGTCCTTTGGTTGACCTCTCCTCCTCACCCCCACACTCCCCTGCCTTCCCTCTGAGTTTTGAACATCTGATCGATGCTTCTCAGTCTCTACATCTGTTTTTGTTCATTGGTTTATGTTGTTCATTATAATCTACAAATGAGTGAGAGTATGTGATATTTATCTTTCTCTGACTGACTTATTTCACTTAGCATAATGCTCTCCAGCTCCATCCATGCTGTTGCAAATGGTAGGAGTTCCTTCCTTTTTACAGCTGCATAGTATTCCATTGTGTAGATGTGACAAAGATTTTTAATGCACTCATCTGCTGATGGGCACTTAGGCTGATTCCAAATCTTAGCTATTGTAAATTGTGCTGCTATGAACATAGGGGTGCATATATCCTTTCTGATTGGTGTTTCTGGTTTCTTGGGATATATTCCTAGAAGTGGGATCACTGGGTCAAATGGAAGCTCCATTTTTAGTTTTTTGAGGAAACTTCATACTGTTCTCCACAGTGGCTGCACCAGTCTGCATTTCCACCAGCATTGAACGAGGGTTCCTTTTTCTCTGCATCCTCGTCAGCATTTGTCATTTGTTGATTTGTTGATGATAGCCATTCTGACAGGTGTGAGATGGTACCTCATTGTCGTTTTGATTTGCATCTCTTGGATGATTAGTGACTTTGAGCATGTTTTCATATGTCTCTCAGCCTTATCTATGTCCTCTTTCAAAAAGTGTCTATTTAGGTCTATTGCCCATTTTTTGATTGGGTTGTTTATCTTCATTTTGTTAAGTTGTATGAGTTCCCTATAAATGTTGGAGATTAAACCCTTATCTGTGATAACATTGGCAAATATGTTCTCCCATGCAGTTGGGCTTTTTTCTTGTTTTGTTGATGGTTTCTTTTGCTGTGCAGAAGCTTTTTATTTTGATACAGTCCCATTTGTTTATTTTCCCTTTATTTTCCATTGGCCTAGGAGCTGTGTCAGTGAAGAAATTCCTTTGGCATATATCTGAGATTTTGCTACCTGTGGATTTCTCTAAAAATCTTATGGTTTCCCGTCTTACATTTAAGTCCTTTATCCATTTTGAGTTTATTTTTGTGTATGGTGCAAGTTGGTGGTCTAGTTTCATTTTTTTTGCATGTGTCTGACCAAATTTCCCAACATCATTTATTGAAGAGACTATCTTGACTCCATTGTATGTTCTTGAATCCTTTGTCAAATAGTAATTGAGCATAGTGGTTTGGGTCAATTTCTGGGCTCTCTATTCTATTCCATTGGTCTATATGTCTGTTCTTGTGCCAGTACCAGGGCGCCTGCCACTTTACACACTACTATACCACAAGGGGTCCTGTATTGCAAGGGGGCACAGGCCAGGCTGAGGGACCCTACTGGTGCATGAATTCGTGCACCATGCCTCTAGTAAGTCATATATTTTTACTGTCTAATGGACCCCTTCTCAAAATAACACCAACAGCTAACTGTGATTTGTGAAAGAACATAAGTTATGGTTACATCCAACAGTAAGAATATAATTGGGGTGAGTATGTGAACTTTAAATAGTCTTACTCAATGTTTTTATTTAATTATTTTACTTTTATGTAAAACTAAGTGTTCTAAAATTTCACAAATTACTCTTCTTACTACATAGGCCCAGACTAGAGAGGAAGTAGGTCTAACTTAAATAATGTCAGAACATGTTTTGAAGACTGTCATTTAACAATATGGAGACATTATTACTTTTCCTAAATAACATTTAATGTGAATGGCATACTTAGTAAATTGCCACAATCTACACTAATAATAGCCTAGGTGGTCGTCACGCCCTCATGCTGTGATGCCCTCACAATGTCACAAGGAGGCTGCATGCACAGTGGGGTGTGCGGATGGGCGGGGCCTGGGAGTCCCACGGCTGCGGGTGCAGTGGAGGCAGGACTGCCGGCTCAGGCCTACCTCCTTGGGGCAATCCATCGAGGAGCCCCGGGGTCCCAGATCTCGCACGATTTCGTGCACTGGGTAACTAGTATATATATATAAGCTTTTAATATTATGACAATATCTTCAAAGGTAATATGACAAATCAGAAACTTGCCTATATCAAGCAACCTCCCCATGCAGAAAGATGATAAATGAGTTCTTCTGCCCTTTTACATGAGTTTAGTGATGAAGTCTCATCTCTCTTTCCTGCCCAGTGATAACGTAAAGTGAGGTTTAGTCTGCAGCAGAATGAGATTAAGTGATTTGTCCAATACTCCATAACATGATTCTGTCAACGTTTCCAGTTTTCTTATCAAAGTTGTCTTTATAATAATTCTTCCAATATTCTATTTCTTCCTGCCAGACTTGTCATATTTCAACTGGGATATATTGCCTACAAGGTAAATATAGAATTTGACAAAATAAGATCCTTCAAAGCAATTGACCGTTCACTTTACTTCAAATACGATCCTGTCTCTCTGTCCTAGTACTCTGAAAAGCATGGATTATCAACACCAGATTATTACATAGGAGAGAAGTCCCAACCAGAAAACCTGGTTGAGTATTAGTCTCAACCAGAGAATCTGGGGCTTAGTTCTGAGTTTTCCTCAACTAAGTACCTGTGTAACATTAAACAAGTCATGTAACTTTATGGACTTTTATTTTTTAAGTGTTACCTATGGACATTGATCAATCATCTCTAGAATTTCATTAAGTACCGACATTCTTTGTTAGGCGGAATGTTGATTTGCATAAGGGAATAAAAAATCTTTGGGGGTGATGGACATGTTATCTTAATTGTTGTGATGATTTCACAGTGTTTATTTTTGTTTTGAGTGGGAAAATTATGCTCAGAGACTGAGTTGTGTTTGCCAGCCATTTACTTAACATTGATTTTAAGATTAATTTTATAAGTCCATACTACATAGGATAATGTCTCATTAGCCAAATTAATAACATGCCCCAAACAAATGACAGATTAATCACACTATTTTTCCAGGCAAGGGGAGATGAAAGGAACAAATTCAAAATTTAGTGTGAGGTGCACTTTTTAAATGTGTTTGATTTCTCAGGAGAGTTGTCTCAACCAACCCCGAGCTGACTTTCAGCTGCCAGTGCATAAAGAAGTCCCTTGTTGCTAGAGCACACGTTGCTAGGGAACAAAGGTGCTGGTGTAGTGGACAGGCCAAGCAGCTGGGAGGATTAACACTTCAGGGATCTTTGCGTGGCTTGTGCAAATGCCTGAAAGGGGTGCTTCCCCAAAGCAGAAACAGATGTCCCTTCTCTTCCTGTGACGGCAGCATAAGTCCAGAGTAGGAGCAAGTGTCTCCAGATCTTCCAAGAGCTGTTTAGGTTAGCAAAGCGTCACCTTGTCCAGACAAAAACTCGAATAGTTCTCACCAACTCTCAGCATTTATAGTCTAAATGCCCCATTGCCATAGTTACGTCTTCACATATTATTCATAAACCGCCAGTGGGGCCTCAAGGCAGCTGAGTTGCTGAGTGCTTACCAATGGCAACAGATGAGATGACATCCTGATAGCACTAACTTCATTCTTATACCAGAACAACTGTGCTTCCATAAATAACTTCTTTGTTTTTGTCATAAACAAGTAGATTAAATTTTTTAAAATATATTTTTATTGATTTCAAAGAGGAAGGGAGAGTGGGAGAGAAAGATAGAAGCATCAATGATGAGAGAGAATCATTGATCAGCTGCCTCCTGCACATCCGCTACTAGGGACCGACCCTGCAACCCAGGCATGTGCCCTTGACTGGAATTGATCCCGGGACCTTTCAGTCCACAGGCTGATGCTCTATCCACTGAGCCAAACCAGCAAGGGATAAGATGCTTCTTAAGTCATACACAAGTAGATTTGAAATCAAATTAAACCAACACTCAGCACACAGGAATATACATATGCCAAACACGATTACATTGTACATTTTAAACATATATGATTTTCTATACACACATTAGGCTTCATGGAAACAGTTTTTAAAAAGACATAGATAAATGGGCATGCTATCAATGGATAGTTAGCAAACCCGCAACTTGCCTGTTGATGCTGAGGCAAGCGTTAAGGCAACGCGTTAAGGAATGTGTTTCTGAGAGGGCCCTCAGAACAATGGAGAAAGCCGTTAGGATGGTAGGAGGCTTTATTACACACTGAGCTCAGCTCCTTAATAGCTACAGAGATGTCAGAATCCAGAAATCACAGAGGCGAAGTGGTGGCAGTTAATTATCAGAAGAAATACAGGTGTAAGGAGAGGCGAAGTTGAGTAGCAACTAGAAAGTTCTCACTGACAGAGACATATTGTAATAGTTTAAAGAAGAAAAACACATGTTTGTACATATGGTACCCCTCTCCCCCAAAAGACCAGACTCATCAGCAGTCAGGCAATGGAGATTTAAATACCATTTTGAGTAAGGAGAAGGGAGGAGGTTTTGGGTTTCAAAGGAAAAGACAATTCAAAAGAAGATAACAGAGTAAATATTTGGTATGCAAATGTTTGCCATGCCATGTAAATAAGTCTTTCCGATATAAAGAGTTATTTCTGGTGATAGCTCTCTTCCTGGTACAGATCCCTAACTTAAATTCTTTCAGGCTGTGAAAGAGGGGGGTAAAAAGCTCTCTCTGAGTCTGCCGGCCCGATTGGCTTCAGCTTAAAATCATCCACATGGCAAAGTGGCACTGCCGGGGTCCAGCCCCAGCGGGTCCAGGGGTCCCCAAAGGTGTGGACGGAGTCGGCGAAGAAGGAATGACACGGAGACAGCGTTCAGTTGATCAGCAGCCTAGCCAGGATCTCCAGCCCGGATCTCCAGCCAAGTTCTGGTCTCGATCTCTAGAGAGGTTCTGCTTAGGCTCTCCAGAGAGGTTGTGTCCAGGCTCTCCAGTCAGGTTCAGTGTCCAGGTTCCAGTCAGGTTCTCCTGCCAATCTCTGTAGTCAGGTTCAGTCCAGGATCCCTTGCCATGTTCTCCCGCTAGGCTCTGTCTCTAGGCTCCGAGTAGATTCTGTCTTCTTGATTCTGTTCTAAGTTCTGAGTTCTGTGTTCTGAGTTCTGTCTCTGTCTCTAGATTCTGAGTTCTGTCTCTTGCCGTCTTCTGAATTCTGTCTGTTGTTGTCTTGTTGCATCTGCATTTATACCAGTTGATTCTAATCCTGTCAATCTCTATTACAAAGGTTAGGGCGTTTCTTATCTCCATTCCAGGGAGTAAAAGATTATGTAGCTTAAGCATGATTGTTTGTAGTTAAATTGATTAACTACCCGCCTGGCACTTAGTTAAGGAGTTTCATCCCCTCCCTAACTTCAGGGGAAAATCCCTACCTGGGGATTCAACCTTTCTCTGAGAGGTGACCTTGGTTAAAACACAGCGCCAAGAAGGTGAGCAAACATATTAAGAACCGTATGCCATATATGCCAGGTCCCTTGAAACAGCAAGGATGGACCGGCTCCCGGCAAATTCCCCCTTTTTTATTTTTTAAAAGCAAGCATTAAAAAGAAAAACCTGAAATGCTCTCTTATATCCATTTTAAGAGTAGGATTGGCGCTTTCCGCTATTACCTGAGTCCTGATCTATCATCCCAGGGAGAGCTTGCCAATCCTGCACTTTCCCGGGGTGGAAAGGCTGCAGTGGGGTTAAGGATAAGGCTCCTTGGGCCTACCTTCCCCCATGCTATTACATTTACCTTTCCTTCCTCAGAAAAGCATGGACATACTTCTTGTATAAAACGTTCTGTCTGACTGGGAGTAACCTTAATTCCTCTGCTAGCAAGCATATATGTTAAAAGATCAATACAGAGTCTTTTTTCTTTAGACTCAGTATGGCACATCTTCTCAATCTAAGTTCTGTACTATCCACCTTCTTACCCTACTTATCCTCTATAGGGGGGTCTGTAGCACCCTGGTGGAGTCCTATCCGTCCCGAGTGTGGGGGTTCTCAATGCGGGGGGGCTTACCTAGGGGAATCCTTTTCCAGGTGTTCCCAAAGGTGAGGACGGAGTCGGCGAAGACTATCCACCCTTTTCCTATGGTGGAGTCCTATCCGTCCTGAGTGTGGGGGTTCTCAATGTGGGGGGGCTTACCTAGGGGAATCCTGTTCCAGGGGTTCCCAAAGGTGTGGACGGAGTCGGCGAAGACTATCCACCCTTTTCCTATGGTGGAGTCCGATCCGTCCCGAGTGCAGGGCGCTTACCTAGGTGTCCCTGTTCGGGCGCCATATGCCGGGGTCCAACCCCAGCGGGTCCAGGAGTCCCCAAAGGCGTGGACGGAGTCGGCGAAGAAGGAATGACACGGAGACAGCGTTCAGTTGATCAGCAGCCTAGCCAGGATCTCCAGCCAGGATCTCCAGCCAAGTTCTGGTCTGGATCTCCAGAGAGGTTCTGGTTAGGATCTCCAGCCAGGTTCTGTACAGGTTCTCCAGCCAGGTTGAGTCACCAGGTTCTAGTCAGGCTCTCCTGCCAATCTCAGCAGTCAGGTTCAGTCCAGGATCTTTTGCCATGTTCTCTCCAGCGAAGCTCCTCCATCTCCAGGTCCCGCGTAGGTTCTGTCTTCTGAATTCTGTTCTAAGCTCTGTCTTCTTGATTCTGTTCTAAGTTCTGAGTGTTTCTGTCTTGTTACAACTGTATTTATACCAGTTGATTCAATCCTATCAATCTCTATTACAAAGGTTAGGGCGTTTCTTATCTCCATTCCAGGGAGAAAAGATTATGTAGTTTAAGCATGATTGTTCGTAGTTAAAGGGATTAATTACCCGCCTGGCACTTAGTTGAGGGGTTTTAGTCCCTCCCTAACTTCAGGGGAAAATCCCTACCTGGGGAAACCACCTTTCTCAGAGACCTTGGTTAAAACACATAGTGCCAAGAACAGTATGCCATATATGCCAGGTCCCTTGAAACAGCAAGGATGGACCGGCTCCCGGCATGGCACGTTCTGCGGTGAGGAATTCTGCTGCCCCTCAGCTAGTCAGGCAACGGGGGAAAGCACCGTAATAGAAACACTGAACAACAATTAGGCGGAATGACTTTGCCAATGAACATAATCCAGGTGATGTCACTGGCCGCTCCAGGGCCAGCACGATGGGTTCAGGAAGCCATAGTGGCAGAGCTGGAGTAAGGCATACATCCAACAGCATATAAGACACATAACCAATGCACCTGATCCATGTGCTTGCCTTACTGGATGTCCAGCCTGACAGTGAGAGAGACCAATATGGCACCATCCATCGGAGAAGCAAACTATTACTCTGCAGCAAATTGATTGCATTGTCCCCGTCTCCCTTGGAAGGGACAGTGACTTTTTCTTGGCAAAAACCTTTTATTTTATTTTCTTTCCAGTAAGGCCGCAGGCAGCACCACTCTTAGAGAATTACAGAGTGTTTAATGCAAATGACATGGAATTAATACTTAGAACAATGAACCCACTTTATATTTTTTATTTTTATATATTTTATTGATTGTTTACAGGGAGGAAGGGAGAGGGATAGAGAGTTAGAAACATCGATGAGAGAGAAACAGCGATCAGCTGCCTCCTGCACATCTCCCCACTGGGGATGAGCCCACAACTAAGATACATGCCTTTGACCGGAATTGAACCTGGGACCCTTCAGTCCCCAGGCCGACGCTCTATCCACTGAGCCAAACCGGTTAGGGCAATGAACCCACTTTACAACAAGGGATATGTAGTGTGGGGCACAGGTCTATATGGGATCCATTGCGTAGACCATATATCACATCACCAGAAACCTCAGGATTGAGAAAGCGATAAAACAGCTGTTGAAAGGTGCAAATAAGATGCAGCTTAGAGATGATATGATGCAAAGTTGTGACACCACCCCCTAGAATGTTAAAGCACCTTAAATTACCGTTATACTGTCCTATTTCTGCAATAAATAGAATGCATGGGTCCAGAAACCACAGGTAGAAATGCAAGGAACCTGCTTACCATCACCCCAGGGATCCACCTGGAGGATTTTTAACTCCTGTCTCCCAAACCCCGTAAGGTTAGAGGCTCTTGTCCTTAGAAGGCAGTGCTTCTACTAGGGGAAGAGTGAGTCACCTTACATTTTGAACTGTTGCAACTGGTTGCCACTTTAGTCTTCTGATATCAAGTGCCAAAAGGCAAGGAAAGAAGCCCCTTTCCTAGAAGAAGCAATTTACCCATTTCATTAGGAGGATTTAGGGCCTCATGTACAATGAAGAGAGATCAGCTTAAACTTGGCAACAGGTGACCCATCAAGATCACCTTGGCACTCCCTTGATCTCCTATTTTAACATTAAATACTCAAGTCCTGCCACCATGGGCTGAGAAAAGCATGGAAACCAGGCATGTGGCAGACTACTTAGGATATAGAACTGTAAGATAATAAATCTGCATTTCTTTGTCAATAAGTTTGTGGTGATTTGTCACTGCATCGATAGTAAACTAATACACCACCTATTTCTAATTTATTCTGTAGAGATACTATAAAATGAAAGAAATGTCTTTGATGTTTTTAAAGTGTCTGCATTGTTTATGCTACCTAGGAGATGACTGAATGATGTTCATTATTTTTATTTTAGTATAAAAAAGCAGTGACAATGTATTCTGTGACTCTTAACTGCATACCTATGAACATTCTCAGTGTCTGGGATAAGGATCATTGTTAGTAAAAAAAATCCTTTCCTTTCCTTTTTTTTTATATTAAAACTTTGCTAATGACACACAATGGAACAATTATGTTTAGTTTAGCGTTGATTTTCCTTTAGATGGAAGTATTATAATTATTGCTAAAATTTGCCGAGCAGCTTTGGCAAATCTCCACTATATGGCCTAGCAACAACACTTCTAGATATTTATCCAAGATACACAAATATATATGTTCATTAAAAGACATATACAAGCATGTCAATAGCAATCATTTTTTAAATAATATCTTAAAACTGGAAATAAACCAAATGTGCAACCAATGGAGACTGAATAAACAAATTGTATTGTATTTATACAATGCATTTCAGCAAGAAGAATGGAAAAAAACTACTTACCCTTGCAACAAAATGGGTGAAACTAAAAAAGTAATTTGTTGAGCAAAAACCCACACTCTTACATTCATGTATATATACACGCAAACATATACTGTTATTTCATTTATATAAAATAGAAAACAAAAAGTTTGATCATATAAATTAAGTGATTGCCTAAATAAAGAAGGGGTATATTGAAAAGTAGGGTGAGGGAACTTTTTGATTTGATTGAAATGTTCTATATTTGTTTGGGTAATTATTACACCATTATAATGGTATATAAAATAGTTGAATTTTGTGGAATTGAATGATTAAGACAATGAAATTTATCACAAGTAAATTTTAACCCTCTTAAAATGATAAGCCTTGGGGACAGTGACTAGTAGGAGTCAAAGAACAGAGATTTAGGGACAAGATAATATTCTTTATCTTGGTTGGTAAAGGTTACACTATGTGTTACTTTGTGAAAGTCTTTTTGTTTGTTTACTTTTGTACCATTTTCTATATATGTGTTACATCTCAACATATTCTGTTAAAAAGTTAAAAAACAATAAAATGTAAGCAGATGGTAACTAGAGCTATTTTTTAAAATATTAAAATGTCTTGACATCAAATGTAGACTCTTACTGTATTATTGAAAAGAAATTTAAAATAGTTACAAATTTATAATAGGTACCTAGTCAAGGATCTAAGATTTTGATTTTTATTGCAATGACAATATTTTAAGAAATAGTAAAAAGATACATAAACGCCCAGATTCATATTGCTCACGTTTTAAAAAGAAAGCTTTTAGAATGAACTGGGATGAATAATTATAGGGTAGGTAGGGTCAAAAGAGATCACAGATATAAAAATTGTTTGAAAATTATAATGCACAATGTAAATGTAAGGTCTTTTTCATCAATGAAAATGGAAAGATTAGTGTTTAACAGTGAAGGTCACCAAATTTCCACCCATGCCACTCAAGACTGTCAGTGAAAATAACACTAACCATGCTGGCCTATTTCCCAGCCATCTTAGAAAAAGAAGGATTTGGGGCTCTGGGTATAGACTGAGACCAACGTGCAAATTAGACTGACATTGCGTATACGGCCTTCTAGGAAAAATAACATGTGACAGACAAATCATACCTGTCAACTGAAATTAGACTTACCCAGAGTCTGTGATTAGGCACAAGGCTTTCTCTTAAATCATTGACTTTTTTCACTCTCATATTTTATTCTTATTTATGTATATAAATTAATATTCATCATCATTATAAATATTGTCCTTTTTATCATTATCATCATTCATGGAATACCTCATTTTACAGATGCTTTTCATGGATTACATAATTTCATTTGTATAATTTCATCCAGGGTGACAATAATCCATTTTTCTTAAATGTGCCTTGCCTATTAGATTTAGACTGTCTCAATATTGTTACTAATGACATTTTGGGGTGGATAATTGTTGGGAGGTAACTATCCTGTGCATTGTAGAATGTCTAGCAGCATCCCTAGCCTGGCCCACTAGATGTTAGCAGCATCTAATCCATGTTGTAACAAGCAGGAATGTTGTCACATTATTGCTAAATGTCCCCAGAGTACAGGGGATGCAAATTAACGCCCCACCCCACCTTAGGAACTACTGATATTCATCAAAGTAACCATAACCTACTGCCAATTATGTTTTATGAGAAGTCCATTTTACTTTTAGTCAAAAGAACTGGGCTTGATTCCCGACTTTGTCATTACAGAAGTTGTATCACCCAGGACAAATTATATAATTAGGTCCCTACTTCATTTGATTATACAGAGATAACAAGAATTAACATACCATGCCTTTCATGATTGACTGTTACTTTTCAGTCTTAATATAAAAATGTGTTCACATGTTTCCATTCTACTTAAAGTAAGTGTTTACTTATAACTTTAAAATAAATCACAATATTTATTCTCTTTTTGAAACATTGCCCAATAACAATACACTTGCTTATTTCTTTGCTTGTTCACTTGCTGTATTAACATCAAACTCACTATAATGTTAAATTCATGAGGGGAGAAACTTGTCTGCCTAGGTAACCACTTTTTTGTCCAGTGTCTTCTATTAAGTGAAAAGGTAGCTACATGGGAAATGCGCTCTCTCTCTCTCTCTCTCTCTCTCTCTCTCTCTCTCTCTCTATATATATATATATATATATATATATATATATATATATATATATATAGTAATGGTTTATTGCAGTAATTTATGAGAAAGCACCAGAATAGTTCTTATTACATTGCTGCTGTTCACTAAATTACATTTCCTTCTTCTCTTGTGTTATAAGGAAACACGTGTCCCAAAACTATTTCCCTGGTAGAGGACCATTAGGTTACAATCTGGAATAGGAGATATTAGTCAGAATAATGGCTCCCTGAAGATACCCATATTCTTATCCTTGGAACCTGTGAAAATATTCCCATACATGGCAAAAGGGACTTGGCAGATGTCATTAAATTAAGGGCCTTGATGTGGGAAGACTATCATAGATTATACACATCAATCAAATCTCACCACAAGGACCCTTAAAAAAAGAAGAGGACAGCAGAAAAATGAAAGCCCAGACATGTGGAAACATGGGAGGAACTCAATCCAAAATTTCTGGCTTTGGAAATGTAGGAGGGAGGCCAGTAAGCCAAGGAAAGTGGGAGGCCTTGAGAAGCTGGCGAGGCATGAGAATGTCTTCTCTTAGTGACACAGCCCTTGAGCTTGATTTTGTCCCACTGAGATGCATTTTGGACTTCTGACCTCAAGAACTGTAGTAATATAAATGTTTGTTATTTAAAGCTGCCCAAACTGTGATAATTTGTTGTAGCAGTGAGAGAAAACTAGTAAAATACTAATAAAAGAAGATACCCTGCATATAGTATGTGTGGTTAGCTTTACTTTTCTCTCCTGCCCTTTAACAGAAAATATATATTTCTTCGTTTATAACCTACTTGGCTAGACTATTTTATCCATTTAAGTCAATAAATATAATTGAGCAACTGTTACGTACCATCATTCACTAATCACAGAGAATATCAAATATATAGGAGGGTCCTTTTTTTTTTACACATTTTGACTGGGTGAAAAAAAAGAGGGACAGAAATAGACACGAAAAAAGATAAGCACTGTCAGATACAATAACAGAAATGTTCGTAAGGCTCTGGGGGGACTTGTAACTCCTGTCTAGGACATTCTTTGAGAGAAAATAGATACAGACCGGCTCTCCTTTTAGTACATCCTTTTAAAGCTCATTGAAAAGCTGAGCAAAATCTATTCATAGAGTTTTAAATTGATTCACACCATACAAGGAAAAGAAACATCTCTTTTCAAGAGACATTAAATCTACTTTCCTTAATAGAGAAACCAAGATTAAAAGAGGTGGAAAATGATGAGAATGACCTTTTTATTCTCAATCACACAAATAAATCAGTGCACCGGTGATGAATTCATTAATTTTGATTAAACACAGAAGTCATTTGAATTAATTCAGTAATCACCATCAAGAAGAGATGCTTTAGAGCTTCATATTGAGTAGTCCCTCTAATTTGCACTTTGACCCAGTCTCAAGGAAATCACAAGATCTTCAAGTGAGCAGATTTTATACAAGGAAGCATCAACTTATGGAGTTGAACAAAAGACCTGTAGACAGTAATGAGGCCATGACCTGCCCCAATAAAAAGGATAACATCAAGGTTAGCCTAGTATATGACAGGACCGGTGGTTTCATATTGCGGCTAAAAGGGAGAGAGAGATAGAAACACCACTGATGAGAGGGAATCATTGATAGTCTGCTTCCTGCATGCCCCCCGTTGGGGATTGAGCTTACAACTTAGGCATGTGCCCTAACTTGGAATTAAACTGTGACCTTCTGGTTCATAGATCAATTCTCAACCACTGAACCACACTGGCTAGGCTAATATATTATATTTTTAATTAGAATTAGAATTAATTCAAAATAAAGTATTGAAATGTTGGGTAAAACTGTTTTGTATAAGGATGTAGAAGGTTAAATGAAATTTAGAAAAAAGAAAAGCTATATTTAAGAAAATAGAACTTTAATTATAAAATATAAGCCTATAGTAAAAAGGAAAAATATCTTAAAACAGAATTAAGCAAAAAGAGAATTAATGACATGGAAATTCCATTCCAAGACATTTCTTGGAATGTAAGGCATAAAGTCAAAAAGGTTGAAAGTGTAAAATAAAAGATAAATGACAAGGGATAGTATGAGGTTTAATACACCTAACATCATAATCCCAGAATTATAAGATACAGAGACTGTGAAAAAGGCAATATTTGAAGGGAGATGTTTCCATAAATGATGCTAGATTTCAATTTATAGTTTCAGGAAGAACAATAAGTTCCAAAAAGTACAAATAAAATTAAATCTGTTGTAAGCCACATAATAATAAAACCTCAGAATGCAAAATCAAAGATATCTTAAGATTGAGAAAGTATAGACAGTTTACCTTTAAATAAGTCAATTAAAAAATTAACATCATCAGTGAAAGCTAGAAGATACTAGAATAACATCATCATGAGTTTGAGAGAGAAGATAATTCTGACATTAAACATTAAAAGTCTGAAGTGATCTGTCGGTTAGATGTAAATCACTTAATCCTTGAAAGAAAGGAGAAGGAGAGAACATTAAATGAGTCTTGACCTCAGATATGTTACTAGTCTTTTTTCCTGTTCATAACAGACATCTTGATCTCGCCTGAATCCTATTATATAAATTGCTGGTTTTGATTTTGTACTAAATTTTCCCGATTTATATATTTAACCTTAAATCTTCCTTCAAAATAGATATCAGAATTTTCTCTGTTATTCTATCCCATCCCCCTTTAAAAGGTGACAAATAGAACATATTTGGTTAATTTTTGGTATAAGAGATCATACTTTTTCAATGCAGAATAAGCTTATTCAGAAATAGAGAAATGATTCATAGTGTTTTATGGACATGCTTTTGTAGACAAGAACCATAAAAACACCCCCAAACACTGTCAAATAAATAAATATGACTGCTTGTACACAGTGTCCTTTTTATTTAGCATAATTATATGTAAACTTTTAATGCTGTAGTATTTCTCATTTGGCCCCTTCCTAGTCCCACAAACTTGTCCTATGGTTTGCCATTAACAAACACACGTAATTTCTATATGTATTTCATATATGTATTTCATAATGACTTTTCCAGTTTGAAGGAGAAAAACATTTTTTTCTTGGAATTTTTAAGTAGCTTTTTAAAAGTATTTCATGTTCTAAAAGTTAATTCAATAAAAAAAACGATAATAAAAGGTAAAACTATGTAAACTACATCTTAACTATGAATTATATATTCACAAAAGTGAAAGCTTCCAAATTAGCTAACATTAACAAATGAAGAGTATTTTCCCTATCAGTCAGTAATGAAATTTCAAACCTCTTAGCAAGGTTTCATTATACACAGAACAAGTTTCAGTAATAATATTTTACCAGAATGTGCTTTTAAGCTCAAGATCACAAGATCTCTGGCCTTTAAAGAGCTCAGATCTCTGAGATAATTGAACATATAACACCTTAGAATGCGCACACAGAAAGAGCCTTGTGGATGCATGTGCCCAGGGTGCCTTCCTCTTAAGGTGGCCTATCTCCCTCTTGTTTGGCAAGATGATTGACACAGATGACACAACTGCAATTTCCTCCTTTAAATTGGATTCATAAGAAAATACTTTTTTCTATTCCCCAACAGAGATATTGCGAAGTAGCGAGCATGAAAATATTTTCCTCACACAGTTCAAGATAAAGACTAAAGATCATATTATACAATATTTTTTCCCCTTTAAAAACATCCTAGTGAGAATAGATAATGGCTTTAGTCTGTCACGCTCTGACATATTTTAATTCTATCTTTTCAGCTGACACATTTTAATTCTATTTGCACACAGATGAGAGAAGAAAATAGCAAATGCCCAAAGAATCTCCTTTAGCTGGGTTTATGGAACTTTCAACACTCATGACACACATAGTCCTTCTTCAGCAAAATGGCCAAACATAAAATTTAGCTATCAGCTTACTGATAGCCATAACAAAAGGGAAAAATGAATGTTACACATTTCTCATTAGAGAAATTAAATCGCTTGGGAAACAACTTTTTAATAGGACTTGTAATTTAATTTTCTCTTTTGTCATTAACATTTTTTAAAAAACTATATTTTATTGATTTTTTATTTAGAGAGAGAAGAAGGGAGAGAGAGGGAGAAACATCAATGTGAGAACTAAACATGGATTGGCTGCCTCCTGCATTCCCCTTCCCCCCTCCCCTTAGAGGGGATTGAGCTTCACAGCCTGGGCATATGCCCTGACTGGGAATCGAACCTGCAACCTTTAGGAGCATGGGACAATACCCAACCAACTGAACCACACTGGCCAGGGCATGAGAATATTTTCCTATGCTCCTTTTGTAAGAATTATTTCCCTTTGTAAGTTATAGAACTGTATGCTCTGTAAAGAAAACTGTGTAGATTTGACATTTTTCTATAAAAGCTACACATTTGTGGAGAGTTAGAAAAATAAGAGTTTAAAACATAATATCAAAATATGAAACACATGAGGGTGTTTTCTGGGTTTAAAATGATTTTGGCTTGTAATCAGGCACAGTTTTATCTTTGAAATTCCCATTAAAATATTTGTAAGGACTGAGTAAAAATGTGAATAAAAATGACTATGGCACAGACAACTAAGAAAAATTGATAATGAGTAAACATGACAAAAGGAAAGCAGGATTTAATTTTAATATCCACGGAAATAAGATTTAAGGCAAAAAATGATCTGTGAAACAAGGATCACTTTACATTAATAAATGTTACAATCCAAAATGAAGACATAATGGTCATGGGCATTTATACACTGAACAGCAGAGCAGTTATCTTTGGCACACTGCTATCCATCTGTTAGATCAAGTACATTTAAAAAAAATCAGTTAAGCCTTGCTTTGAAGGATTCAGATAAAAATTTGAATGAAAGAAAGCATACATGGCATATGTATTACTTTTAAATGGTTGAAGGATAAGATATGAAATCTGTATGGCCTTTGCACAGTTGAAGAACAGAGTGAGATAAAGACAGAGTTCTTCAATTGTTGAAGATCTTATTAGAAGCTTTAATTTGAATATATAGACACTTAGCAGGCAAATTGAGATTTGAGGGACATTCACACTGAGCTACAAAGGATGGATGAGAGAAGACAAGGGGGTAAAGAAAAGCCAAAGGTGCTTTAAAAGGCAATAGTGCTGTAATGAATAGTGAAGGCTGATATTGGGTTATAGAAGATCAGGAAGTTACTGTAAAGGAATCAATGATAGATTGCCATGGACTACATAAGAGTAGGTAGAAAATATTATGAATCAATGGGAAATTGAAATGTAATTTTAGTTCATAATTAGGAGACTATCCTATCTAATAAAAGAGAAACATGGTAATTAGCTGTACGTCCACTACCCTTCCCATTGGCTAATCAGGGCGATATGCAAATTAACTGCTGGCCAAGATGGCGGCCGGCAGCCAGGCAGCTTGAAGCAAACATGAGGCTTGCTTGCTTCAGTGACAGAGGACTCCAACGTTTCCCGCCTGCCTTGCCGGCCTCTGAGCTTGCAATTTGAAACATTGTTACAAATATAGAAGCTAAACAAAACCCCAGAAACCTGCTTTCAGCCAGCCGGGGTCTCAGAGCTGGAGTTGATACAGTGTTTCAATTATAGAACCCAAAAAAGCCAGATACCTGTTTTCAGCAGCAGAGGCCTCAGAGCTGGAGCCAGAGCAAAAGCTGGTCCAGAATAAAAAAAGAAAAAAGAAAAAAGGAGTGGTTGGGAGCTTCAGTCACCCGACAGCCTGAAAACAGCCCTCAGCCCCTCACCCAGACTGGCCAGGAACCCCAGTGGGGACCCCCACCCTGAAGGGTGTGTGACCAGCTGCAAACAGCCATCATTCCCTCATCCAGGCTGGCCAGGCACTCCAGTGGGGACCCCCACCCTGATCCAGGACACCCTTCAGGGCAAACCAGCCGGCCCCCAACTGTACACCAGACCTCTATCCTATATAGTAAAAGGGTAATATGCCTCCCAGCACCAGGATCTGCGGAGCCGCGAGGCCTCCTGGCACCGGGATCAGCGTGACAGGGGGAAGCGCCCAAACCCCCTGATCGCCCTGTGGCTCTGTGTGTTACAGGGTGCGGGGCCACAACCTCCCTATCCGCCCTGCTCTGTGTGTGACAGGGGAAGACACTCCAACCCCCTAATCAGCCCTGCCCTGTGCCTGATAGGGGGGAGCTCCCCAACCCCCTGATTACCCTGCGGCTCTGTGTGTGACAGGGTGCGGCGCCCCAACCCCCTGATCTGCCCTGCTCTGTGGGTGATAGAGGGTGGTGCCCCAACCCCCACCCCCACGGGCCCTGCTCTGTGTGTGATGGAGTAGAGCCATAACCTCTCCATTGGCCCTGCCCTGAATGTGACAGGGCGATGCCCCAACCCCCTGATCAGCCCTGCTCTGTGGGTGATAGAGGGCAGCACCCCAACCCCCTGATTCGCCCTGCTCTGTGTGTGACAGGGGGCGGTGCCCCAACTCCCCTATTGGCCCTACTCTGTGAGTGACAGGGGGAGCTCCTCAACCCCCTGATCGGCCCTGCTCTCAACCCCCCTGATGGGCCCTGCTCTGTGAGTGACAGGGGGCAGTGCCCCAACCCCCTAATTAGCCCTGCTCTGTGTGTGACAGGGGGCAGCGCCCCAACCCCCAGATTGGCCCTGCTCTGTGCGTGACAGGGGGTGGTGCCGCAACCTCCCCATCGACCCTGCCTTGAGTGTGACAGGGGGTGGTGCCCCAAACCCCCAATCGGCCCTGCTCTGAGCCCGACCAGGGGCTGCACCTAGGGATTGGGCCTGCCCTCTGCCACCCAGGAGCAGGCCTAAGCCAGCAGGTCGTTATCTCCTGAGGGGTCCCAGACTGAGAGAGGGCACAGGCCAGGCTGAGGGACCCCTCCTCCCCCCACCGAGTGCACAAATTTTTGTGCACCGGGACTCTAGTATATATCATAAAAGGCCTGTGGTACAACTATTGGATTCACCAGAAGGTGCATTGATGGGTCCCTCGGCAGTTGCGGCCAGTAGTGTCTTGGCCGCTGGCAGCATCTGAGGAGTGTCACAGGCTGCTGGTAGCATCCGCAGAGCGTGTGAGACTTCGCAGGGCAGCGGACATGGCCCTGATGGCAGGTTTAGCCTAGGCGACCCTACACATGCATGATTTAATCGTTAAGGCCAGAATGACTGGAATGACTGGTTGACTGGTCACTATGATGCGCACTGATCACCAGGAGGCAGATGCTCAATGCAGGAGCCGCCCCCTGGTGATCAGTGTGCTCCCACATGGGGGAACACTGCTCAGCCAGAAGCCAGGCTTATGGCTGGCAAGCACAGTGGTGGTGGTGGGAGCCTCTCTGGCCTCCACAGCAGCACTAAGGAGCAGCGAGTATTGAGTGGCAAGCAGCGAGTAGTGAGTGGTGGGAGCCTCTCCCACCTCTGCCGCAGAGCTAAGGAGTGCTGAGTGCCAAGCGCCCATGCTGAGCCGGGTGGTGCCGGGTCTGGCCCAGGCTCTTCCCCAGCCACCTGCCGCTTCACATACTGCTACATCCCTCGGGGGATGTTGGACTGCTGCTTTCAGCCCGATTCCTGCAAGCTAGGGCCGAAACTGTCAGTCCAACATCCCCCAAGAGGTCCCAGATTGCAAGAGGGCGCAGTCCAGGCTGAGGGAACCCCAACCCATGCACAAATTCATGCACTGGGCCACTTGTTTTATTATAATCGGCTCCAGCCAGATTATATCAGATCTATCTTCACCCAGATCCTGAAACATCTATGTCTGATTGATTTTTCCATTAGAAATTATGCAAAAATGAGAAATGAATCTGGCTAGTATATTCTTCAGGGTCCAGTTTATTTTGCTGTTAGAAAACCACATTATGCATGATGATGCCATTTTTTCACAAATTATCCTTGAAGATATGGACTAAAATTTATGTAAATAAAAATATGAGCTATGAGATGTTATTTTACTTATTTTAAACTATGAATTATTAATTATTATGCAAGCAAAAGCAAATATTCGTGTAACTAAAATTAATTTATTAAATTAATTTATTCAAACTTCTTTTTGTGTTCTTGAATAATATTGTCTTACATAGTTTTTTCCAAGCAGATAAATTTTTTTATAAGGAAAAATAAACAAGTGTGAAAGCCACAATTTTCTGTCCTTGTGTTTAAAAACAAATCAGTTTCCAATATAATAAAGTAAATTATGTATATAAATGTTCTTGACTAAAATTTTTCTCCAAGCATTTACAAAATCTTTTTTTAAAGATTTACATAATGACTAGAAGGTTAACTCTAGCCTTAAGTGACCTGTGTTCCTGGTTTTATTTTGTTTACTTTATTTTACTTTATTTTTCAATTACTGAAACTGAGCACCTTGATATTCAGGACAAGCAGCCAATTTGTTTTTTATTCGATCTGCTGATAACACCTAAAATAAACACACATGAAAACAGCACATTACTAAATGATCTGATAAAAACATTGATTTAAAAATGTTACTTGTACCTATTCAACAATGAAGCGTGTATCCACGTCCTGACACAATGAACATGTTTAAACCAAAAGACACAAAGAATCGTTGTTTTTAACAGCTAAAAGTCATTTACTTCTAAGAATTTTTCAGACAATGTACTAAGTTCTTTTCAGGTTTTTTCATATTGGTTCTTTATAACAATCACATTAAAGGAGTGTTATCATAATAGCCATTTTCTAGATAAGTAAAATGAAATTCAGAGGTCCTCAGTAACTGGCCCACAGTGGCACATCAATCCAGGTGGAGTTAGAATTCAAACTAAGTGTTACTCCTGAGTCTGTATAAATACTTAATGCCAAAACAGGAAATCACAGATCCACCCAAGGAATTAGTAAAACAATAGCAGCATCGGAATCACAAATGTATGCTTATACAATGGTAATTATGGTTTTGGGATGTACTATGTTTACCGTGATAGTAGTAGATACTGGCCTTCAGGCATTCTTCTCAAACTGACATACCTAAAACAAGTACTTGATCCACTTCCGTGTTTTTTTTGGGTTGTTTTCATGAGTGATTATTCAGAGAAGTTGTATTAAACTTTGATGATATCTAAAATGGCTTACATTGCTAACCTTGTGAGCGGAAACAAACAATTTATTGTACAATCATTAGACCCTATATTCACACTCTTTAAACCAAAGTAAGAAAATCTGTGCTCTCTTTCACACATCACTTACATTTGTAAGTTAAGTGAAGAGGACAACTATTATACATGCACATATACACAAGAAATATTCACTGTATATCAATTCTAATCAATGAGTAATCAACAAAATAAGATATAGTTAGATTGGAAGGTATAGACGGCAAAGTATTTGCAAACAGCAAAATTATTTATTGAGGGGTTATATTGTTTCATACTTTCAATTTTGGAGATATTAAATGTTTCCTTACTAAATACCCACTTTCCTCTGTAGTAAGATGACAATACCGCACAACATTTGTTCTTGTAATTTGCACTCAGTAATTACTTATCTGGCGTCTACTATATGCAACATAGACATTTATCTCACAATATTCAGCTGTGCAGGGTAATAAGGCCAGCTATTTTTTGTGATTTTATGTAAAGCAATGATATTTACTAATGGAGGTCACGGAGACCTCTGTCACTACAGAAATAAAAATGATAGGAATTGAGGCTGCCAAGACACACTTCTCCAAAAGGAGGAGAGTGTCAGCATTATTACTGGCCAATCAATCTCCTTAAAGTAACCAAAAGAAAGCATTTTAGGTGTGTACCATCACCTCCCTCCTGCCAGAGTCCAATGATCCTAGGGTACAGGTGCTAGCTGACTGCTTTAATGCAGTCACGAAGAAGAAACAGTGGGGAGAGAGAACCAACCCCACCAAAATGAAATGTAGTTGCCCATATTTTAATGAAGAGAGAGGCAGTTCACATGCATGTATTTAAAATGATAAGATAATTAAGAAGTAAGCAGGTATTTCTTTCATTCGTTTTCAACAAATGTAGATCAAATACTAAAGTAAAAGCAAATTCCCTCCCAATAATAAAATGTGAGGTAAGATTTATTCACATCTGATCATTATAAATTTCCTTTTTGGGGGAAGAGTTTAAAAAGAGGATGAAAAAGAAGAAAAAATCCAGGAACTAATTCTCCAGAATTTCCTCACACATAATGAGAAATAAAACTTTTAATTTATAATAAAATAAGACAGAAAAGTAGGGGAAGAAGAAAAATAGAAAATTCTCCTAAATCTATGTAGTACACTAAGATTTATTTAAATCTCAGTAATTTTCTTTCAGGAAAACAAAATATTTGACCAATTTTACACATTCTATTGATTGGCTGCTGATTTTTTGCCTTCAAACATGTGATTTACAGTAATAGGCTATCATAAAATATACCTAAAAGCCAAGGTTACCAAAATAAAGTTTAATCTTGTATACTAAGAAAATATGCTTACATTTTATTTATTGACTAGGGGCCCGATGCATGAAATTCGTGCAAGAATAGGCCTTCCTTCCTTCCCCCGGCTGCCGGCACTGACTTCCCTCTGGCAACTGGGACCCGGGATCCAGGCTTCCCTCCCAGGCCCCGCTTCATCCGGAAGGTTGTCTGGAAAGGTGTCCGAAAGGACTTCTGTTCTAATTAGCATATTACACTTTTATTATTATAGACTAGAGGCCCGGTGCATGAAATTCGTGCATGGGGTGTGTGCCTCAGCTTGGCCTGCACCCTCTCCAATCCGGGACCCCTCGGGGGATGTCCAACTGTGGGATCAGGTCTAAACCGGCAGCCAGACATCCCTCTCTGAATCCAGGACTGCTGGCTCCTAACCGTTCACCTGACTGCCTGCCTCATCACCCCTAACTGCTTCTGCCTGCCAGCCTGGTCATCCCCTAACTGTTCCCCTGCCTTTCTGGTTGCCCCCTAACTGCCCCCCTGCTGGCCTGGCCACCCCCGTACTGCCCCCCATTATGGCATGTCCACCCCCTAACTGCCCCCCCTTCTGGCATGGCCACACCCTAACTGCCCCCCCCCTGCTGGCATGGCCACCCCTAATTCAGGGGTGGGCAAACTTTTTGACTCGAGGGCCACAATGGGTTCTTAAACTGGACCAGAGGGCCGGAACAAAAGCATGGACGGAGTGTTTGTGTGAACTAATATAAATTCAAAGTAAACATCATTACATAAAAGGGTACGGTCTTTTTATTTTTTTAGTTTTATTCATTTCAAACAGGCCGGATCCAGCCCGCGGGCCGTAGTTTGCCCATGGCTGCCCTAACTGCTCCCCTGCTGGCCTGATCGCTCCCTAACTGCTCCTCTGCTAACCTGATAGCCTCTAACCACTTCTGCCTCAGCCCCTGCCACCATGGCTTTGTGCAGAAGGATATCTGGTCTAATTAGCATAGTACCCTTTTATTAGTATAGATATGTGAATATAAGAAAACTGAAGAAAAAAATTAAAGAAATAATAATGCTAATGAATAATCAGGAAAAAGAAAAAAATAGTAAATATTAATATTGAGATGATTGCCTAAATGTAAGGAAAGTAGAAGTCAATGTGTCCTGATACGTTCGCTTCAGAAATTTCCTCCAAAATCTTAAAGTACTCATTGCTTCCTAGAAATTGTAGTGAACCTTCATCAAAAATACTTCAAAACTTAAATGAAGACTGAAAAAAAATACTAAAGGGATTTTATTGATAGAGTAGGTTATAAGGGGAACAATTAAGTCCCATTTTAATGAAAGGTAATCTCAGCAAGAAAGCAAAATGTGCTAAGAAGTGAATGTACGGAAGTTGTAAGGAAAAAAGAAGTTGCATTTGCATAATAATTGCCATCTCTCCTCTTCTGCCTTCACATCAAAAGAGCAAAGCTCATTATTTAAGTATAATGAGGGACATTTTAAACATATCAATTTTGTTAGTGTTTAAATTTTTTTTTCAGATAGCAAATCTTATCAGAAACTACTATTTTCCAAGAAGATTTTGAAGATATAATTACATTTAAGATGCTAAATCAGTTGATGTATAAAAGTGGGAAACTAATTATACAGAAAGCAATGTTCAAAAAACATATCTTCTCAAAGAAAAAGTACTTCATGGGTGTATGCATGTACTTTCACTGTGGTATTTGTAAGGGGAAGATATGGAAATCAAGTGTCTATTAATAAATGTCCTGTTGAATTAACCATAAAATATCTACAGAAGGAAATTCTATTTTGGTATTTTTTTGAGGAACATGTACTATTGTGAAAAGAGGTCCACAATACATTGTTAAATAAACACAGGAAATTATAGAACTTTGTTCAGGGTATCTTTCCATTTAAATAAAAAAGAGTCAGAAAAGAAAGTAGGAAGATGATAGATGAATATGATAATGATGACGAAGATGAATAGATAGATCTATAGATAGATGATAGGTAGATTGATAGAGTTAGAATAGTGTAGAGCAAGATTCAAAGCAATGGAGATACTAATTTTGATTATGCATTGAAAGTATGAAGGAATGGGATACACTCAAATATTACTAGAGGCTTCCACAAAAGAAATGATATTAAAGAGAAATTGGTTAGGGTTGAAGACTTTAATATATATATATATATTAGTACATATGTATACATATGTACTAGTAGTATATTATTGATTTTTAGAGAGGAAGGAAGAGGAGAGAGAGGGATAGAAACATCAATGATGAGACTCATTGATAAGCTCCCCCCTGCATGGCCCATCCACCCTCAACTACTAAACCACACCACCCAGTCAAGACTTCAGCTTTTTATATTATACTAGAGGCCTAGTGCACAAAATTTGTTCATGGCGGGGCGGTCCCTCAGCCCAACCTGCACCCTCTCGCAATCCAGGACCCCTCAGCAGATGTCTGACTGCCAGTTTAGACCCAATCCCTAAATCGGCAGTCAGATATTCCTCTTGCAATCCGGGACTGCTGACTCCTAACTGCTCACCTGCCTGCCTGCCTGATCGCCCCTAACCCCTCTGCCTGCCTTCCTGATTGCCCTTAACTGCTCACCTGCCTGCCTGATCACCCCTAACCACTTCTTCCTTTGCTCCCGCCATCGCAGCTTCATCCAGAAGGACGTCTGGAAGGACCTCTGGAATGTCGTTCAGCTGTCTGGTCTAATTATCACATTATGCTTTTATTATAATAGACTAGAGGCCCAGTGCATGAAATTCATGCACTCAGGGGTGTGTGTGTCCCTCAACCCAGCCTGTGCCTTCTCATAGTCCATGAGCCCTTGAGGGATATCCGAATGATGGCTTAGGCCCGCTCCCCATGCTGTGAAGGCAGGAGAGGCTCTGAGCTTCCCAGCCATGAGCTCAGCTCAGGGCTTCTGGCTGAGCATAGCTCTCCCTGTGAGAGTGCACTGACCACCAGGGGGCAGATTCTGCATTGAGTGTCAGCCCCCTGGTGGTCAATGCGTGTCATAGGGACTGGTCATTCCACTGTTTGGTCTATTTGCATATTAGCCTTTTATTACATAGGATATTTCAGAGCAGTTTTTCTTTTTCTATATACAATATGCAAATTTCATAATATAATGAAACAGTGACAAATGGAATCACCAAGCTTTAGTATGTCTATAAATACTATTAAACTTATGAAAAACATAATTAATGTTGACTTAAGAAAAATATATTTTTTGCCGGATTCAATTTATTCTGTATTTACAAAGTATTCAAATTTCACAGAAATAAATGTTACACTGAGAATAAATAGAATAGCAACTATTTTTATTTTAATCAAAATTAGGTTCTCAGAACACCAATATCAGAAACTTCTGGCACTCTTAAGATTTCAGACATTGAACCCACCCTTAACCTAATTGAAGTATAAAACAAGGTTTCTGTAATCTTTCATTTTTAAATGTTAGTTGTGAGGAAAAAGCCTGAAGAAGTGACCATAAAAAATATTTAAATATAGTGATGTGTTCATCAGTTTACGTTGTTCATTATATTCCACAAATGAGTGAGATCATGTGATATTTATCTTTCTCTGACTGACTTATTTTGCTTAGCATAATGCTCTCCAGGTCCATCCATGCTGTTGCAAATGGCAGGAGTTCCTTCCTCTTTACAGCAGCATAGTATTCCATTGTGTAGATGTGACAAAGATTTTTAATCCACTCATCTGCTGATGGGCACTTAGGCTATTTCCAAATCTTACACATATATAATACCTTAATAAAGAAAAAACACTAAGCTTTTGTAGATAAATTGATTACATATTAAAATGAAATATCTGCATTGATAGTTAAAAAGTGATCAGTTAGTGTAACTATTAACGTGTTGGCATTTACTCTCCTATGTCATTAAATTTTCTTTTTCACTGAATGTAGTGATGCGTCATGAGGAAAGGCCAATATTTTAAGCAACGACATAAAAGTTTGGACATTTCCAGGGTGCAGTAAGAAATTTTGCTAGACTATGTTGTATAACAAACAGCTCTCCAAATACATGTGGGTTGTAGGTCCCTATAGCTCTACTCCAAACTGGAGACTGAGCTTCAAATTTCCTTTCTCTATAGGATCAGGGTGGAAGGATAAGTATGTCTCTGGATGTGCTCTTAGTAGGGAATTTAGTCAATTGACTTACATGAACTTAAAAGCTCTCTTTGGGAATGACAATTGTCCTGCTCACATACATTCCATTAATCAAAGAAGATCCTATGACCAGGCTCATCAATAGGGTAAGGAAATGAGGAATTTCAAATCACACTCAAAGGGCAAGGACATAAAATTATCATATGGTAATCAAGTAGTGAGTGTGAAAAATAACACAATCTTCTATACAGGGAGTGGTTGAAAGAAAATAATATGAGAACTATTTCATGGGAAATAATCTTCTTACATAAATTGCCCATTTATAACATTATATCATGAGGTTTAGATTACATACAACTTGTTATTTGAAGATTTTTAAAACTGTTATATCTTTCTAAACTGTCTTTTTCCCTCTCTTCCTCCCTCCCTTTCTTTCTTCCTTCTTTTGTAATATAAGTTTCTATAACTATTGATTTAATTCAAATACATTGTCCTGCAGTTTCCTGAGATTTGCCAATTTTAATACCTAGTACATACTAAGCATTGTGTGTGTGTGTGTGTGTGTGTGTGTATTCTTCACAAGCCTAGCCTAAAATAAATGAAGGCAGACACTCTGTCCAACCCTTCATCCCATAGTGCTTCTTGAGGGACCTTAGGCCAATCAGAGCCTTTGTGCCTAGGCCTTTCTCTGTGAAGTGGGGACTCCAAAAGGGTTGCATGGATTTACAAAGTTAATATAAATGATTTGTTACAATTATGCCAGACATTAGTAGGGGAAAAAATATGTGTAAGCTCTTATTACTATCATGTTATTTTTTAGAGGTGAAAAGGTCTTTTTTAGAAAAGTCCTATGAGTACCACTGAAAGATCTGGGTTTGATTTAAGATCTGCTCCCACAGCCTTTGTGTTTTTCTCTATGCTTTGTTCTGTTGCAGTTTTGGATCCATCAAATTTGATTTTTTACTTAATATAAAGTCATTTATATAAATATGTATACCAACCTGGGAATTATATGTAATGACGTCAAAGTATTGAGAAACTGAGCTACATACTGTGTTTTCTGGAATTAAATAGTTTGAAGGACTGTGGGGTCTGATAATTATTTGATAGGTGATCTAGCAAAAAATGCATATTTAAATGTAATTAGGTCTATACAGTATGACTATTCATAATATGTATAAATGATTAGTAAATAAAGTAGCAAAAGTATATTGAAAAATGTATATCAAATAATAGTGTTAAAAATAAATACTTTTTGTTATTTGCAAAACATTTACACTTTTTATACAAGAACATTTAAAAAATCCTAAATTTAAAAGTTATACTTTTTAATCTAAATTAACTTAAAATTTATTCTAGTTATATTTCTAAAAAAGTCAACAGTATAGTAAAGATTAATTCCTAAATTAATACAGGCCTTAATAGTTTCCATCTTTGAAAGCTTACACATGGACTTTGGATTACTTAGACTTATTATAATAATATTTAACTTTGAGTCATTTACCTTTATTGCAGATGTCTTTACATTTCTGAAATTCAGGTACACATCTTCATGCTTACAGTAGCAGTCATACCTTACAGAGAGACCATGTATGTAGACAAATGTTTTTTCAGTGTAACTAAACTGTTGCTCACTGACCTTCTCCTGTCTTTTTCACTCCTTACTGACACCTTCATCTCTCAAAACCCATGCAAAATAGTAGCAAAAATAACATGTGAATTTTGCCATTTGCCTTTTGGAACCTGGATTTTTTATATTCCTGACCTGCTTTACATTTAAAAGAATTTATACATACAAACTAATCTTTCTCTCATGCTACTGCACATCTTAGCATCATAATGGCCACATGAATTGCAGGATTTTCAGCAGACATGGGAATAAAGGGATAATAACTTCATTCAATTAAATTCAAAAATAGATCCCAAGAACCTGCATATCACAATTGTTGAACCTGTTAGATGTATAATTAATTCGCCCTGCTGCACCAAATAGCATCCCACCAGTCCACTTGATTCTGTATTACTACATGCCAATTTTTAGAGTGTGGTCCCACTGTCCTGTTAATGCATTTTTCAGAACTATAAAAACCCTTAATATATGCTGTCAGTTAATGAATCAACAGAATGGTTTCCATGGCAGCCTAGCTTCTAAAGCAAACCTTGTAAATACTTCCTTGGAAAATGTTTACTGGTATGCGCTGCAATGTGTTTAAAATTTTTGACACAATGTCTATTACATGATGTGAGAAGGAGTGGAAGAATTTGTTTATTTGGGATTTAAATAAAGACACTATTTCCAAATGGTTAGATTTTATTCATGGTTGAGTAGATGATTTGCAACTCTAATAGACAGAGGTTTTATAAAATATTTGTGTAAAATACCATCTTAATCTGAATGAAAAATAGTTCAGATTTTTGTGGGATTGGGTTTGTGAAGTTATTAATATTTGTGGAGGATAAAATTGACCATTATTCAAATTATATTTCTATTTATTTATGATCTTTCTGGCACCTTTGGTTTTGGTATGGCAATCAAGGGAAGATATTGCAGAATGCCTTATTATTTTCAAAGCAAGAGTATGAGTTTTCTGTATATATATTCTTGTCATCCATTTTATGAAAACTAGTTTCTAGCTGGAGTGCACACAAAATCATATATTTGATATTAACTATTTCTTAAGTTATGTTATGGTAGTACCTAGTCATGTGCTATGATAATTGGAATGTTTGCTGGGTGAATGTTCAAGTTCATGAATACATTAAATTTTCATAAAACCAGCTGTTCATCCTCATTCTCCACTCCAGCCAGGCTTATCAAAAGCACTTGGAATATGAAGAGAAACAAAAGTTCATTATTTTAGCTTATTACCCAGACTACAGAGTTAATTATGCGCTAATTCAAGCTTCTGCAGGAAATCTTTAGGGATTCTCTAGATTGAGCCACTTCTAGTCTTATGTCTCAGCAAATCTATTTCACCAAAGAGTGAATATTAATATACTTATTTAACAAAATCATTACTGCTATGAATATACATCAAAATTCATTGTAGGGATAACTTATAGATTAATACTAAAATATCCCATCAACTCCTATGTATTCCATTTGACTCATACCATTATTCAGATTAAACTGAGGAACAAGCATCCTTAATATTCAAATAGCAATGCTTCATAAGACACAGCACAGTGTGGAATCTGGCTATTTGAAGAGATCAGTGTGATTGCCAAAATCTAATATAGCCCAGAATTAACTCTGTAGCTTTCTCTACACCAGCTTTCTTACATTCATACTAAAAAACAAGTGTCAGACTTTACCTGACTTTCATGATCCATTATCCTTATAGTGACCAAGTAGAAAAAAACTTGAAATGACCATAGTAAGGTAAGTATTGAGGTGTATAATTTTATCCAGTAATAATCTGTGAACAGTCTTTAACTCATTCAAAATATTCAGTTCAATTGAAGGAAAACCCCATTTGATTTATTTTCTGCACACTAATTTTTCACATGCAATTACCCTCTTACTTCCTTCTTAGAATCTTAAAAAAATTATAAAATCAGGGTGAGGGGAGTATCAAGTTGTGAGAGCATGTCAATGCAGATGTGTTCCGATTCTCTAGTTGGTACTGGGTTCCACATACCTATATGCTAAAGAATTATGACAAATGCTTACGATGACCAAATGGATGGCATTCAATCTCTTTGCTTCTCCAATAACTCTTATTGCTAAGAATGGAGAATATAAGCTGTGTTTAAGCATTTTGCAGTATTGTTAAAGCCAGACATACGATCAAGTATGTGTATATGATTAAGCTTCTTTTATTTCTATTGTTTGCATTATAAACTACTTATAAAATATAAAATTGGGAAACATTTTAATTGTTGCATTTCTTGAAGTAATGCTAGTTTCTTAGAATGAAAAAGAACTGTATATTCACATCTACCCATGTATTAAAGAGTAAATGTTGTATATAAGTGATGAATACTAATGAAAAGTCCAATTGTGACAAGGGCTGTCAGAAATGATTGCCAGAGGGAAGGGGGAGGGGAAGGTACAAGAGGGTAAAGGGGGGAGAAATGGTGATGGAAGGAAACTTGACTTGGGGTGGTGAGCACAATACAATATACACATGATATATTGTAGAATTGTATATATTGTAGAATTGTATACCTGAAAGCTACATAATTTTATTAACCAATGTCACCTCAATAGATTAAATTTTAAAAAGTGTCAAGGAAATCCCTGTCTTACGTAGTGACATTCTGTTTTCTAAACAGCTTTCTGAAATCTACTTGATCTTTTCATACTTACAGCACCAGAATATCTATAAACTCAATTTTCAAGCTTAAACAAAAGCACACTTTATGAGATATTATAATTCTTTGAATAGGGATTCTATAGTTATGTATCTAAAATAGCTCAAAACTGTAAGTCAGTGTTGACTGCATTGTGTACCTCGGAGAAGATTTTCTGGCAAACCAGAACAAAGGAATTTGTTTTCTAGATTGTCTATTCTGATATCCAGGTGTGAAAATCTATAATAATAAGAGGTAATATGCTAATTAGGCCAGACGTCCTTCCAGATTTCATTCCGGATGTGCTTCCAGACAAAGCCAGGGCCGGAGCAAAGCCCGGGTCCCAGGTGCCTGTCAGTGGCCGGAGGAGGGAAGTCCGGTCCTGTGTGCCGGAGGGAAGCTGGTGCCTGCAGCCTGGGAAAGAAAGGCCTACTCTTGCACGAATTTTTGTGCATCAGGCCTCTAATATAACTACATTTTACTAACCTGGGTTTATTCATGAGAATAGCAAATAAGATATTTTTGTGACTTTTATGGAACATCATATTGAGAAAAGAACAGTCAGAGTAACTGATTGATATCACCGTTTGAATCATAATGTCAGTGATATTTAAATGATATAGTACATTTTAGAGAGTTTAAGCATTTCCTCCAGCATATTTTTCTTTTTCTTCAATAATATAACACTTTGTCCTCGATAATAGTCTCCTTTTTTCACCTGAAATATAAAGAATATGTGGGTAAACATTTTAAATATTTTTTTAAAACATCAGTGACCCAATCGTCTGAGGTAGCACAGAATAGAGCTTTCACATCCTGTGACAGATTTTTCAGAATACACATCCTCCAGCCCCTGACCAACCCCCCCCCCCCCGCAACACACACACATACACACACTATTGTCCACAAATTTAGTTTGTATGCATTGCTTTTATCTTGTCCTTTTCACTTAACAAATCTTGAAAATCAGCCCTCATTGTTATATATAATGCACTAATTCTTTTCCAATGATACATTTTATTCCATTGTATAGAAGTAAACAATTCATTAGTCTTTCACTAGTGAGTATATATTTATTCTACACATGGGTGTTCCATGTATCTATAATTAAGTCTGATAAATTCCTTCAGTTTAGTCTTAAAGTACCCTCCAAAGACATTGCATAATTTACTCCATCCTTAATAATGTCTGAGAATATATGTTTCCCTCGTTTGTGGCCTTAAGTGATATCTAATATTTACTAAAGAAAATCATGTAAGAAAAAATATACTGTGGTTTCAAACAGTATTTCTGATATAGGTGAAATTCTACATCTTTTTACATGCGGAAAAACATATTACTCTTTTTACCAACTCTCTGATTATGTCTTTTGCTTATTTTTCAAATTGGGCTTTGGGTTCCAGATATCTATTCTTGTAAAAATGCTACTTGTACAGACTACAATGCTCAATTTCATTCTTTTAGCTGAACAAAAAATTAAAGAGACCTGCAAAACAATCTGAATGCAGAATTTTGATTTAAAAAATACCTCAAATACATACAGAAAAAGGGTCCGTATAATTAAATCTATGTATCTCCCTTCTCATATAGTTTCAATAATTATTAATATTTTGCCAATCATGTTTCTCATTTATTCTATTTCCAACACACACACACACACACACACACACACACACACACACACACACACACGTAACCACTATTCACAGTTTTTGGAGTTCCTCTCCCTCCCCGTGTGTTTGTTGTTGTTGTTTTGTTTTGCTTACTAAAGGAAAATCCCAGCACCATATCATCACACCCTCAATATACATTGCTGTGCTAAATAAAGACCAGTTCAAATAAACAAGCAAGGCATTAAAGTTTATTTAATGCCATATAATATACATGCTCAGATTTCTCCAGTTGTTTCAAAGATATATTTTAATATACTGATTTGTTCAAATCAGGATCCAAAAAGTACTCTCATTTGGTCTGTGTTGTAGTGGTTATTGTTTTGGTATGCCACTTAATTTTCTCTTATTTTCTAGCAATCCCCTAATCCTTTATTTTTGTGATGTGTGTGAATTTTTGGAGACAAATACAGAATGCCCAATTAGCTGGATTTGGCTAATCCATTCTTATTATGATAATTAAAGGATCCACTAGACATCACATGAGTTCTTTCAGAGATCTTTACATATGACTCCGCTTTTCCTCAGTTCTTTATTCTTAGTTTCAAAATCTAAAAAAATACATTCTATCTACACTACTGACAAATTTATAGCCAAATACTGATTGCCAAAAGCAAAACAAACACCCCCCCAAACTATTAACTATACATTTAACAGAAGGTAATAAACACAATCTTATGAAGAAAATTAATATGAAAGCTCAAAAAAGAATAAAAATAAAGTGATATATCTATTTTATGAATGAAATAACAAATATTATAAAAATGGTAATTATCCTGTCTAGTAAAAATTCTATTTAGATTTTTCCCCCCACATAAACTTGTCAAGTTGATCCTAAAATTTATATGGAAGAATAAAGAACAACTAAATAGGCAAGATAATTGTGAAGAAAAGAATTTGCATCAATAGTAAAACATATTATAAAGCTATAATAATCTAACATGTGGCATCTGATAATGGACTAATGGATAATTATATAAATCTGAGCCATGGATATTCACATATATGGAACAATTGGAAAATTATTAATAAGTAATTATGGAGAATCTGTTATTTATGATGCAATTATAAAAATTAGAACACTAGAAATTTACAAACACTTCTACCCTTGACTTGGAATGTATACATAACTGAAAAATAATATACAAAAAGTACACAAATTATATTACAATTTGTATATAAAAGACATACAAGTATATTTGTGAATTGATGTATATTTACAAAAATATATTTGAAATGTAAGAAAAAGCTAACAAAATTTTTACCTCTTAGGAGATATAATATTTTAGTGTGTAGAGGAAAAGCATCGGATGACTGTCACTTTTATACATTTTTTTTATTGTTGACATTTTAACATCCACTTAATAAAAATTAACCAAATGAATATAAAATATTAGAGAATACAAGAGGGATATTTTAATACTGCTGGAGAGGAAATATTTCTTTATCAAAACATATAAAGCTGAAATCAGAGAAATCTGTGTCTTAAGGAATAAATATGAAATTTACCTTAGTTTGGTTGGTGCTTTTCTTACTTTGCAGTCACTGTGCTTAATACAATTATTCCCATATTTCTCCTTAATTAATAGTCCTTGAAAATATACATTCTTCTTCTTACTTTGATTGCATCTTTAAAGCACTACCTCAAAGTTTGATTGATTTCCATCAATTTTTAACATATATTAACTTGAGGATTTGCAAATAAAGAAGAACCACATAAAATGCATCATGTACTCACAAGATTAGTACAGATTAGTAATCCAGACTTGCTCTATGAAAACTTCATTGCTGTGCCTTTTCTTAAATTTTCAACAGATTGTGTTTCATAGAGAAAATTGCTACAAAGTTAAGAATGATTTTTTGAGAATATGAAAGTATATTTCATGTGCAACAGACCAGAACACATCTTAATCTGCCAACAGTGATAATTACCAGTAAATGATCAGGGAACCTGTTATTAGTTATCAAATCCTAGAGCAATATTTCAGGTAATGAAGAACAACCATAGGACATCAGCACAATGAGGCTCATTTTCCAATGGAGCAGTACAGTGTGCAACGTGCATAGATTCTAAGAAACTATTGTGTCAACAATCATCTATTTTATGAGTGACAGTGATAGAAGTATTACCTTTTCTGTTTTATGTGTAGTAAAACATTATTCTCAATTCCACATCCATGTATGTAAAAATTCTCTTTGTATAGAAAATTTCCAAAGAAACTGTAAGATCTAAGCATTTCTGCACTTATTTATGTCTTCAAATGATATTGGTAGGTTAGACAAGCATGAGTTCCTTTGTAGAAAAAGTTCTGCAATTCTTCAAATAGCAAGCTTACTGAAGTGGACAGGGATCTAAATCTTATTATACATTCCACAGCCTGTCATTCAAGGACGTGATGTATCCTGGTCTATAGTTCCCCAGGGCCTCTCTTCAGTTTTTCATTTAAAATAATTCAATTTACTCCAAACCAATTTAATACGTATTTATTAAATTTTTAGCAAGTTTTAATGGCAATTTGTCAGACATTGCTCAAGCTGATTTCTCTCGAGCCTGTAATTGAGCAAGCACAAATGATGCAAAGGGTACATAGGGATAAGGATAGAAGTGAACAGAAATAATTCCCTGGTTTCTCACGAGATCCTCAAGGATATAGAGTGGAAACCAGCCAAGTACTGAGGTCCACGTCAGTATTCAGTCTCAGAGATCTCCCTACAGACATGTGAGGCAACCCCAAAATAACTTATTTACACTTTTTACTGCTGCCATATGTGGGTTTCCACAATTTAGGAAAAAAATGCTCATAAATTCCTGGTGAATCTAAAACCCTCTTTTATAGCAATACTAGAGGCTCAGTGCACGAATTCATGCACCAGTGGGATCCCTCAGCCTGGCCTGAGAGATCAGGCCAAAACTGGCTCTCCAACATCCCCTGAGGGGTCCCAGATTGTGAGAGGGTGCAGGCCAGGCCAAGGGACCCCACTGGTGCATGATCGGGGTCAGGGAGAGATGCGGGAGATTGGCCAGCAGGGGAGGGACCACAGAAGGGCTCCAGGGGATGCCCGGTCCATCTCGCTCCATCCTGATCAGTCGGACCCCAAGCAGCAAGCTAACTTACCAGTCAGAGTGTCTGCCCACTGGTGGTCAGTCCATGTCATAGAGAGCAGTTGAACGGCCTTAGCATATCATTAGCATATTATGCTTTGATTGGTTGAATGGAGGAGTGGTCAACTGGATACTTAGCATATTAGGCTTTTATTATATAGGATGGCAGAGTAAAAACTGCAGTTGCAGAATTCACAAAAATCTGGGTCCAGTTGCCAAATTAGCCACATTTGTTCACTGTTATCTTAGTTTAGATTTCTTAGGGCATTGTAGCACTTTCAGATTGGCGGGGTTTTTAAAAACCTATCTTTATTGTTGAAAGTATTAAAGTTGTCCTCTTTTTGTTCCCCATTGTCCCCTTCATCTCACTCTCATCCCCCCCAGGTCTTCACTGCACTATTGTCTGTGTCCATGGGTTATGCATATAAGGTTTTTGGTTATCACTAAGTTACATGCATTAAGTCCTCTGTCTTTTTGATAGCTCATTTCTTTTTATCACTGAGTAGTATGCATTTAATTAATATACCACAGTTTATCCACACACTTACTGGGGTATATCTTGCTTACTTCCTGTTTGGGGAAATTATGAATAAAACTGCTGTAAATAGTCACAAGTAGTCTAATTGTGGAGACACATTTTTAACTCCTTTGGGTAAATACCTCAGCGAGCACTTTTGAATCATATGCTAAGAATATGTTTAGCTTTCTAAGGAACTGCCAAACTGTCTTCCAAAGTGGCCATATCATTTTGCATTTCCACCAGGAATGAGTGTGAGTTCCTGTGATTACACATCCTTGCAAGCATGCGGAATATCTGAACATCTTTACACATGTTCATTTGCCATCTGTGTTTCTTAATTGGTGAGGTGTATGTCCAAATATTCTCCTAGTTTTTAATTGGATTGTTTATTTTTGCATTGTTGAATATTAAGAGTCCTTTGTAGCCTGGCTGGCATGGCTCAGTGGTTGAGCATTGACCTATGAGCCAGGAGGTTACGGTTGGATTCCAGTTCAGGGCACATGCTAGGGTTGTGGACTGGATCCCTGTGTGGGGTGTGCAGGAGGCAGCCCATCAGTGAATATCTCTCATCATTGATGTTTCTATTTCTCTCTCCTTTTCCCTTCCTGTTCGAAAAAAATAAAAAATATATCTGAGAAAAAGAGAGTTCTTTCTATATTTTGGAAACAAGTTTTTATTTAAACCAGATATGTGCTTTGCAAAAATTTCCTCCCCCACCCCATTCTGTGGCTTATCATTTTATTCCCTTATCAGAATTGTTCCCACAGCAAAAGTTTTCACTTTAATAAAGTCCACTTTATTTCTTTTATTGATCTTGCTTTTGGTGTTTTATCAAAAAAAATTGCTAAATTTTGGTTCACCTAGATTTCTCCTCTTATAGCAATGTTTACATTGCTACCAGCAGTGTATGAGAGTTCTCTTTTCTCTACAACCTTTCCAGAACTGGTTATTTCTTGTTTTATTGCTTTCCATGTCTTGACAGGGAACACCTAGCATGGGTTTATGGAAGACAGAGCAGTAGGAAGTCTAATTTCCTATTTCTATGCATGAATATCTAGATCTTGTTCTATAGTTGTACCTCCCATAGAACCCTTGCATATATTTCCATACACTCGGATTAAAAATAAAGTGTCCAACATGGATAGATATAGATAGACTAGAGGCCTGGTGCACAAAATCTGTGCACTCGGAGCGGGGAGGGGGGTAACCATCAGCCTGGATTGCAAGAGGGTGCAGGCCAGGCCAAGGGACCCCACTGGTGCATGATGGGGTCCAGGGAAGGATGCAAGAGATTGGCCAGCCAGGGAGGGACTATAGGAGGGCACCAGGGCATGTCCGGCCCATCTTCCTCAGTCCCGATCAGCTGGACCCCAGCAGCAAGCTAATCCACCGGTCAGAGCATCTGCCCCCTGGTGGTCAGTGCACATCATAGCGAGCAGTTGAACAGCCTTAGCATATCATTAGCATATTATGCTTTGATTGGTTGAACGGATGACTGGACGACCAGACACTTAGCATATTAAGCTTTTATTATATAAGAATAGATGATGATAGATAGGTAGATAGATAGATAGATAGATAGATAGATAGATAGATAGATGATAGATAGATAGATAGATAGATAGATAGATAGATAGATAGATAGATATAGATAGATGACAGATAGATAGAAGATAGATTTATTGATAAAAATAGATAGATATATGTATATCCTGTTTTCCCTAGTATTATTTTACCCAGATCTATTTAAGTGATCAAGTTCTATTCATCCCCGGAGACTCAAAATAAAAACTTAAATGTCTCATAGGCATTGCAATATATTCTGGAAACCTTCACTGTTACCCTTCTGACTCTGACACTGCCTCATTACTTCAACTGATGTTTGCAAAGCTCTATAATATTGTTACATACATTTAAAACATTATCTTATACCACTGTTTCGCACTCTTCCCCACCAGAGTAATAGCTTCTTAATGACAATATTACAAGGGACTGGCACCAAATACGTACTCAATTTTTTGAAGTATAATCCTTTTTCCAACCCATGATACTCTCTACACTGAATCACCTATTATGTTCACATCTGTTTTAGTACTTTCTTATATATAGCTTTTTATTATGACCTAAACATTTTGTACTTTAGTCTTTTTAAAAATACATTTTTTTTTATTGATTTCAGAGAGGAAGGGAGAGGGAGAGAGAGACAGAAACATCAATGATGAGAGAGAATCATTGATCAGCCGCCTCCCGCATGCCCCCCACTGGGTATTGAGCGCTCAACTCAGGCATATGCCCCTAACCAGAATCAAACCTCAAACCTATGACCCTTCAGTCCACAGGTGGATGCTCTATCCACTGAGTCAAACCAGCAAGGCTATATTTGAGTCTTTTACATAACAAGAATACAAGCTCTTGAGGTCAGGAATTTAACTCTTATGTTCCACACAGATGTTCAGTGTATAAATATTAATGGGAAAACTTTCAATTATTTCATATATATATATATATATTTATAGTTTAAATTTAAAAAATTATTACATTATAAAAAGGGAAGTGAGCTACCTATGTAATCCATTGCATGAACCAAGCATAAATACAGACATATTAGGTAGCTTTTAATTTTTGTTTGTTTTCTTGTTTTAAATCTCATGGACTAGTTGTGTCTGATAACTAGAGAAGGAAACAGGTTGATTAAAGGAGTTAACCTGATGTGGTAGATTTGCGTATGATTTTTCTCTTTACTCCTTCCTTGTTATAGAATTACATCCCACTCTCTCCCAAAGTGACTTTGCAGCAGTTCCCACAAGAGCAAGCAGGACATAGTTCCCCACATGATTGTTGTCGGACTTGCACGTATCTGCAGGAAGTCCCTCAGCTTGAGTAATGGAGATTTTATCCTTTATTGCCAACTAGACACACATCATTTCAAATTTTCTGTTCCCTTTTCAAAGGCATGCTTCAATGATTTTTTCCTCCATCTCATACAGTATTGTGTGTGTTGCTCTTTATTTGATCATATCAAGCGATGTACAAACACTAAAACTATTAATTTGAAAAAAGATCAAAGGGATTTAAAAGTTTTAAACTGTTAATTTACAGAAAATGAAACCCCATGGATAAAATGATATGAAAAGACAATTCCTCTAGTAAATAGAGATAACGCATTCAGCCCACAGTGATATACCTCAATCAGACTGACAAACCTAGATACATATCAAGGGTTGAGTTTTGGGTGATAAAACAGTAACCAGCATGAATTTGTGGGAATGAAAACTGGCACAGCTATTCTGTAGAGCACTTTAATAGAATGTAGTAAATCTTACGAGCATATGAAGCATGACCCAACAAATCCGCTCCCCATCCAACCATACAAACAGGTTCAAAATAGATTTTTTCAGAATGTTAATGGCAGAATTGTTTGTAGAAGCAGAGAGATTGAAATTTGCTAGGTGTTTCTAATGAGAACAGTTAAGTAATATGCAGATAATATATACTATGGAATAGTATGCGGCAGTAGCAGTTTGAAACAATGAATAAATACGATTTTTAGACTAATGTGGACAGATCTTTAAGATATAGTGTCAAGTGAAAAGTTAACATGGAAAACAATCTAGTGCACAATGCAATATGTATAGAAGCAGCATACATACAAGCAGGTTAAAACTTACAGATTCTAGAGCCAGATACTATCTGGGTATGACTTCCTGCTAGCTGTGTGACCTTGGGGAAAATCACATGACCTCTCTGTCAGTTTCCTCATTAAACAGAGGAAATACTACTACTTCCATCAAAACATGGTTGTAATATTTAAATGAGTTAATATATAAAATACTTTTAAGAGTGCTTGACTCATATTAAGAGCTAAATACTTCTAGAAATATTCTTTATTTTAAAATGCATTTAAAATATATACATACATCCCAAATACTATATAGTTTTAAGAAGACCTATGTATTTTTCTGATGATATATAAAAGTAAGAATATGTTTAAGGGCAGGAAAGGTGTAAAAAATAAAATGTGGAGAATAAATAAAAGATAATATAACATATGAGAGAGGACTTGCAAAAATTGATGGCAGTCTAATGAATGGAAGAGCATGATAAACAAAACTATCCTCAGTTGAGATTTAATCTAATCTAAAATTAGTTTATTTATCTTATGCACTGTTTTAACTTTGGCTGTGTTCAGGCTGTTTCAGGACAACCTTAGTTGGAATTCAATTTTTGCACAAATCTTTAGCAGCAAAAGTCACATTAGATTATGTGTATAGAAAATGGTATCTTAAAACCTTATAGGAAATCATATAAAGAGACTCCATCAAAATTCAGTGTTCCTCAATCTCACCACAACAATATATACACACACAAAACTTCTGATGGAAAATAAATTATTTTCTGGTTTGTATAAAAGGAAAGGGGAATTGAGTTTGCCCTGCTAGAGTGTCAACATCCACTGTTTTTTAATAGCTTTATCCCTCACACATATAAGCACGCCTGACATTTAGCCGATTCTCAATTATTTGTTTAGTTAATCAACCGATATTATAACCAGATATATTCACTCCTCTCTCACTGGTGAATTTTGCTTGCATATTTAAGATCTTATTCTCTTGCAGTAAGTACTTCACCGATAATAAACGTAATCCTAATGATGGATGATCTCTTTCTTTCCATGCCTGCACTGAGTTGCCCAATTAATGAAGCCTGACAGATGCAGATGCTGATTCTCTCTGTCCCCAGGCCCATGAAAATGACCCGAGGAGCATATGAGCAGCCTTTGGATGCAGTGCATAGAGTCAGCATTTTGTTTTCTGTTTTGAGCCCATTGTCTAAAATGAATTAAGTGAGGCCCCAGGCCTGAACTGAGTTGCTCCCCTCCCCTCCTCTCTCCAATGTGTATGAAGTCAGTGTAGCAAGAGTTCTGCAACAGCATTTTGATTTTGCCCTGATTTCATCCTGAATTTGTTAGGAGGTATAACATCTTGTTAAACCCTCACCAACTTCTTCTTCCTGATTCAGAAGACCCTACTCACTATGACCTCAGGGGGACCCAATCTTGCCATCCCCTCACTTGTGCTTAGAGACGCCTAGGGTGGGTGCCACCTCCCAGGCCAGTGTCCTTAGCTATCCAGTGGATGTAAATCAGACCAAATCTGATTTCACATCTGCGGCTGCAGTGTTCTTGTTCCTTGTCCTGTCCGTTTCTCACATCTTGGCCATGTCAATTCCCAAGCCACTTTCTGCTTCCTGCAGGCCTGATTCCCATACTGAGTTGTGATTGGACATCTGCGTGGTAACATGACAAATTGTGTAAATGTGTTTGCTAAAGTTTTCTTTTCAGTTATCCAAGAGGAGCAATACCAAACAGAACTCTGGTTAATTAAAAGAGAACATATGTCAACGAATATGTTTATGCCTTGACCTATAATTTTAACAAGCAGCATTTTTTTTGTCCCCAGTATCTGAAGGAGATAAAACTTCAGAGATTCTTCCCATTAAAAGTAACTTCAATGATATATAGAAAAAATGTCATTTTGTACTATGTAAAATATGTCAATATTCACAATATCTTTATCTCCTCTTACTCTTCCTATACATTTGTTAAAATTTTTGAAAAATGGTTTTGAAATTTTCTCACTGTATGAATTTGATTTAGTAATTAAATATACCACATAATCCTTCAAAATATATCAGTTAATAATTGTGGAATGATAGCAATGATGAAAATGTAATAGTAATAATAGGTTTTAATACTTAAACATTATACCTTAGGATCAATAGAAAGTATCTTAATTTCTCTCACAGTAGAGAGTAGCACCACAAACCATGCTGGGTTGCTCCGCGAATTGAATTTGGCACATATTAAGTGCTCAACACATGTTATATATGATTATCAATATATACTATGCTGCTATATAATGTAAAAAATATTCAGCATAGCTTTATATTAAAATATGAGAGCAAAAGCGTGTAATGTAAGAGTAACTGTATTCAGGAATTGCATTATTGATAAAAGTAGAGGAGAATATTTTTAGCTTCCTATGGGTTTTCCTTGAAGTTGGCTGATCTAAATGGTTCTTTTATCTTTAAAGAGACTAATTAGGGCTTTAGAGTTGACATTTCATAGCAAGATCTCCTGACATATCCTGTGGTGGAGATTACTGCTGCTCATAAAACACAATGCCCATCATATCATGCTATGGAGGAAAACAGCGAGACACATCATTTCCCATGTTGGATGGGTTAATGCAGTTAACCCCTTTATTCAAAACCAAGGTCAGCATTTTCAGTAATTAGGATAGATTTTGCTTTAGTGTTCGTTTTTCTTTGACTTAGACAGCTATAAGTAGTCTCTTGTATATTGGCCTTAGTTACATAGCCTTGTTTTGTGTACAAAAATGGAAGGTTTGTTTAATTCACCCTTTGTTTATTTAATGTGTATTGTGAATTATTCTGCCACCATAATATCTAATAAATCATACTGTTTGCTGTTTACAGAGTACTTGCTATCTCAAGATTAAAAATTTGTTCTCAGGCAACTCCTTGGGAAGTAGGAGAATCTCTATGAAATAGTAAACCCTATATTTATAAATGAAATTTCAAAAAATATATAGTTGATTTTTTTGAATTCCATTCTTGAGACAATAAACATTAAACAAGAATTCAACAGGTTATTTGAATGGTTTTAGTTTCACTTTATCTAAGCCAGATCTGTATGTCTAGTTGGAGTGCATGGTGAATTTAGAAGAGATTATTTTGTTCAGATCCCCAATATTTGATAAAAGAATTTTGCTTTTCCATAAACATTTAAATTGTTGCTGACATACAAATGCTTAGCAATTGTATATTGAGACTAATAGAAGGAACTCTGAATTGGGAACTTAAGTGCATTTACCTTACATACTAATACAATCATCTAGGTTGGTGAAACAACATAGTTCACTACTCAAAAAAGTTAGAATTTTTTAGTAACATCAAGAATAATAACAAGTTGTAAAACAAAGCATACCTTTTTAAAAATAATTACATGTTATAATTAATTTAGATCATACTGCCAAAGAGCATAGATTCTGCTGTCACATCATCTGTGTAATAATTCTTTTTAAAAAATATTTTTATTGATTTCATAGAGGATGGGAGAGGGAGAGAGATAGAAACATCAATGATGAGAGAGATTCATTGGTTGGCTGCCTCCTACATGCCCCCTACTGGGGATTGAGCCCACAACCTAAGCATGGTCCCTGGACTGAAATCCTACCCAGGACCCTTCAGTCAGCAGGCCTACACTCTATCCACTGAGCCAAACCACCTGGGGATGGTTTAGTATTCTAACTGCCACTAAAAATTATTTATCTTCCCTGAGCATTAGGTTCCATGTATCTAAAGTATGGATAATAACAGTAGCCGATTGGATGTGCGTTTATGAAGATTAAGTGTGTTAATATAGGTAAAGCATACGAAAGAGTGATAGTATGCAATAAAAACTCAAAATAGTCTTAATTTTCTTAATATAAAATGTCAATATAAAGAACAAAATAAGATACATATTTGCAATAAGTATGATATTTGGTTATAGTATTTTTTCCATAAATATATTAGAAATAATTAAAATAGATCAACAGAGAAAAGACATAAATAGATCATTTAAAAAGAAGGACATGTTACTTAGGAGAAGGGTACACTTCATTGATAAACAAAATAATATCTATTAAAAGTTGAAATGTAACTTTAATATTTTAAATTTGCATAGATAATGGAGAAATATAAGAATATTAGAGGCCTTGTGCACATAATTTGTGCACTTGGAGGGTCCCTCAGCCTGGCCTGCACCCTCTCACAGACCAGGGGCCCTTGGGGGATGTTTGATTGATGGCTTAGGTCTGCTTCCCGGGGGAGGGGGCCTAAGCCAGCAGTCAGACATCCTTAGCGCTGCCATGGAGGCGGGAGAGGCTCCTGCCACTGCCACTGTGCTCTCCAGCCCTAAGACCAGCTCAGGACTTCTGGCTGAGTGGTGCTTCACCTGTGGGAGCACAATGACCACCAGGGGACAGGTGCATTGAGCATCTGCCACCTGGTGGTCAGTGTGCATGATAGTGACCAGTCGTTCTGCTGTTTGGTAGATTTGCATATTAGCCTTTTATTATATAGAACTAAAGGCCTGGTGCACAAAAATCTGTGCACTCGAGGGGGTCCCTAAGCCCGGCCTATGCCCTCTTGTAGTCAGGGACCCCTCGGAGGATGTCCACCTGCTGGTTTAGGCCTGCTCCCTGGGGGATCGGGCCCAAGCTGCCAGTCAGACATCCCTCTGGCAGCCCGGCAGCCCTTGGGGGATGTCCACTTGCCAGCGGGGACCAGGCCTTAACGCTGCAGTTGGACATCCTTAGCTCTGCTGAGGAGGCAGGAGAGGCTCCCACCACCACGGCTGTACAGGCAGCCGGCAGCCTGGCTTGTGGCTGAGCAGAGCTCCCCCTGTGGGAGCACACTGACCACCAGGGGCCAGCTCCTGCATTGAGCGTCTGCCCCCTGGTGGTCAGTGTGTGTCATAGTGACCAGTCATTCCCAGTCGTTCTGCTGTTAGGGTCAATTTGCATATTACCCATTTATTATATAGACTAGAGGCCTGGTGCACGGGTGGGGGCCAGCTGGTTTTCCCTGAAAGGTGGCCTGGATCAGGATGGGGGTCCCGCTGGGGTGCCTGGCCAGCCTGGGTGAGGGGCTGAGGACCATTTTCAGACTGACCAAGCCCTCTGGTGACTGAAGCTCCCAGCCTTTCCTTTTTTTGTTTTTGTTTTTATTTGCTCCAGCTCTGTGGCCATGGTGACTGGAAGCAGGTATCTGGGGTTTATTTACCTTCTGTAATTAAAACTTTGTTGCCTTGAGAGGAGGCAGCAGCTGCCAGGAAGCTTGGCTTCTTCCATCGCAGTGGCAAGCAAGCCTCCCGCTCGCTCCAGCTCCGTGGCCAGGGCCTGCTGAAAGCAGGTATCTGGGGTTTATTTACCTTCTATAATTGAAACTTTGTTGCTTTTGAGTGGAGCTCAGAGCCGGCAGCAGGCTGGCTTCCTCCATCACTGGAGCACGCAAGCCTGTTCGCTCCAGCTCAGTGGCTGCTGGCCGCCATCTTGGTTGGGCTAACTTGCATATAGTCGCTCTGACTGTCTGGTGGGCATGGCTTAAGGCATAGCAAAAGTATGGTCAATTTGCATGTTTGTCTATTATTAGGTAAGATAATGCCAGAAATTAATACTTAAAGGACATTTTTGCATAATGCTAGTGGTAGTGGAAATTTGTATAACCATTTTGAAAATGAATTTTTCAATATCTATAATTGAGTATTAAAATGATCTTATTATTTGACCTAAAAATTATACTTTGTAATTTTGCTTTTAGGTTAAAAAGCTTTAGGCAAAATTATAGTACAACATTCCTTATAATTGTAAATTTTTGGAAAGAATATGAAAGTACAAAACTAACTGTTAAGTATGTTAACTTAATTTTAATTAGCAAAACATATTTTGTAAAATAGAACATAGACTATGCTTAAGCTTAATTTTTAATTTAAAAAAGAATTCAATGTGGGATATGTGATATGATCACAGTTATGTAAAACATGCAAAAAAAGTACACATAGGTAAAAGGCTGAAAGAAATACATAGAATATAATTAAAGGCTATTGTAGATAAATAAAAAAGTATATATTACTTATATCTTTCTAAATGTCTTATGTTGTATAAATTTTGAATACACTATTTATAAAAATAAAAAACCATAATTCAGAAACTTTTAAAATATTCCCTCTGTTTTAAAAAATATATTGTATTTTGATTTCAGAGAGGAAGGAAGAGGGAAAGAGAGATAGAAACATCAATAATGAGAGAGAATCATTGATCAGCTGCCTTCTACACACCCCACACTAGGGGTGGAGCCCTCAACCTGGGCATATGCCCTGACCTGGAATTGAACCAGGACCTCCTGGTTTATAGGTCAACCACTGAGTCACACCAGCCAGGCCTAAAATATTTTCAAATTAAAGAATAATTCATAAACATTTAAATTACTAAAAAAACACATTTGAAATAAAGTCAATGCTAGAGGAAAAATTCAGACCTCATTTTAATTTTGTAAATTTCTAAAAATAAAATATAACACTAAAATATCATTTCTCTGACTGAAAAACACTTTGTATTCAATTGTATCAGTCACCATGGATTCCATGTAAATATCTTAATTTTAACTTTATTTACTTATTCAATTATGTGTTTTCTATCCATTTTATTGATTAGGAGGTTGAAGTCAAGAATGGTAACATGATTTTCCTGTGGTAACTCTGCTCATAGAGAGTATAACTGGAACCATGGGGTCTCTGACACTGAATGTAGGTGTCTTACGTTACACTATGCAGGGTGCCTCTCCTCTCTTATTTGTAGGAATTGAAGGGACAAACAACAGGTAAAAATATCCAAGTCGTTTTGTTATTTATTTAACAAGTATTTATTCAGTGTAACTTTCACTAGATTGTGTGACAAATACTGACATTAAAAAGTAATTAATTCCTAAATCTATAAATCTTGAAGTGATTAGGGTGACAGTCATATAAACAAATATGGAAAATGTCATCTTGGAACTATGTCACAAATATATCCAAGAAAACTCATCTTGGAAGTGTGTGCCAAGTGCAATAAAATAATTTGTTAATCACATATTTACTCAAAAATCCTAGCAAACAAATAAATTCAAGGACAAGGGAAAGCTGTTCCTTACAGTAGGATGCTAACTAATAATTATCACAATAATGATGGAGTTAGAAAAATCACTACTCCACAAGGAACATAAAAATAAATTTAGGCAAGAATAATCTCTTAAAGAGTGTTTTATTCTACATTACCTGTGACTTAATACTTTGTAAATGCATAATAATTGTAATGTACAACCTACACAAATTAGAAAGAATAAGGTTTTATAGAAAAGTTTAATAAAAGTGTGAATAGAATGCTGATTGTTTTCTTTTTCCCAAAATTATTTTTAATTTAGTGGTGTGACAGAAAGAATCCTTAGCAACATTTTGACCAATTATCTAAGTTTGGTAGTTTTTCTCCATTTCTGTCTCTAATCTCCACAGTCATTAACTCTTTTCTTGATGAATTCTAATACACCATATGTTCTTTTCCAGTTTTCTTTTTCATATTATTTCAGCAAACTGCAGTTAACATTAAAGTATAAAACTGATTATTTTATCTACACACTTTATATTTTTCTTTTCTGTAGTTGTTTTGTTTACATATTTTATTATTCACCATCTAATGTATAGTACTTTATAGTTACTTTAATTATTTACAAATTTATATTGAGAAAACTTGGTAAAACTTGGCAAAAAAAAGAAAAGCTGAGTCGAATGTATGCGTTTGTTTGCTTGCTTCCTTGCAGGCTTTTGATGGCCTGTGAAAGAAATCATACTTAAGTTGCAATCAATTTGAATAGGAATTTAAACAAAACAAGATTCCTCTAACACTCTGTGATTATTACAGGTAGGTTGATTATTTATATTTTTTACAGTTTATTAGAAAAATGTAAGTTTGATGTTACTTGTTTTTAAAATTTTTTTATTTTACTTTTTATTTATTTTCATTTTTTAATGTGCCTGGGAGAAAGAAAAGGAGTTAAGGATGGGGGAAGAGGAGGGGAAAGAGGTAGGGACTTGTATGCTTCCCAGAGGGAAAGCGCCTAATTTTTTAGTCTTATTTTATTAGTTACAATTGGGCTTTAATTTATTACTTTGTTAATTTACTTTTGAAAGTATGTTTAATTTGTGGTATTTCAATAATTTAGAAATAAGATATTGTTCTAAAACAGTCTCATTTGGAAAAATATCCGCTATGTTTATAATATTTCATATTGAGATCCACCATTCCTAGTGTTACTGTAACTTGATTGTCCATTTATTTTGCTTTTTTTTGTTTGTTTGTTTTGGGTTGATCCTCATCTGAGGATGTTTCCATTGATTTTTAGAAAAAGTGAAAAGGAGGGAGAGAGACAGAGAAACATCAATGTGTGAGAGACACATGGATTGGTTGCCTCCCGCACGCGCTCTGACGAGGGCCTGGGATAGAGCCTGCAACTGAGGTACAGGCCCTTAACCAGAATTGAACCTGGGACTGGGGACGTTTCAGTACTTGGGCTGGCACTCTATCCACTGAACCAAAGAAGGTAGGGCCACTTATTTTGCTTTTTATAGAGGTAACCCATTTGTCTTATCCTTCTTCATATCAAGCCATGAAAAAAGAAAGCACACATTCACACACACACACACACACACACACACACACTAATTAGTCAGGCTAATCCAAGTTCAAGTCTTACTCTGCCATTAACCAACAGCATGTCCTGAAAAAATAATTCTCATATCCAAACCTTTAGTACCTCATTTAAAAATAATTACCACATAGGGAGAATGCAGGAATTAAATGAAATAATGTATCAAGCATTGTCACTATTTAAGCACATGTTGACAATGAATTTTCTTCCCTGACATGGCTCCATTTCCTAACTTTGCCTCTGTTCCTAGCCAGGAATTTTTCAAATAGCAGAATTGAAGCATCCTAAAATCATTTAATGTGCTTTTCAAGCTGATTGTGAATACAATGCACTCCATGAAATTTTCTTGTGGAAAATAAGATTATAGAGGGAGATTATGTAAGATTAAAGTATTCAACTTGATTTGACTTTTACAAATTGCAAAAACACTATGTATGAAAATTCTTAGTACATGTTCTCATTACTTGGTTTGCAATTTCTTCAGTAATGTTAAAATTGCCTGAAAAAATTTATAAATTCTCTTCTCAAACGTATTTTTCTTGAAATATTAAAAGTATACTTATGTATGAGCACATCTATAATACTAAAAGTTCTTTAGCTAACAATATTGTTTGAAATCGTGATACTATGATTTGTCATACATTCAGCAGCAGAAATGGAAATGTAGCTTCGGGAAAAACTCTGTGAAGCTACAGCTTTGTGATCTCTGTGAAGTATTGCTGATCACAACCCTCCTACATTATCATTTCAAAAGATCTTTGCAATAAGCATCCAGCAATATTCTGTGTCAGCCATGGCACTGTGATTGCTGAATTCAATTCGCTAGAATTTTATGTAAGATGTATTACCTACATCATTAAAATGTATTGCCTATACCTATGCTGCAGGTCTATAGTTTTCTTAGTTTTCCTTTTTATTTTTCGGATTTTGAAATAACATATTTTGAAAAGTCAAATTGAAACTCTTTCAAAACTTATTTCTAGTTTATTCCTTGAAATGTAAGATAATTCCTTTTTAAATTTCTTTGGATCCAGTGTCTTTCTCCTTGATTCATGTATATAATAATAAAAGCATAATATGCTAATTAGACCAGACAGCTGAATGACCTTCCAGATGTCCTTCTGGATGAAGCCATGGTGGCGGGGCCAAGGCAGAGGCGGATAGGGATGATCAGGCAGGCAGGCAGAGTTGTTAGGGGCAATCAGGCAGGCAGGTGAGTGGTTTGGGGCTATCAGGCAAGCAGGCAGAGTGGTTAGGGGAGATCAGGCAGGCAGGCAGACCAGAGGTTAGGAGCCAGCGGTCCTAAACTGGCAGTCGGACATCCCCCAAGAGGTCCTGGATTGTGAGAGGGTGCATGCCGGGCTGAGGGACCCCCGCCATCATCATGCACAAATTTTATGCACCGGGCATCTAGTTGTTATAATAGGGAAAACTTTCATGTCAATCATGGATATTCCACATTGTCTTGTTACTATTGTGTAACTATACAAGGTATGCTCAAATGTCTCAAGTCTTTCTCTATTCATGTTTTATCTTCCTTACACTTCCAACTTTGGTTACACAAGCTATCTTTTGTTTTATTTTCACTTGTTTTACCAGTTACTTCTCTCTTTTACTTTTTAATTGTTTGCCCATGTTTAGCAATTTAACTCATGTCATGTCTATCAATTTATATACTTCAGTGTGTTGTTTTTCTTTTCTAGTTTTTCTTGCATTTGAATGAATTTTAAGTCACCCCATTTCCAATTTTCTAATCAATAATGATTGTATTAAATACTGCCCATTTTTCTAAGTATATATTGTGCCCCAATGCTTTAAAATACATTTTTGTACAATTATTGTATTGTAATTATAGTATAATTATGATTTTTTCTCTTGAACCATTACTTCCACTATTCTTTTAAATAATAGCTATTGATTCCTCTTATGTGGTATCTATTTCGGCCCCTGACTTTCTGAGGTTCACAACAAACAGGACAGATAATCAATCACATAAGCAATCAATATATGTACATATATTTATAGAAGTTACTAATATAAATACTATGAAGTGAAGAAATAGGGCTCAGATCAGTTAGATATGGAGAACACAGAATAATTGTGGGGGTCCCACATTTATAGAGTAGTCAGAGGATGCCTCCTTAGGCTACAAACAAGCTTAGATCTAAAGTAGAGAAAGAAAGGACCAACCAATCAAATTGGAGAGGAAAGAGTAGTCTAAGGAGAAATAATAAATGCCAAGGTTCTTAGTTGTAAATACCTGAGCGTCTTTGGAGTGGCACTAGACAAACTCGCAGATGTTGACAAGGCCTGATACTGCAGGACTTTCTAGGAAATGAGTATCTGAACTAATTTAAATTAACAAACAAACTTCAAACTTCTATGTAAGTTAGAAGTATTGATTTAATTTAGGAATTCAATAGAAATAATGAAGATGGCATTCTCTAGCTCACAGTGGAGCTAGACAGAAATAAATCCTGAAAGTAGAAACAACAGGTATGTAGCAGATATGTATTTTCCCAGAATATTGAAATATATATTAATTTAAATACCTTTTTTTATTGTCTAAAGTTTTACATATGTCTCCTTTTTCCCCAATTGAACCCCCGCCCTGCCATTCCCACCCCGGGCAAGCCCCCACCTCACTAGTGTCTGTGTGCATTGGTTATGCTAATATGTATGCATACAAGTCCTTTGGTTGCTCTCTAACCCTCCTCCCCTACCATTTTCTCTAGATCCATCTATTCTGGTTCATCAAATTATGTTGATCATTATATCCCACATGTGAGTGAGATCATGTGATATTTATCGTTCTCCGACTGGCTTATTTCGCTTAGCGTAATGCTCTCCAGTTCCATCCATGTTGTTGCAAATGGTAAAAGTTCCTTCCTTTTTATAGCAGCATAGTATTCCATTGTGTAGATCTACCACAGTTTTTTAATCCACTCATCTGCTGATGGGCACTTAGGCTGTTTCCAAATCTTAGCTATTGTAAGTTGTGCTGCAATGAACACAAGGGTGCATATATCTTTTCTAATTGGTGTTTCCAGTTTCTTGGGATATATTCCTAGAAGTGGGATTACTGGGTCAAATGGGAGTTCCATTTTTAACTTTTTGCAGAAACTCCTTACTGTCTTCCAGAGTTGCTGCACCAGTCTGCAATCCTACCAGCAATGCAGGAGGGTTCCTTTTTCTCCACATCCTCACCAGCACTTGTCATTTGTTGATTTGTTGATGATAGCCAGTCTGAAAGGTGTGAGATGGTATCTCATTGTTGTTTTGATTTTCATCTCTCAGATGATTAATGACTTTGAGCATGTTTTCATATGTCTCTTGGCCTTCCTTATGTCCTCTTTCGAAAAGTGTCTATTTAGTTCCTTTGACCATTTTTTGATTGGGTCGTTTGTCTTCCTTTTGTTAAGTTGTATGACTTCTCTGTAAATTTTGGAGATTAAACCCTTATCTGAAATATCATTGGCAAATATGTTCTCCCATGCAGTGGCCTTCTTGTTTTGTTGATAGTTTCTTTTGCTGTGCAGAAGCTTTTTATTTTGATGTAAATTGAAATACCTTACTGAGAGTGTGTACTTCTCCATATCTAACAACCCTCCAATCTTAGGTAGGTTGCTTCAGAAATTGTATATTTAGATAATGTACTTGGCTTAGAAGGCATTTAAATTAAGGGATAAATATATATCCCTACATTTATGTAGCTCAGATTTATTCAGAATATTTGAAGGATGATATAATATAAATATATTGGTTATAACATTATTGCCACTAAAAATCCTGAGTTCCATCACTCAGAGCTCTGTAACTTCTAAAGAAGAAAAGTTGCAACAGTTACTATTACCGCTTAAAGTACCCCATGAAATGATAAAGTTAATACGCTCACACTGTTTGTAGATTTGACTTTGGGTTGTGCATACACTATGCAATATATAGATGATGTCTCATAAAATTACACCCTTGAAACAAAATTTTATTAACCAATGTCACCCCAATAAATTTCATTTAAAAATGAATCTCGATATGGCACAATGGGAATGGCTTGTCTTAACTCTACCACGTCCAGGGCTTCGGCAGGAAAAGAGTAGAAGGCTAGAAATGCCTGAGGACAGAAATTGTCTGGGCTCATCTTCAGTCCCATGTTGAATAGTTTGATACTGGTTGTCAACGGGGACTTTAGCTATTCTAATAGCTAGAAACCAGCATATTATTTCTCCATGCGATTTCTCTGCTTGGGCTATTATAGGCTTATTCACAGCACACAGGCTATGTTACAGAACCAAGTGTCCCAAGAGAGCCAGGCAAAGGTTGTGTTACTTCATACACTCTAACATTGGATTGCTCACACTGTCTTCACTAGAGTCACAAGCTATCCCCTTCCAGACGAATAACATAAGTCCTACTTCTTAACTGGAGGAAGGTCAAAATCACATTGTAAAAAGAACATGTGTGTTGGGAAATGTTGCATCCATTTCTGGAAAACACAATCTACCGTGCAACTGGTTCAATAAATAATGGAACTCTGGAATTATGGTTTGATTTGTATACTTTCAAAGAGCCAGTCACATCTTTACTTCATTGAAATGTATCGCTTTAAATGTTATTTTAATTTTCATCTGGATCGTTTAAGGAAAGCAGGTCATGGTTGAAAACGACACCATTTAAAGACCATTAGGAAACATACATTTTTCCAAGATCGTAGAAGAACATTTCAACTTACTAGCTTTTCCTATCATGAATCACAAAACGAATCACTTTACAGTAGGCAGTCAGCACGGCTCAATAAGCTAATCAATGAACTAAGGCTTGAGCATATGCTATACACATTCCCCTAAGATATTTTAAGCTCATCAAAATAGTTCTAGCAGATGCACATCAAATATTTTTAATGCAACAATAAGATCCATAAACAGAAATACTTTTTTGCAAACCCTTTGGATTCTTGACTGTCTACTTTCATCGCTGTTCAACTAATCTGTCAGGTTACATTGAAGACTAGATCTGAAAAAAAATTGAGGAACCCTGTAATACAATTGCTGTTTCATAATTATGTATTATTGGCACAGGTTACAAAATTGATACAAATATTGAATTATGAACAAAAACAGATCAAGAGACAGAATCATCGATCAGACTATCAAACCTCAGAGGGAAGGTAGGGGAGGGTGGGGGAAAGGGAGAGAGATCAACAAAAGGACTTGTATGCATGTAGATTGACACCAATGCATTCTTCTTCTACCATATGCTCACCACCAGAGAACAAGAAACAGAAGGTGTATGAGATTCACATTCAACTAGGCAAACATGTCTGTCAGTAATAATTTGCTGCAGGGAAGTCACTGTAATAATTGTTTTCTTCCCTTTGCTTCTTTTAATGCTTGCAATAAGCCTGTACAGTGCCTTAAAGAATAGTGTTGTTTTTAAAACCATAAATGAAAATTTGGAGTCTAAGGCTTATATGGGAACTTGGAAATGGTAGAATAATCCTTACTGTTTCTATACATTGACTTTTGCACCTCCAGGTCTTGTATCTGAATTCCAGAAAAAGGGGGAAGGCCAACAGCTGTCAGGTCTAAAGATCTATTGCACATACCAGGGTCACCTTTAAATTATAAGAAAAATTTGGAAGACTAATATTTATTTTCTTCTTTTGCTTCTATAGTAGAAAAAGATCAGGGGATAAAGGGGACTGTGAATATATATGTATATATATATACAGTGAATATATATATATATATATATATATATATATATATATATATATATATGCACCTTCTTCAGTGTCTGCTGAACATCCTAGAGTCAGTGCATTTATTATCCTCCATATTTTACCATTGAGATAAATATATCTTGGGATGGTTGAGTAGATTCCCCAGTGCCCTATAGAGCTGAGCAAAAAACTGGGCATCTGAATTCAGAGTCACATTTTCAACTGCTCTAAAATGCTGCTTTCTATTATAGCCCTGGATCAAAAAGTCATTATTTCAAGAAATCTCCCTTTTATGAGCTTTTCCCTTCCCATAAATATCAGAGGCCAATGTAAACAGTTTGGGAGCATCAATATGATGCTAAAAGTTTACATAAAAGTTATCTTTGGTAAATCTTTTGACGTATATATTAACCCCAAAACACAATATTAAGTCAGTCTTCTAAATTTAAGTAGTTTATCTACAGCCACCCTAAAATAAGGGGGAGCTGGGATTTGATTCCAATTCTGCATAATTTTAAAACTTTTCTCCTTGTTTTTGCTGTACAAAGTTTGTAATTTTCATAAATACAATGGCTATTCTAGTCTGCAAAGAAGATTGTAGAGGTAATTACAGTAGATCCTTGAACAACACAAGGGCTAGAGGCATCAACCAGCACATAGATGAAATCTGTACATAACTTTTTTTTTTTAGTTTTTTTCTTTGATTAAGGTATTACATATGTGTCCTTATCCCCCCATTGACCCTCACCCACCCCCCCACTTATGCACTCACCTCCCTGGTGTTTGTGTCCATTGGTTATGCTTATATGTATGCATACAAGTCCTTTTGTTGATCTCTCTCCCTTTCCCCCACCCTCCCCTACCTTCCCTCTGAGGTTTGATAATGTGATCGATGATTCTGTCTCTTGATCTGTTTTTGTTCATCAGTTTATGTTGTTCATCATAATCCATAAATGAGTGAGATCATGTGATATTTATCTTTCTCTGACTGGCTTATTTCACTTAGCATAATGCTCTCCAGTTCCATCCATGCTGTTGCAAATGGTAAGAATTCCTTTTTTTACCAGAGCGTAGTATTCCATTGTGTAGATGTGCCACAGTTTTTTATATAACTTTTAACTTCCCCAACACTCAGCCTTCCTTCAATCTCTCCCCCGCAACCCCCTCCCCCACTTTTCCTCTGAAATACATTCGTCTGTTCCATGCTTCTATGTCTCTGGATCTATTTTGTTCACCAATTTATTTTGTTCAGTATCCATGGTAGGGCCATTTAGATATTTATAATATCATTTGTGGGCCATACAAAATTATCAGCTTAAAAATTAGCCTGCTACAATTGGCCAAACATTTAATTAACTCACCCCTAATAACTTGGCAGTGTCCAGACCAAATGATATTGCGAACCTGATACAGACATTCCCCACCCCTGCTATGGTGAGAATATATTTTCTTATCTTCATTATTCATCCTCGAGGAGACAAAGTAAGGGAAGATGGGAAGGATTAGTTGTGCAGTAAAAAATATTCAAACGTTTCCATAATATGCCCGAAGACCCAGAGTTTATGTTACAAACACGAAATTTATAAGCAAAAGGGTTGAACTAGAGATGTGGTATGTTGTATAAATTACCCAAGCTCTCTGCTGTCTTCTTATTTGTCAAATTGAATTGCTTACTATTGGTTACTCTTCTGCCAGAGGTTTTGCTACTTGTCAGCTGAGATTATTAATATAAAAATGCTTGTATAGTTCAGCAATATGCTAATACTAATCATTACTATTAATGCAAAGTGAGGTTTTCATTGTTTCAAAAATTGTTAAGTCAGAATAAATAATTAAAACTTTAGCATAGGAATTTGAAGATTAAAAGCTAAAAAATAAAAACTAAAATTCTAAATCTCAGTATGAATATAAGAACATTGTAGTAGTATACTTGATTCAGTATTCAGAGACTTGGTTATGTAAATGTTGAGTTTCATTACAAAAGTTACCTATTGCATAGTATTATCTTAAAGAACTTTCTTATATTCTTCAGCATGGAATTTTTAACAAACTATGTTTTGTGACTATTTGAAATGTAAATTTTAAAAATTAAAGTGCATATCCTAAGATGCAGAGGGAAAGTACATGAGTAATGTGCAAGGCGAATTAAATATTTATCCCAATGAAATTATTCAGAAAGCCCTGCTTGGGTTTTAATACTGTGAAAAATTTTAAAAACAAGATTTTATATTGAAACAAGCAAGTTTAATGAAGAAACATACTTTAGGCTGTCTCAGGGGAAGAATATTAAAATATTTTAAAATTTGCATTTATTACTATTTTTACTTAAAGTGTGTGTTCATGTTAGTGTTTATTCATAAAACAGATTTACAATAACGTTTTTACAGATTCTAAAAAAGTGAACATAGGGTCAATTAATATCTCTTTGAGAGGAGCTGAGAATATACAGTGTAGAGCAATTACTTAATTATTTCACATAAAACTATTTTCAACTAAGATATTTTCCTTTATTTAAAATGTAGCTTTATTGTTGAAAATATTACAGATGTCCCTTTGTTTTATTTTTTTATTTTTTTCCATTAACCCCCTCCACCCTGCACCTGTCCCTTTCAGGCCTTCACCAGGCTATTGTCTGTGTCCATGAGCTATTCCTATATGCATATAATTTCCCTGGTTAATCTCTCCCCTCCCAAACCCCTCACCCCTACTTTTCCTCTGAAATTCATCAGTCTATTCCATGCTTCTATGTCTCTGGATCTATTTGGTTCATCAGTTTATTTTGTTCATTAGATTCCATATATGAGTGATATCATGATTATCACAGAGATGCAAATTAAACGATAATGAGATATCACCTCACACCTGTCAGAATGGCTATCATCAACAAATCAACAAATGACAAGTGTTGGTGAGGACGTGGAGAAAAGGGAACCCTAGTGCACTGTTGGTGTTGCAGCCACTGTTAAAAACAGTATGGAATTTCCTAAAAAAAAAATTAGAAATGGAATTCCCATTTGACCCAGCAATCCCACTTCTAGGAATATATCCTAAGAAACCTGAAACACAAATCAGAAAGAATATATGTACCCCTACGTTCATAGCAGCACAATTTACAATAGCTAAGTGCTCATCAGCGGATGAGTTGATAAAACCACTGTGGTAGCCCTAGCTGGTTTGGCTCAGTGGATAGAGGGTTGGCCTGCAGACTGAAGGGTCCTAGGTTCGATTCCGGCCAAAGGCACATACCTGGGTTGTAGGCTCCATCCCCAGTGCGGGGCATGCAGGAGGCAGCCAATCAATGATTCTCTCTCATCATTGATGTTTCTATCTCTCTATCCTTCTCCCCTCCTCTCTGAAATCAATAAAACTATATTTTTTAAAAAAATAATTTTATTAAAAAAACTTCTGTGGTGCATTTACACAATGTGATACATTTACACAGCTGTAAAAAAAAAAAAAAAAAAAAAAAAGGAATTCTTACCATTTGCAACAGCATGGAAAGTGCCAGAAAGTAAATATTTAGGCTTGATTTCTGTTGCACCTACTAAGCCAGCCGTGAGCAAACTACGGCCCGCGGGCCGGATCTGGCCCGTTTGGAATGAATAAAACTATTGAAAAAAAAGGCCGTACCCTTTTATGTAATGATGTTTACTTTGAATTTATATTAGTTCACACAAACACTCCATCCATGCTTTTGTTCCGGCCCTCTGGTCCAGTTTAAGAACCCACTGTGGCCCTCGAGTCAAAAAGTTTGCCCACCCCTGCAGTAAGCCCTAACATTATAGTACAAAAACAGCATAGACATATGCAAGTGAAAAGGTGTGCCTTTGTTCTGATAATCCCTACTGTGGCCATAGGGTATCAATTCTCTTTCTAAAAAAGTCAATACTTAGCTTTTTCTGTCTGGCTTATTTCACTTAGCATGATATAATCAAAATCCATCCATGTTGTAAAAAAGAGCAGTATTTCATCTTTTCTTATGGCTGAGTAGTATTCCATAGGATATATGTACCACACCTTCTTTATCCAATCATCTATCAAAGGGCACTTTGGTAGTTTCCATGTCTTGGCCACAGTGAATAATTCTTCAATGAACATAGGGGTGCATATATCTCTGTTTTCAAATTTTTCAGTTAAATATAGAGCAAAAGGGTTTCTAGGTCATATGGTAACCATATTCTTAATTTTTTTGAGAAGTTTCCATACTGTTTTCCATAGTGTTTGTACCAGTCTGCATTCCCACCAGCAGTGAATGAGGGTTCCTTTTTCTTCACATTTCCAACACTTGTCATTACATGTATTGTTGATAATAGACATTCTAACAGGAGTCAGGTGGTATGATTTCACTCATATGAGGGATACAAAACTGAAAGCAACAAATAAACACACAAGAAAAACAAATGAAAACTGATAGACACTAACTGCAGTATGGTGGTTACCAGAGGGAAAGCGGTAAGGGGGTAGTAAATGTTAAAGATGATACACTGATACAAAGTTGGGTGGTGGCACAGAGTACAATATGGAGATGAGGTATCATTGAACTGTACATGATAAACCTATATAATTTTATGAACCAATGTCCTCCCAATAAAATTAATTTTTAAAAGTCAATATTGTATTATATTTTATTGGACAACAGGAATAATTTTCCAGAAGACTTTAAGTACATGTTTAAAATGTTTCAGCTGAAATTAAGTTTACATTGGAAATAAGGTGATAAAGATTATGCTCTTACTGAATAATGTAGCATTTCTGTGCTTTACACAGAATTGAATAGGTTGTTTATTTAGCCCTAAATTTCTATTTTGTGAAGGAAACCTGTTCTAGTATTAGAATATGAAAAATCCCTTTGTCATAAAGTACTTTCACGTAATTGAAGGAGAATGATCTCAACAGCTAAAGAGACTTAAATTTAATTTCCAGTTACAGCTATATGAGCTTAAAGAATGTACCTAATATACTGTGTCTTGGTTTATCCATCAGTTAAATAGGGGCCTTTGCTTTGAAGAGTAAATTATTAATATACTAGAGGCCCTGTGCACAAAATTCATGCACTCGAGGGTGTCCTGCAGCCCAGCCCCTCACAGTCCAGGAGTCCTCAGGGGATGTCTGACTGACAGCTTAGGCCCACTCCGCTCTCCAGCCTGTGAGCCTGGCTTCTGTCTGAGCATTGCTCCCCATGTGGGAGTGCACTGACCACCAAGGGGCAGCCCTGCATTGAGCATCTGTGTCCTGGTGGTCAGTGCATGACATAGCGACTGGTCATTCTGCTGTTTGGTCAATTTGCATATTAGCATTTAATATATAGGATGATGCATTTAAAGTTCCAGACACATGGCAGGTGCTCAAGAAACATTAAACTCTCACCCCATATTCTTCAGCTTTCTACGAAAACTGCATTAGACTTGAAGAATCACATTTTTTTAGTACTGTTCTTTAGTGGCAGAGAAGGAAGACCTAAAAGGTTGAGGAAAAAGATATCCTTGATCCTGATTTTTTGGCTCTTAACTTTCCTTCAATAACTTTGTTCAAATGGAATATTGTCATATCATCATAATTCAGGAGATTTGGAATGGCCTGAGTATTAATCCAGCTAATATATAGTGCCCTCATCAACTCACCTGGGGAAGAGTATCTGACAGTTCACATTAGGATAAAATCCTCATAGGTTGTTAGAACAATCCAGAAATCCAGTCTTTGCAGTGAAAATCATTCATAACCTCAACTGTCTTTACCTAACCTTTTAATAGTTCAATTTATTTTCAGAACTCTCTAACAAAGACAAATTCTAAATTTATTTTCATAATTGGAAAATTGTGAAATAATTGATCAAAAATTCAATGCTAAAATTATGATTACATACTATGAATAAAAGAACATATCTGTATGAAACTATAAAAAACACATTTAAGAGAGTATAACCCTTTATTTCATAACAAGTTACTGAGTTTATTTTGTACTTATAATCATGAAAGTACAGAACACTTTGAACATTTGAGATAGATACCTTTGTCACATTCACAAAATGCTCCTAGAACAATGAGGCAGAAACAGACAGCATAGCCATTGCAATCACAAGCCATAAAGTTTTATTGTATGAAGCCTTTATATACACTTAACGAACACAAACAGCTGTTGTTACAGTGATTTATTAAGACCCAAAATATATCCATTTAGGTGAACCATGTCTTAGAATCTGTTAATTAGCCCTTTCTTCTCAACTGCATTGCAGGTTCTTCTTAGCCATCCACAGACTCAAAGGTTCAATATATATTTCATTGTCCTAAAAATGTATTTATTTTGAGACAAATATTTCAAGAATTGTTTTAGAGTCAGAAATCAAATCCTGGATTTGTCTTGTTCCACAGCAGCCTATTTCTATTCACAGTCCTGTTTCTTTCCTCTCTTTGTCTAAATACACCCCTGTCCCTTCAGTTAGAAAGAAAAAAAAAGTTATTTTAAGAGAAAGCCCTTTAAAAAGTAACATTATTTAAAAAATAATAACTTGGAAAGAACTGCCTTATGATTTTTTTATTTTAGGATATTATTTTTTTCTTTATCTCTAATGTGGGAAAATCGAACATCAATAGAAAAAAAGAAGCATTTGATTAACAATGTTCACAGTAACAGCAAAGGTTGTAGTACATCCAGAATTTCCTTGCTATGGTCTAGTGTCCAGTACACACAAATGTGTACAATACAGGACCGCCTCTCCCCTCAGAAACTCCATGCCACTCAGTTAACGTTCTCTATTAATCACAGCTTCATGTATGTCACTTATACTTTCTTATTCAGGGGTTATCTTTCCTCCTTCTCAATTGAACTTCTATCACCAGAGTACTGACCTTCATCCTCTCTTACCGCATATGGAGCTTCCTACCTGGCTTTTCTTACTCCAAACATCACACACTGATAAGATGAAACTTCTGCAGTATCACTGATGGCTCTTTGGTACTCAGGCATCTTTGTGAACGCTTCAAACGTATGGTATTACCCAACCTCCTGAGGATCATATTCTTGCCTCTCTACCATGGGCCTCTTCCTAGCATCATCTTCGATCGTCTCCATATAAATCTTAACCTCCAATAAATCTTAACCTTAAAATAAAATTTTTATTTAAGCCCATGCTTCTGTTTCTTTATCCAAGCTGTTTACTTAACGGAAGGTGTGAGTTCTGTTAATTTCACCTATTGACATATTGAATCTCAAGCTCCCATCTCTAAACACATATCCTCCAAGAAACGTTCCCCAAGTTCTCTTCCTTTAATTGTATAATCATCTGATTACATGTTCCTTGAGAGTTCATCTTTATGCATTCCCTACTGTATCTATGTATCTTATACATAAAAAGTGCATAATATTTGAGTTAGGTTATGTCACTTTCAATATGCAAACACAAAAGCGACTGAACTGACCTTACATTTCTAGAGCAATGTGGTCAATAGTGTTTGGAAACTCCATTTGGAAAGATATTTTGCTTTGTTTTTGTATTCTTTTGTTTTTATGGAGAGTTAGTAAGGGTTTCTGTGACATTACAGTGGCTTCTCAAGGGCCTCCTAGCTGTGAAAAACAGTGATGATCAATAGAAATATTATGCAATATTTCTGGACTTTGTGTTGTATGACACTGAGGAGTGACACAAATTTGATGATGTAAAGAAAAATAGCTTGGTCAAAAATTATTCTCAAAATCTTTTGGGTGAGAGAAATGCTAAATCATTAAACATCTATTGTATCACTTCAATTCTAACACTATGATCCATGAAATAATCACAAGTGTGGTATCTTGCTACAGGTAATTTAGCAAGAGTCAAAATAGTCACCGCTATAAAACTTCAATAATTTTACATGTATTTATTCATTTGTTATGTGATTATTAAATCTATGTAATCAACATACAAGATGTATCTTGTTGTAACATATTGACTTGGAACGTAATTTCACATTTTATAATTATGGGCTCTTTGATGTGAAAGTACTCTCAACCATTTTTTTTAAATTCTAAATCATTGGCAAGCATGCTGCCCTCAGTTTTGGCCTTGCTCTTAAGCAAATATATAGCATATTTTATGAGTACATATTGATGTCAGAATATGGGAACACATTAAAGAAAAAAAGAAAACCTGGTGATTGTCCATTTATTTACACAAATTTACTTTGCTTTAAATTAGAGTTCATCCATTTTAAAAACTCCTCTATAAAATATGTCTTTAACTTAAAATAAATCCAATAAATTGTGGAATTCCTGTTCAAAATAAAACTTTGTATTTAGACGAATTTACTAAGGGATTTGTCCCTTTCTCTAGTAAATTCCCAGATAATCTTAAGTGACTTTTGTTTGTTTGTTTGTTTGTTCTTTTCAGAAACTATTTGGTATTTTAGGAATTAATTTCAAGTAAGTCTAAGTTTATCTTACCATGCATTTGTAAATCCAAGAGAATAAAGGTGTACCAGTCACAATATTCTTTCTCAGAATGTCTAGATCCTGGTCACTTATTTAGAAGGTGGTCTATGTGAATTAACTTTTCCCCAAATGATTCTAGATCCTTCTGCTCATTATTCTTCTCATCCTCTGTATCCATTTTTTTAAGTTAGTGTTATAAACATTTAAAGTAGCTAGAAAACATATTCCAGAATCCAATAAATTAAGACATAACTCACAGGAGAAAGAGGAGTGTTTTTAAACAATTATTTCTCAAATGGCAAAACATTTTAAAGAGAAAAGAATAGGAATTCCACTGCAGTCCCTTGGAAAATACGTTCTACTCGATTTCTTGCAAAAGGAGTTGAACTGCACTTTTGCCCTTTTATTCTCACTTTTAGAAATAATATATGCATACCTCTGTTTCTGATGTACGTGTTTACATAAAACTGCACAAATTATCACTGGCCTTGAAAAACAAAGTGGTTGTTTTGATGGTATGTACAATGAAGGGATATAGAAAAACATCTTTAATTATTTTTATCAATTTTATTTCCACTTGTAAATATTGCCAACATTCAAAGCCAGGTTAATGGAACACCAATGAGAAAATCAAAGCTACTTATACTAAGCATGTTTAAGTATTTTAAAATATAATCATGCTCAGACAGACTTGAAAAAAATCCCAGAATTAACTTTGCCACCATGATAATGAGCAAGTTGCAGCCAAAAACTGCATTCCCTTGGAGAATGCATTATGGAAATGGCTATCATACATTTGAATGAAGAGTTTTATTTTTCATGGGTACTTTTTTATTTAACTCTAAATTAATGTTCACCTTAAGAATATCTATAAATTCTGGATGTTATACAAATGAATGCATGAATAACTCATAAGTGGATATATTACATGGCCAAAGTTTAATTTGGCTCTCCATTCAAAACAAGCAGTGTCGGTGGATAATTGGGCATTATTGTTCAATTTATGCTTTTTTTTTCCCCCCAGAAATTTATAAGCATAGTAAAAATTCAGACATATCCGGGGAGCACACAATGACATACATTTAGATTTGTAATAACTATACTCTAAAAACGTAAGTATAACATGACTGACCCTCACTCATGTATTCATTAACCATGTGAAGGAGTTATTGTATTAAAAACTAGAATGTCAAATGTACAGGTGATAGCTTCATCCACTTAACAAGATAGGCCTTTATCAGCAACTTCATCCTGATAGTTGCTCTTGGCAATGGAAACCATTCTTAACTTTTATCTCCAAGATCACTCTGGAGATTTTCTAGAAAATTAGGTGATCGTGAATGAATACAGGTTTTTTAATAAACAATTGATATGCCAAACTAGTTACAAGAAAATAAAGATTAAAGCCTGAAGTTAACTCCCTCTTAACAAAAGACATGTTTTGGAAGCTATTCACCAACAGGCTTTACATTCGAGTGAAGCTTTCTCTGCCCCTGTGTCCAGTAATTTAGAGCCCCCCACACTCATGCTCATTAGCGGTGCCTCTAACATATTCCACCTTTAACCTGACTTTTGGGCCTGCTACCATCTCCTAGAAAAGAGAATATTATAAAGATTTATAACAAAGTTGTAAAACTGACAGCGTCCAAATTTAGGAGATGGAAAAGGCAATATATGACAAATTCCTAAAACGGTGTTTCCAGAACTTTTCTAGTCTGAAAAATCTTAATAGTTCATATTTAAGACCATGCCCTCGGTATGAACTGTTACTCAATTTGCTAGGTAATAATTCTTTAACCACAAAGCACAGTTCCTCAGTGTTTTTGTTAATTTAGGGAATGTAACACTTGCAGAACATACAGATAAAAATCAATTCTTTCTCCATTTAATTCCAGTCTTGGGAGAGCTAAATATTTCAGTGTTAACTCCTTTTACTACATACATGCTAAGAAGTAGAGCATAATATGTTTAGATGTAACAATCTTATATTTTTTACTTTGTATTTTAAAAAGATGACTTTGGTGGTGTCCATCCTAGTTTGTAAATCATCAAAATATTATATATAATCTTATTAACGAATGTCACCTCAATAAATTAAAGTAAAAAAAAAATAAATGTAACAAGAGTTCTAGTTAATACTGTCAGGAAATAGACTTCACTAAAACAGATAAAAAATTGGCCTTTTAATTATGTAAAATTGGCATGTTATTATTTAATTAATAAAGAGTTTATAAATAAGTTAATTTCTTCCTTGGAGTTAAACATCTTGAAAATAAATCCCAGGAAATCATGGCTTTATGTTTTTAAAATCCTCTATTCCAAATAGGGCATACAAATAAAAAGAAAGAAAAAAACAATTAACAATATTTTCTAGGTGAAAAATTACTTCAATAAATATTAGGCATTAGAATAGGCTCACTCATATAAAGGTCATATTTAAATAAATCATGTATTAAAATTATTATGTCTTTAAAATATGAATCCAGGAACATAATCCAAAATCCTAATGTGATTTAAGTAAAATAAATAAAATTTAAGTAAAAATATATGAGTATTTTAATAGATTGCATTTTACAAGTAATCTGTGTTACCTAAATTTAAGTAACTTAATATGCAAATTGCTACTTTACCGACCTATGAAAGTCTTAAAACGATTACAATAATATTCACATTTTGGTCATTGTTTCTCTGAATTTTACATTTAAACTTCATGTTACTGAAGTACAATAGATTATATTGGATTTAGTCAAATTTCTTATGCTTTTTCTTAGCAAGTAGAACTTATAAGTAAAGATAGGCAACCCAATAAACCAGATTGAACAGCGCAAAGGCTGTCGGGAAAAATATTCGCGAATAAGAGTCGATTTTGGCAATGCGGATGTGGATCCTTCCCTTCCTCCAGGACCCTGTCCTGCAGTCCTCAAAGCAGCAGAAGAAGCTGGCACAGTCTTTGCCCTCCAGACACTGGTACCCGTGATTGTCTTCTGCTTGTGGCAGAGAAATGCTATTCATTGGAATCAGAGTGGATCCAAGGTGGAGTCCAGGAGATATCTGTGTAACATAATAAGTGAGAAAGAGAACAGCATTATAAAAAAGATCAATCTGTCCCCGCAAGGCGAATTCTAAGAGAATGCAGTGAAAATAATCTTGGTTTGAAAAATCAAAGAGGGCCCATGGACACGGGCAATAGGGTGGTTAAGACCTGCAGGGGGTGGGTAGGGGTTCCATGGAGGGGGGTAAAGGAAGAGAGGGAAATGGGAGACATCTGTAATACTGTCAACAATAAAAAATAGATATATTATTAAAAAATAAAAAAGTATTCAATTTTAGTGTGTTTTTATATTATTTACTTTGTAACACACAACTTAATATTATTTTACATCTCGAAGATTTCACATAAAGTCTCAGAGATGAAATATATGCTATACCTTCAGAAAGATGATCCACTAAAATATTAACCATAACTGTATTCTAAAACAAACTATATTTCTATGATATTTTACTCTGAAACATTTACAATGCCATAAATGTCTACTTGCTATTCTATTATATTATGCAAGTTATTTATTTTAGTAATATTGAGAAAAATAGCAAAGGTGACATTTTGATAAACAAGTTTTGAGAAACTGTGAGTGAATTAAAAAATGATGTAATGGGAGTTGTAGTAGTGGATAAGCTCAAGGCATCATACTTTGGGGAAAGAATGGGCAGGAGTTAAAAACTCAAGAGTTCAAACTTTGTCTAATTTTACCAATGTAGCTATCCACAAAGCTAAAATTATATTAGCACCGAATTTCGTTTTTATAGCTGTGATGAGTATATTTCATAACTTATGTAGAATGATCAGGCTTCATCTTGCCCATCTTACTATTATTATCAGGATTATTTGGGATACATGTCAAATTAATTTTTATGACAACAGGTTCTGAATAATAATTAAATAAGAAAATATTTTTAAATATAAAAATTAAGCAATCCAGGATACTATGATACATTAAAACAATCCCTTTGGAGTCAGACCGGCTTGGGCAAAAATCCCAGTTCTGCCAATAGAGCTGTGTATGACCTTGAACAGGAAATGTGACTGTTCTTATGCCTCTGTGCCTTCTGCTATACAAGTTACAATGACAACACATGGATCTATTTGGTGATCAGATGAGATAATGTACACAAAGAACCAAGCAAACCATTTGAAACATAGCAAGCACTCAGCTGCCAATAGGCAACGCTGAATGTTGGTATTGTTACTGCTTGTATTGATTCCTGAACAGCATCTATATAAAAGCCTAAGCAACCATTACAACAGAACAACCGGCAGGACCAGAACGACCGGTCCTATGATGTGCATTGACCACCAGGGGGCAGACGCTCAATGCAGGAGCTGCCCCTGACCCGCGGGCCCTGGTTGCCAGATGGGGCCTGTGGCAAACCTTCCAGTCCCTCCCCCCAACCAGGAGGCCCCTATCACCCAATTGGGGCCAGGCACCAGGCTTGGACAGGGAACTGGGGGTGGGTGTTGGTGGACATGGCCGCTTTCCCAGGGGTGCTGAGGGCCGGCTCCCATCTTGGGGCCTGCGGCCAACCTCCTGGATCCCTCCCTACAGCCAGCAGGCCCTGATCACCCAATCGGGGCCGGGCCTTGGGCTGTGATGGTGAACTGGGGGATGGGTGTCAGCAACCAACCTCCTGAGGCATCTGGATAGGAGGTTTTGACCTCTCTCTGGCTACTAGGGCAGAGGTGATGGAGACGGAAGTGTGGTGAGAATGCAGGGTGTCTGCCAAACTCCCTCTCACTCCCCCTGCCACCCTCCCCTGGGACACCAGGGTTTGCCCAGCAGGGAAGCCCCCGCACTCAGATGCCTAGTGCCACGAGGAGCCCAACCCACACCCGCATGACCTCTTCTAGGTGAGCTGGGCTGCAGCCACTGGGGCCACAGGGACCAGTTGGGGTCCCCATGGGTTCATGCAGGAGCTGGTCTGCGAGGCCAGCCGGGAGAGAGTGCGCTGATCGCCTGGCTTCCGTGCAGCATCGCTGGGTGGCTTAGAGGCCCATGCTGCGCCCTGGCCCGCGGCATCTGGTCGTGCTCACCACATCTCCGTGTGGGGACTCAGGCACCCTGACTCAGGCAGAGTGGGGCATGTAGGGGCCCAGGGGCCCAGGTGCTGCTCAGGGACCAGAGGTCAGCTGGGACCTGCCCTTCCATCCCAGATACTCGCACTTCGATTGCTGGCCAGGCCTAGGGACCGCACCTGTGCACAAATTTCATTCACTGGGCCTCTAGTATATCATAATTGGCTATAAAGTATGTTAAAACAACCAACAATAAAAACCCAGATCTTATTAAAAAAAAAAAAAGATTATCAGAAAAAACATGAATAACGCCTTGAATATAATGGCAAGTAAAATATGAATGGAGATTGCAGTTTGAGTAACACTTATTCTTCAAAACTACTGCATATTTAGGGCTTATCTTAAGATGAGATTTTACAGCTTATTATAATCAGTGGTTTTATTGTCTAAACAGCAAGTACAATGCTGACATTATTAAAATTGTTTTAACCTTATCTAAATTCTTCTAATGAAAATGTTCATATATTTTTAGTCTTAAATTTAAAATAAATATATCACAAAGCCATAACAAATAAATATTGTATGGGAATATTTTAAAAGTGAAAAACAAAACCTTATAACTTCTTAAAATGTGGATTTACATTTAAATCTATTTTATTTCTAAAGAGGAATATAGACTCCAAACCACTAAATTATAAAAATTCAGTGTATGCAAACAGAAGCAAATAATCACATTTTGTGATATTTTAAAAAGATAAATGCATCAGACAAGTCATAATATCCATATTAAAAACAAAATGTGCAGCCTGAAGATAAGGAGAAATGCCCTAAACACAAATAAATTCATGACTCCACCAGCTTAGATGTATCATAAAAAGCAGAGACAGCGTTTATTAAATGTTAATGAAAGATCTTTTCAGGTTGACACTTGTGGATACTTTATAAGACTCCTAAATTTTAGTGGCGCACTAAAATGATGTAAAAAAACGAAACATTTGTATTCATTTCCCTGTCACTTAAAACTTAAGTAGTTTAAATGCTCATCAGAGTGAAAAGTGATTAAAATACAAGTTTGTTATTTGGGAATTTCAAGGGTATATGGTATAAAACACATTTCATATATCACTCAGAACTGCCATAAATGGAAATATAGTGTGTTTGTCAGAAAATATCGATTGTATATGAAAGGGATGATTAAACACTAACGTTCACAAAGAGAGAAAAATTGCAAGTGAGTCACTTAAAAAATGGATTAATCTCCAGTGGTCAAAGTCATGGAAACCTCCTATGATAGTGACACCTTTATTGACAATTTTCTAATTTCCTGCTGTCCCCCCAAATCACCAAAGATTCAGAAATTGAGAGAAACTACACTTTAATGATTGATTAATGTGAATAGAAATATACATTATAAGTGATGAAAAAATAGTCTAAGAGCTGATGCAATACCATTAAAATGAATATTTTGATTGGCAGATCTGTCACCCAGAAACTACTGAGAGATTAATCAGAATACAAACATTCCAAACCTTATTTATCTGAAGTGCAACTATATTACCCAGCTTCAAGTAAATATCCTCTGCCTCCCTCCCAAAATAGCTAGGATTGAAAAAATAAATGAGTTTAAGTGATAAAAAAAGAAATGACAAAATTAAATAAAATTTACTCTTACTTTGAATGATAAAGTTTTGAGAACATACCTTTTTTGTTATTTCAAAAGTCACTAAGAATATAGCTGAATGTAACATTTTGAAAAATGTATTACATTCTTCTTATTACATATGCATACTATCTGGTTGTATATTAAATACTATATTACATATATTAGTAACTTGGTTAAATATACAAAGTATATTTTAAGTACCAAGACATACTTCTATCAATTAAATATTATTAAATAGTAAATAAAACATTTATGTACAAATTATATGTGTGTCTTTACATGATATAATTATTACATCATATGTTAACATCATTAATTATATGTTATCAAATATTAGTAATATGAATAGCATACATTATTAAATCATGTTATTGGTATTATATAATAGTGACTAATATTACTATTATTAAATTTTTTATTTAAAAAGTTGTACTTGAAAATGCTAACCTAAGCATATGTTTTCTCTTCTCACAAAACCAGTCAGAATTTCAAAACTTACAAAATGCACTTCAGTGTTAAAAACACATAAAGGTGAGTCTTGTTGATGCTGAGCTGCCCATCAGCATGTCAGAATTTGTGATGAGTTTATAAAAGGCAAAGAGCAGATGGAAACAGGCCAATGGATAAAGCTGACTCAAGGAAGCCACACTTCAGAAAAGGCTCAGGAAATGGGAACAGGATGTGGGATTTGTTCTGTCCATCAAAGTTTCAGAGTGTGGGAGTTGTTTTGACCACCAACACTGACTTTAGGTAGGAAGAATGGAAATGATATACAGGACCACAATATGGCCTTAAATATCTGACATGTCCATCCCCAGAAGAGCTGCATATAGCCTCGTCTCAGCACTACACACTTGCTAAGTCAGTGTTTCACTGTGGTGGAGCATGAAATCAAGATATTTCAGTAAAACATATCCTTTAGAATATGTTTTACTCATGCACATCATAGGAAATAGTCTGCGTCTGATATCCTTTAGAATATGTTTTACTTATGCACATCATAGGAAATAGTCTGCGTCTGAAAAAGTATTTGAAACCAGCCACTTAATTGCTAATTCCCTTGGAGTATCTTTGTTTACTTTTGACTTTTACATTGGACTGCTATTTGTATTGCACTTTGTTATCTGGCATTTACATGTCTACTGTACTTTTCTACAACTAGATTTGAAGATCCTGAAAGCAGAAAACACATTCTATCATTTTTCTCTCCAAAGTGTCTTGTTCATGGCTGGTGAAATAAATCTCTATCATTTTACATTTTAATCAAATTGAGAGATTATTAATAAGTTCTGTCCTCTAATGGGTATACCAGGCCACTGGTGTGAGTATAAGATAGTTTCCTGAGATTTCTAATCATCTATATGTTGAGTATTCTAATTTCAAAATTAACTACTCTTCAGTTAGTAATGATTAGTTTACTACTATTGTATTAATGTGACCTTTACCTGATTCATAAATAACATTTATTACATGTTCCAACATAGTTAACTTTTCATTTTTTGGTTTTTGTTTTGTTTTGGAAAATATATGTTGACTCAAACATACAAAAATCATATTTTTAATGAGTAGAAATAAAAACATAATGACATATATTGGACGGGAACATGGACCAAATCAAAATGTCATTGACAATCACAATGAAAATTAAAGAAGAAAGGAAAAGAATGTTGAAAAGAGAAAAGAAGAACTTAAGGAAGAAAGGATAGAGGGAGGAAGGAAGGAAGGAAGGAAGGAAGGAAGGAAGGAAGGAAGGAAGGAAGGAAGGAAGGAAGGGAGGGAGGGAGGGAGGGAGGGAGGGAGGAAGGAAGGAAGGAAGGAAGGGAGGGAAGGAGGGAGAAAGGAAGGAAGGATATATCATATGGCTAGTAAAGTAGAAAGCATCCTAATTGATTTATGTTTTTCTAAGAAGGTTCACTGAAGCCAAAAAATCTATTGTGTTAAAATATCAGCTGTTTCTAATGAAAATAAATTGGGGTATTCTGGGATCCTCAGTTAAGTTGTCATAGAGACATCAACAAAGGGGATTTTTGGTTTTGCTCAATAACAGACTTATTGACCATTCACTGACTCTAGTCAAAGTTTTTGGTCCTGGTCTGACTATTGTCATAGTAATTTAAGGTTAAAAAAAGGAAAAATACTGTATTTGAAACTACTCAGAATTTTGAGCTTATAAAAAGAAATGTAGGGAGATGGAAGGAAGGTGAAAGAAGGAGGGAGGAGAGAGGAGGACAAGGGGAGAGGGGGAGAGAGAGAAAAAGAGAAAGATGAGAGAGAAATAGAGAGGGGGAGAGAGAGAGAGAGAGAGAGAGAGAGAGAGAGAGAGAGAGAGAACTCTGTCTATGTTGTGCATTTGATTACTGTGACTGAAACAGAAGAAAATCAGATACACAAAGCTCTTAGATAGGATATTTGAGAAAATAGCAAGCAGAGGTGTCTATTCTTAATAAAAGTGTACTCATATTGATTTACCTGATTAGCAAGAATATATGGCTGAACCAGGCAGGGTGTCAGATTTGATTACTCATCTCAGTTTTTTACTCAAAGTGACATTTACTATTGAAAGAGCTCATGAATCACAGAAAGTAAAGACTATAGAACTTTCTTATGGATAGCTCTAAAGAAAATAATTTTTGTACCCAGGTAGTCAATTATAATAGGTCAAATTTAACTTTTATCTGGCTTTGAAATATAGTGCTTCAAAGGGCTCACTTATTTTTTTAATGTGCTATATCTATTATTTTCTTCATTGATTAAGGTATTACATATGTGTCCTCAGTTAATTTTTATTCCTTATTTTTTCACCTTTAGTATTTTTGTTTCCTGGGCCTTATGCTAAATTTTGAATACACAGCATGTATATTTTATATCAAATAACTATTCTAAAGCAGTGCTTAGAACAAGGGTGACTTTAATAAATATTTGTTGAACGAATGATTATCATAATAGTACAGTTTGCACTCCAGTTTGTAGCTTCCTGAGTAAATGTGACATGCAATGTGATTGAGAGTGCATGATGTAGAATCAAAGTGATTAGCAGCAGCCACTTATTGGTTGAGTGTCCTTAGATGCTATAAAAAATAGTACCTACATGATATTCTTAGAATTAGATTAGAGAACGCATGTGATATTGTACACTGACTGACCTTCATTCCCAATTTCCAAAAGTAAAATTTTAAGGTAGTACCTGAACAGAGATATGGATGAATATATGATGAAATGGAAAATCCAGAAGAGGATGATTGGCTTTGATTCAAAGAAAATGGTAGAAAACCTGCATTTTTCCTTACCTAAAATTTAGCGGATCAATATTAAAGTTGACATCATTGTCCTTTGATAATTTGCCCACTTTCGGGTTATAATATGTGCTATGCATAAGTTAAAATAATGTTAACTTGAGACACTCGTAGGCTAATTCTACAATGTAAGTTCTCAAATGTGTACTGCCAGTTACTGCACTCTGCTTTCTTGGAATATTGTGGGAATCTGAAAACAAATTCACAAAGATTTGTGCCTTAGAGTATTACATGAAAAGTAAAATATAATTTATAAGTATGGCAAAGCTTTATAAAGAAACTAACGAAAAAGGGGGAGGGAGAAAAATCATCAAATCCTAGAACTTACAAGCTTAGGAGATAATGTGGAAAACTCTATGCCTCACTGTATAAACACTATGGGAGGCTTATTGTGGCTATTTGATACAGTTGTCATTTATTTGGGTATTTTGGAACAGATCCACATTGAAATCATTTTCTGCAGTCAGCCGCGAAGTGCCTTTTTAAATTAATATTGGAGAAACGGATGTTTACTTTCTGAGTTCTCTGAGAAAAGGTAGTAAGTGTTACAAACTTGAGCTCTGGCGCTAAGAAAGACCTGGGTGTGAGTCATGGATCCTTCACTTCCTGCAGCTGTCCTTGTGCAAATTACTGAACTTGTACTCATATGAGCATAATGAAATCACACATGTAAAATACTTAGAGGAATGCCTGATGTGATCATTGTTAGATATGACTTGAAGGTTTTAAAGTGGCCATTATAACAAGAAATTATAGTCAATCATCCAACACTTGAGTATCTTAGAATCAATTATATCAACTTGATGTGACATACATTAGGATAGATACATGATAGGGAAGAGGGAGTAGTAGAGTATAAATATGCAGAAACAAAACAAACAAACAAAAAAAAAACACAACAAACCAAAAAAACCTGTATGGCTATGCCTTTCAAACACAGCTGAATACCAACGTTAAAGAGGAATCTTTGTCTCTACAAGGTAAGTTAATTTTGTGGGCCACCTGTTTTTCAAATTCTAAACACAAATGTAGGATCTCTTTAAAGAATGATCTTAAACACTTTTTTTAGGTATAAGAACCTAGCACTTGGAAAAATTCACGGCACATGAAACGAGTCTCTACAAAGGTGACCCAAGAGTCTCTTCTAAGAGGAAATACACTAGTAAATGCACTCTCCTTGGTGGGCAATGTGAGGTGCTCCAGTTTCATTTAATTTTTGCTTATATTTTGTCAGGGTTCCTCGAGCACCCATATTTGTCTAAGTAAGTATGACATGAGTATTTAAGCAGTATCTCTAATATTACATTGCCATTTAGAAAATAAAGATTTTTAACGTACCGAGGCCTTGTGTTTTAGCTTTCTGTCTCTAGCAGCCTTTGCTCGTTCGTTGCTGGTAAAATAATGCAAGGTGCCATATTCCATCAAGGCTGCAAAAACGAAAATGAAACACACAGAAACAAAGAGATCCATCGCAGTCACGTAGGAAACCTTAGGTAGGGACTTCCTGGCTATGGTACTCAGGGTGGTCATGGTCAAAACTGTGGTAATGCCTGCGGAGGGAGGGAAACAAATAGAAGATGAAAAATAACCTCACAGACCGTTTTCATCCTTTCTTCTGATTTGGCAATATTGTGAGCAGCAATAAACAATGGACACAAAAGGGTATGATTACTGTGATTTACAGGGGAAAAAAATACTGGTAACCATAGCTACATTATGTTCAATGTGTTCTCCTGTCCGTGTTTTAGTCATCTAAATTCTGTGGACTGCAAGGACGTGACTCCCTGTACCCATCCTTCCCTTGCTCTATAGCAACAGACTATTTGATGTTTAACTGTCACAAGGCTGTCTATACACCTACCTTTACTCTACCCCTGCAAAAAGGTATTTATTTTATGTGTTCTTAAAGGGGATACTTAGACTATAGACTTTAAATCTTTCTCCCTTTCTAATATCAGCATTATAAAGCTGTGACTTCTGCCAGGCTGGTATGGCTAAATGGATTGAGCGTTGTCCTGTGGACCAAAAGGCCCCGGATTTGATTCCCAGGTCAGGGCACATGCCTGAGTTATGGGCTCGATCCCCAGGAGGGGGCATGCATAAAGCAGCCGATCTATGTGTCTCTCTCATTGTTGATTTTATCTCTTTCTCCTTCTCCTTCCCTCTCCCTCTAAAACTAAATAAAAACATATTTAAAGCTATAATTTCCCTTTAAGCAATGCTTTACCTGTGTCTTGCAAATATATATATATATATATATATATATATATATATATATATATATATATATATATATATATAAAATTTATTTTGAAATATTTTCTAATTTCTCTTTTGATCCAAGGGTTATCTAAAAGGTCATGCTTTAATTTCTAAATATATGAAGGCATTAACATACATATTATTTTTAGAGTACATTTTATGATATCCTCTGGAAAATTTTAGTCTTTTGGATTCTTTCGTGTTATTAAGCAGATTCACTAATGTTTCCTCTATGGCTTTCCTGCTCAAAATCCTATAATCTCCTACCACATTTGGAATAAAAACCAAGAAGTCCTTAAAGTCCTTAGAAAAACCTACTAAACTTTATGTAATCACACCACTGCCCACCTCTCTAATTTCATTTTTTACCACTCCTCAGTCAGCCCCAGCCACAGGTACCTTTCTGAACTCCAAGCATGGCATGGCGAGGAAGGTCTGCTTCAGAACCTTCTGTCCTCCCTGCCTGCACCATCTCTCCACCAGTTATCCACCAGGCCAGCTGCCGCACTGCCCTAAGTCCCTGCTACCTCCTCACAGAGGTCTAGCCTGACTCCACAACATAAAATACCAAACGTTATGTCTATCAACATCTAGTGCCATTCTCTAGCCATTTTTTTGCTTTCTCTTTATAACCTTTATTACTCATTGAAATTTTTTCTATGCTTTTTATATTTGTACATTAACTCTATATGCCGCAAACACATAAATGCCATAGACATGAGGATTTCACAAATATTGTTCACTGATAATACTAAAGCGCCTAGAACGCTGCCTCTTTCATCAAAAGTATTTGATACAAGTTTGTAAAAATGCAATGTGGAATAAATGAGCTCAGAGAATTTTCCTTCAAATATAAAAAGCTTTATATTCCAACTACATAGGATCCACAGTTATAAGATATTCTTCAAGATAGATCTGAGTATCACTTATCTTTAAACTTGATATACTAATATTAAAATATTAATTCATGCAAAAATTCCACAACTGGCTATTTTCTTTCATGAAACTGTGGAATATGATTTTTGGCTTCAGACACACCCAATGGTATAATTAATTTATTCAAATCCTTTTTGGAAAAATACAAGAATAATGTTTTAAAACAAAAATATAATATCTGTTTATATTCAAGGTAGCATATAAATAATCTAAAATCATTTCTTTTCCCTTGGCATGAAATGTAATTTGAAATTACAGTTATTTTAAATAGAAAACAAATTTCAGGTATGAGTGCATTTTATCCACTAGCTATGTCTACACTTCTGCTTAGACTCCCAAAGGAAATGCATTTCCAAGCTTAGAGCTGGATGCCTCGGGCTTTATCTTGCTACTTTTATGTGATTTGCATTTTACTGTATTTATGAGTGAAGTTATTCACCAGCTATCATAGAAACAAAATGAAAATCTCTTTGCTGTTGAAAAAAGCAAAAGCTCTAACTTTCTTTGTTTTGTAAGACACAATTTTCAGTAATGTGATTCACTTCCTGCACTATTGTATTCTTGGGAATTGATCAATGAGTTGTCATTGTATATTAATGCATGAATTTAAGGTGCCATCTATAATAATGAAAGCAAAATATGCTAATTAGACCAGATGTCCTTCTGGATGACCTTCCGGACAAAGCCAGGGCTGCTAGGGAAGCCTGGGTCCTGGGTGCCTGCTGGCGGCCAGAGAGAAGCCCGGACCCCGGGTACCAGAGGGAAGCCAGTGCCAGCTGCTGGGGGAAGGAAGGCTTACTCTTTCATGAATTTTGTGTATTGGGCCTTTAGTTTTTTAAACAAATGTATAGTAATTCAAAAAAATTTTTTATATGATGTTGATTATTGTAATGGGTTGCTAAAGAATGAAAACAAAAGTCTATTATATCAAGTGTGAATTACAAATTACCTTTTAAATCAGTGTTATGTTACAGGAAACTCTCAGAAGTATTCACAGACTACGTCCACAGTATATAGATTACCAAAGCCTATAAGATAATTTTTTCTGCCCTGGCCAGTGTTGCCAAGTGGCTAGAGCACTGGCCTGTACACCAGAGGGTTGCAGTTTCCATCCTGGTCATGGGCACATGCCTGGGTTGCAGGTTCCTTCCCTGGCCCTGGCCAGGGCACATGTGGTACACATCAATAGTTCTCTCTCTCTCCCCCAGCCTCCCTCCCACTTTCTCTAAAAATCAATGGAAAAAATATCCTTGGGTGAGGAGTAATAACAACAACAACAAAAAGATTCTTGTTCCTTTCAGCAACCTGCCCTTTAGAACAGTTGACTATTCATTAGCACCATTGTCAGAGTAAGGCACTTCAAAGCCTTCTTAACACACACTAGTCAATAAATGTTGGCTATTAGTGATCCAGCTAAAAAAAGAAAATAAAATCTTGATGAAAAGTGATTGCAATTGTTGACTAAATTAAATTCAGCGATTCTGTATGATTTTTATGTGTTAATTCTTGCTGTGTATGCATGCTTTCCTTGGCCTCTAGTAGTGGAAACAATAAAAATATTTTCTGAAGTTTTAAGTTCTTTGCATTCCTATTTCATTTTGCTTTTCATGTATGCATTTCAACACTATATTGCAGTAGAGTAACTTAATTTTTGCTTGATTGTAGTGTAGAGGAATATTCTAATATATTCAACAATAAAGTTTATCACATTAAAATATTTGTAAAAGTCCCATGACACTATAGCATAATATTATATGACGTACCCAGTGAGGTTCTTGCAGGTACTGCATCTTTATTGATCCAGAAAGACACCCAAGAAAGAACAACTGTCAGAATACATGGGATGTAGGTCTGAATAGTGAAATATCCCATTCGTCTGCTCAGGTCAAAAAAAATTGTCATGATAACATAATCCCCTGAAAGAAAAAAAAAAAAAGGTTTTATTTTGGTTATAAAATAAATACAAAAGTATAGATTCCAACCCATAGATTGAAATACAAATGCTATTTCACTAATTTTGTGTTTCTTTCTTACCAGAGATTGTGTGATAAATTTCAGTTGAGTTCCGCAACCCTACAAATGCAAACTGATATAATCTCCAATATTTAGGATCAGCCACTTCTACAGAAGGTTTTTTCCACTTATATTCAATTTCATTTTTAGGGTATCCATCTAGATAATATATTGAAATAAAATATATAAATTAGCAAGATCCAAATCTGTTACAGTTACCAGACCAACATTATCCAAAGACAAATTTTTTGAAATTCTTCTTCACTCTTCTACAATATTTCAAACAATACCCCATAAAACTTGTGTATATTTTAAAGAATAATGATAATTCATGTGACTCCACATAAATTAGGAAATAGAACCCTGCTAGTATCCAGGAAATCTCATGTGACAACCCCAATATAGCATTTCCTCTCCCAACTAGAGGTAAACACTAACCCGCTTTCTCAGATAATTCTTTAATTTTTTGTAGTTATAGATATTTTGGTATGCATTTCTGAAAAAAAATAGTTTATTTTTTTGAACTCTACTTGATTGCTGCTTTACTGAATTATTATTTTATATTTTGCTTCTTTAAAAATATTTATGCAGCCCTGACCGGTTTGGCTCAGTGGATAGAGCGTCGGCCTGCGGACTGAAGGGTCCCAGGTTCAATTCCGGCCAAGGGCATGTACCTTGGTTGCGGGCACATCCCCAGCAGTAGGAGGTGTGCAAGAGGCAGCTGATCGATGTTTCTGTCTCATCGATGTTTCTAACTCTCTATCCCTCTCTCGTCCTCCCTGTGAAAAATCAATAAAATATATATTTAAAAAATAAATAAAAATAAAAATATTTATGCAGTAGATTTTTTTGTATGTTTTGTATCCTGCAACTTTACTGTATTTGTTTATTGTTTCTAATAGTTTTTTGATGGAGTCTTTAGGGTTTTCTATATATAGAATCATATTACCCACAAAAAGTGACGGTCATACTTCTTCCTTATTTGGATGCTTTTTATTTCTTTCTCTTGCCTTATTGCTCTTGCTAAGACTTCCAGGACTAGCTATATATCCTATCTAATAATAGACAAACATGGTAATTAACCATGCCTCCGCTATGCTTCCCATTGGCTAATCAGGGCGATATGCAAATTAACAGCCAACCAAGATGGCGGCCGGCAGCCACGCAGCTGAAGCCAACAGGAGGCTTGGTTGCCCCGGCGATGGAGGAAGCCAAGATTCCCCACCTGCTGCAGCTGGGCTCTGAGCTGCACTCTAAGCAACTATGCTGCAATTATAGAAGCTAAACAAACCCCAGATACCTGCTTTCAGCCAGCCGGCCTCGGAGCTGGAGCCGCAACAAAGTTTCAATTACAGAAGGTAAATAAATCCCAGAATAAAAAAAAAGAAAAACAGGAGAGACTGGGAGCTTCAGTTGCAGGCTTGGCCCGCCTAAAATCAGCCCTCAGCCCCTCATCCAGACTGGCCAGGCACCCCAGTGGGGACCCCCACTCTGAAGGGGGTGCAGGCAGCCTGAAAACAGCCATCAGCCCCTCATCCAGGCTGACCAGGCACCCCAGTGGGGACCCCCACCCTAAGGGGGTGCAGGTAGCCTGAAAACAGCCATCAGCCCCTCATCCAGGCTTGCCAGGCACCCCAGTGAGGACCCCCACCCTGAAGGGGGTGTGGGCAGCCTGAAAATGGCCCTCAGCCCCTCATCCAGTCTGGCCAGGCACCCCAGTGGGAACCCCCACCCTAAAGGGGGTTTGGGCAGCCTGCAAACAGCCATCAGCCCCTTACCCAGGCTAGCCAGGCACCCCAGAGGGACCCCCACCCTGATCCAGGCCACCCTTCAGGGCAAACCAGCTGGCCCCCACCTGTGCACCAGGCCTCTATTCTAAATAATAAATATGTAATATGCAAATTTACCCTAACAGCAGAATGACTGGGAATGACTGGTCACTATGACACACACTGACCACCAGGGAGCAGACACTCAATGCAGGAGGTGCCCTCTGGTGGTCAGTGAGCTCCCACATGGAGGAGCTCTGCTCAGCCACAAGCCAGGCTGATGGCTGCCAGCACAGCGGTGGTGGTGAGAGCCTCTCCTGCCTCCTCAGCAGCGCTAAGGTTGTCTGACTGCAGCTTAGGTCTGCTCCCCACTGGCAAGTGGACATCCCCCGAGGGTTGCCGGGCTGCCAGAGGGATGTCTGACTGCCAGCTTAGGCCCAATCCCCTGGGGAGCAGGCCTCAGCCAGCAGATGGTCGTCCCCCGAGGAGTCCCAGACTGTGAGAGGGCACAGGCTGGGCTGAGGGACCTCTCCCCCCCCCCCCAGCCGAGTGCACAAATTTTTGTGCACCGGGCCTCTAGTATATATATAAAAGACTAATAGGCAAAGTATCCCCTTGGGAGTTTGGTCAGGAGACCCCGGGAGTTTGATAACTCACTATGATGTGCGCTGACCACCAGGGGGCACTGGGGAATAAAGGAAGGCCCCCGCTGGCAGCTGGCAGCTGGGAAAGGAAGGCCCTGGCCAGCAGCCAGAAGACCATGATGGGCCCTGATCACCTGCCAGGCCTAGGGACCCTACCTGTGCAAAAATATTGTGCACCGGGCCTCTAGTGTTGAATAAGAGTGGTGAGAATGGACATCCTTGTCTTATTCCTAATCTTAGAAAAAACTTTCAGTTTTTCACAATTGACTTTGATATTAGGTGAGGGTTTCTCATATATGGCCTTTATTATGTTAAGGTACTTTTCTTCTATGCCCATTTTATTGAGTGTTTTAATCAGAAATGGATATTGTATCTTATCAGATGCATTTTCTGCATCTATTGATAAGGTCATATGATTTTTTAATCTTTTGTTAATGTGGCGCATTACATTGATTGATTTGCATATGCTGAAACGTCATTGTGCCTCTAGAATGAATTCCACTTGATCGTAATGTATTCATTGTTTAATGTATTGTTGTATTCCATTTGATAGTATTTTATTTAGGATTTTTGCACCAGTATTCATCAGAGATATTGGTCTATATTTTTCTTTCTTGTGTTATCGTTGGCGATTTTTGGTATCAGCATTAAGTTGTCTCATAAAATGTTAGGAAGTATTGTCTCTTCTTCATTTTTTTTTTTGTTTTGTTTGTTTTTTGAAAAGTTTGAGCAGGATAGGTATCAAATCTTTTTGAATGTTTGGTAGAATTCACTGGTGAAGCCATCTGGTCCTGGACTTTTATATTTTGGGAGGTTTTTGATGGTTGTTTTAATTTCCTCTCTATTGACCAGTCTATTTAGATTTTCCAATTCTTTATGATTCAGTCTAGAAAGTAATATATTTCTAGGAATTTATCCATTTCTCCTAAGTTAATGAATTTGGTGGGATATAGTCTTTCATAATGCTCTAGTATGAACCTTTGTACATCTGTGATGTCTGTGGTAACTTCTATTTCATTTCCCATTTTGTTTATATGAATTTTTTCTCTTTTTTCCTTAGTGAGTCAGCCAGGGGTTTGTCCATTTTATTAATCTTTTCAAAGAATCAGATCTTTGTTGTATTAATTTTTTTTGTGTGTGTAGTCCTTTTGTTCTCTATTTCTTTTAATTCGGCTCTAATTTTTACTATTTCCTTGCTTAGGTTGATTTGGGGTCATTTTTGTTCTTTGTTTTCTAGGTCTTTAAGATTTAATGTTAGGCTTTTTACTTGGTATTTATCTTTCTTCTTGAGATTGGCCTGTAATGATATAAACTTCCCTCTTATTACTGCTTTCGCTACATCCCAGACATTTTGATATGCCGGGGTCCAACCCCAGCTGGTCCAGGGGTCCCCAAAGGCGTGGACGGAGTAGGCGAAGAAGGAAGGACACAGAGGCAGCGTTCAGTTGATCAGCAGCCTAGCCAGGATCTCTAGCCTGGATCTCCAGCCAAGTTCTGGTCTCGATCTCCAGAGAGGTTCTGTAGCCATGTTCCCTCGCTAGGTTCTCCAGCCAGGTTCTGTCCAGGCTCTCCAGTCAGGTTCAGTGTCCAGGTTCCAGTCAGGTTCTCCTGCCAATCTCTGTAGTCAGGTTCAGTCCAGGATCCCTTGCCATGTTCTCCCGCTAGGCTCTGTCTCTAGGCTCCGAGTAGGTTCTGTCTTCTTGATTCTGTTCTAAGTTCTGAGTGTTTCTGTCTTGTTACAACTGTATTTATACCAGTTGATTCAATCCTATCAATCTCTATTACAAAGGTTAGGGCGTTTCTTATCTCCATTCCAGGGAGAAAAGATTATGTAGTTTAAGCATGATTGTTCGTAGTTAAAGGGATTAATTACCCACCTGGCACTTAGTTGAGGGGTTTTATTCCCTCCCTAACTTCAGGGGAAAATCCCTACCTGGGGAAACAACCTTTCTCGGAGAGGTGACCTTGGTTAAAACACAGCACCAAGAAGGTGAGCAAACATTTTAAGAACAGTATGCCATGTATGCCAGGTCCTTTGAAACAGCAAGGATGGACCGGCTCCCGGCATTGATATGTTGTTTTGTCATTCTCATTAGTCTCTATATATCTGTCGATCTAAGAAATTATTATGTATTTTATCACTTACAGCTTGAAAATTCTAGTGGACAGGAATGTTCATCCATAGGAAAGTTATGAAGCTGAAGATAACATTCTGCATTAATTGTCAATCTATTTAGATGGAAAAAATAAATATTAAAAATGAGAAGTGATTTCAAATATTGTAAATATTTTCTCTAATTGTCAAGCATAATTTTGGCCTACAATAATGAACTTTGATATACTAGGAAATAATAATGCTATAATCTTTAAATCTTAAGTGGCAATATTATAACATTCATAAATGAGTTAGATAATTCTAACATTTCCCTCTCTAGCCAACTAAGCTATCTCTGTATCCAGTTAGTAGAATGTCTTTTTACAGTTAAAAATTTGTGCTTCAGGGGATCAATACACATACATATGGGCTTGTGCATGTGCACACACACAAACAATTAGCAGAGTGTACATGGTTAAGTATGATAAGTTTTTCTCTTAACTTATCATGAACATCTTTCCATTATGCGTTATCCTTAAGAATAACCCATTAGATATGCTCATGACAATGAATTAGATAAACCTGAATCGTACACATCAGCATTCATTTAATCTTTTCTTAAGGACTTTTTTTACTACATTATAAAAAAAAATCACTGTGTTACTCTGAACTTGAGTGTTTTAAAAATTTTTCACCATACTCATTTTAATGCATAAAAGGAGCATCATAGGTCTCACTTACTCTGCAACTTTAAAAAGGGGAAATTCATGAGCTGACCAAATATTAGCATGAAAAGTAAGTTAGAGCAATGACACTTTTTAAAACAGTACTACCTTAAAGTATATAGGACTCGTCCGTCATTCCAAATTCGAAGCAGACGATTAGGAGTCGTTATCCAATGAGCATCAGATTTTCTTGAATTTCTGAAGAAAGTATCAGGAATCCAAATTTTCCCAACCATATTACTGTTAAGTACAAGCACTTTCATGGTACTATTGAATTTTAAACGACTATCAAACCAGGTTTGCGCAAAAATAATATCAATTGTGTATTCCTGAAAGACAACAAGAAGAATAATGGCATGTAATAGTAAAGCCACTCTTTTGCACATTTTCTTTAGATGTTTGAATTTTTATATTTAAAAAGTTTCTATAAGTTAATAGCAATTAAACTTGGTCTTTTGGGACAAAAAAAAACACGTCATAATCCAAATTTTTTTTAATTGTTTACAAGAGTCATGTAAAAATAATCCAATATTTCTAGTAATCACTGCTGCTTAATATGGCTTTATTTTTTGGAAATTTTATTCAAGATTTTATAATATATTGGATATTGTCATTAAGTACAAAAGCAAATTATCTTGCTGTTAACAATTACATTACTTTTGTGATATTCACATTGTGCTTAAGTCACAGAAAACAATACGAAGTAAAAAATTAAGATGTTGCCCTGATCGGTTTGGCTCAGTGGATGGAGCGTCGGCCTGCGGACTCAAGGGTCCCAGTTTCGATTCCGGTCAAGGGCATGTACCTTGGTTGCGGGCACATCCCCGGTGGGGAGTGTGCAAGAGGCAGCTGATCGATGTTTCTCTCTCATCGATGTTTCTGACTCTCTATCTCTCTCCCTTCCTCTCTGTAAAAAATCAATAAAATATACTTTTAAAAAAACTAAGATATTAATATTCACCAAATTACCTAAAATCCCTTACATTATTTTTTGTACAAAAAATTAATTATGATTACTTATATTACTGTTTTCAGTTGTTTTAAAGCAAAGACACATAAACACACACACCACGCTATTCTTGTGTTATCTTCATAATAGTTTTCATTCATGCCTATCCTGACCTCCTGCTTCTCAGGCTGGATGTATTTTCTTTGGGAGAAATTATACTTGATCCAAACAGCCTTTTCGACTGACACAAATGATGAACCATTCAGAGTCTAAGAGTGTAACCTGGGTTAATGACATGGTTTCTGGTTTTAATAGTAAATGAAATAGTAAGAAGGCTCACGCCCATTCTGAGGAGCAGATCATCAGTAGATATGGTAGATCTCAGGAAGAGTATTTAATCTACATGATGTGCCAGAATTTTGTTGTTCATTGGTATGTAGTCAAGTGGCACAAACAGCTTAAAATAACGGAAGAGGCATACATATGTGCCAGGATTATGGCTAGGCGAAGATCCAACATTGGTTGCTAGAGGAAACCTCATGCTACTTGGTGGGGATATTTGGCTGCAGTATTCCAAACAAACAGGGCATTAAAAGTGACACTTGTTAATTACCTATCCCAGGGGTGGGGTTTAGCAAGCAGCTGTGAATTTTCCTTAGGAGCAGCTGATAGGATCTTCTTTAGAATACCTGTTTATAAAAGTGCTAACCACTGTTGAAAGAGCTATGACTTCTGAAGTGTCAAACTCTCCCAAGCAGAGAGTATTGAGGACATGTGAAATTTTTCTATTCAAAGTTATCCCCTCAATCGAGGATCAAGGAGAGAAAGAAGTCTTCATAATCTGTCCTTCCCAAATCCATAACAGAGGTTAATAATTCCAAGGTCTTTTAAATTACTAATCCTTAATAAGTGTCTCACTAAGAAGGTCATTAAAATTTGTGCCGTTTTATATGTCATCGAAAATACAATTTTGTTTACTCGTTTGTATTAGTGTAATTTCCAGAAAATGATTCAACTGTTCTTGTACTTCATGTTCCCATTTAGAGGTTATAATAAGCTGCATAATAAATAAGCAAAAGAAACATGAAAAGAAAATTCCATTTATCCAGAACAAGTGCAATAGCTTCTAGGATAAACATTTGGAGATAAGGAACAGGGCTTTTAACATATGTGAGAGCCAATGAACATTATGAAATTTACTTTGCTTCCTTGAAAGTGAGTTGAGAACACAGCATTAGTAAGTAAAGATGAAGAAGTGAGCCATTTTGATTTCTAACTCCATTAAGTCAAACCATAATTGATGAAAGTTTATGTAGTGTAGTCTTCCCATTACACTGTCAGCTTTCCAATTATGCATGTGTCTCATACTTAACTAGCTAATTCAATATTACTGTCTTTCTAGTAATGAAAGAAAACTTCATATAAAATGCAAACCTGCCTAAGAAATTATTGTAGGTGAATAATTTCATTACAAAATTTGGTTGATTGCGATCTGGTCTTCCCACCTGGAAATTAATCTCTCCCTAAACTATCTATTCACATGTCCAGATATTATGAGGGGCCAGATAATGGTTAGCAGTAAATAAAATCTAAGGGCTACAGACATGTTGAGAAAAGGTACAAGTATAGTTTGCAGGAAGGAGATGAAGTTTCAGTCTTGAGTCAAATGCAGTCTGGAGAAAGAATGTCTCTTCCTCAAGGGACCTCACTCAGTGCTTTCTCTTAAAGCTTTTATCTGATTGGACAGTGTCCTCCTACCTTATAAAGGATAATCTGATTTACCGAAAGTCTAGTTATTTAAATGTTAATCACATCTAAAAAAATGCCTTTACAGCAACATGCAGACTTTATTCGTCAAGCCAAGCTTGATATTAGAACCGCCAAGTGATACAGGTCCATTCTACCACATTAGCATGTCTACTAATCTATAAAGATAAAATTGTAACTAACCTGGGACTATCTTGAAAATAATTCAAAATAGACACCTCGAAAATCTGACTAAGATGTGTCAGAGGTCTCAGAGGTGTGGGTGGAATAACAGTTGTGATATAATGAGTGAAAAGACACATTACTATAAAATATGCATAATATTATGGTATTTAGTAAAGCTATCTACAGAGTTATTAAATTGGAAGTAACAATGATGAATACTGGATAACAACCATCTAGAATATTTTTTTCTTTCACTTAAATCAAATTTCTAACTTTCCCATATTAGACATGAATTTCTTCTATAATAGATACACTATTTTTATGACATTTTTTTTTCATATAAAACAGCATAAGGTCATCATTTGCAACTTAGAATAATATGGGCTCATACACAGCCTTTTTCTTGGCCCTTGACCCTCTGTATTGCTGTATTTTTCATTGTTTAGACATTCTCCCCACTAGGTTTTAGCTTCTCTGAAGGAAGGAAGCCAATATATTTTAGTGGGAAATAACCACCTGTTACAATATAGGTAGTAAATACATGTAAGGCAAGCAAAACCATGATATAAGAGAGAAATATATTTGTTTATATCAAAAACTAATATCATTTTTATATTATTTGAAGATCAGAGATTAATTTAATTTTCAAATTCTAAGATCTTTAATGCCATATATATGGGTAAATGAATGAGCATACTGAGAAAGAGGCATTGAAATGAAAACAACACTATTCACTTATAATTTCTTATTTGATCTCTCTTAGTGTTGAATCAAAACGTACCTATATTTTATATTGTTTTAAAATAAAGCCTGTGAAATGAACTAGATTTAAGTAGCTAATGCCAAAAATAATATGTTAATGCAATATAAAAAATGTAAAGAAATTAAAACTATGGCAATAAGCTTTAAAGTATTGAACAAAACAAGAAAATAAAGTTTAAACTGTTAAATATAAATTCTTTTTTTCAATTACTTTAATTAATCACATCCAGAAAGACTAAACTCCTTCTCTTCCCCTCCATTAGTATATGCAGGTCAATTTTCAAGATAGGAAAAAAAATCTTGTTTTTTATGGTTTTGTTAACTCATAACTTTTCAAATTAATATACCTATCAAGAAGTAAGAGTTTCCTGTTAACATAGTATAAGGAATAAACAGGGTTTCTTTGATATGTACAAGCTATGCTTCAGATTCCATTTTCTTAAATCGAGAAGCTGCAATAACAAAAAATGAGAGGAAGGAACACGAGATACGAGCAGAGAAAAAGAGAGAGAGTGATAAACATATTGGACATTAGGTCCAGTTGCTCAAATCATGTTGAAGAAATGTGTTCCTTAAAATTGAAGAAATTCATGGAGAAAAATTTGTCTGTGAGCACCAGCTTTTCTAGTGTATTTAGAATGTTTGAACACAGTTATACGCCTCAAGAGTTTATTACCAAAAATTAGGTTGATATAAGAAGAGAAAGCAAAAAAGACTTAAAAGTCATTTCTCACCATATTCAAACAAATTATTAAACTATACATCTACCCCCCCACACACACACACACATTTGATACTTGGCCATCTCACTTGTAAAACCACCCTCTTGCTTGTTTAACTATACTCAAGTCTGCCTGCTTGATTGCACTCACATTCAAAGCAATTATGTTCAGTTGATGAAAACTGAATTTTAACTTTTCTGTATTGTTTAGTTAAAAAAGTCTTCTATGTAAACTGCTCCTCATTAATCCCTAATACTTCTCTTTTAATAAGCAGTATCAAACATTCTTAATTTTTTCCTGTATGTACTTCAGTATCACCAGTTTTAATAACAATTTAATTTAATTAGCCTTTAAAAAACTATCACTGTTCCAGGTCACAAGTGTGTAATTTGTGTCACCGGGAAAATGAATCTTCAGTACTATGAAACTTTTATAAAGTTAGATTATCATAAATGGCTCTTGGTATCCATTCTTGTTAAATATCTCTGGAACACTAACATAACCTTGAATCCTATTTCTGTTTATTTTAACAACCATATATTTTTCTTTAATGAATTTATTAAAATTGAAAACAAAGGCCCAGAGCAAAAAAATATACAATTCATGAAAATGTAGACTTCCATATGCTCTAACAGGCTTATCTCCTCTAAGCATTGGTTAATTAAAAATGAGCATTTTAAGATTCTCCTAAAAAGAAAATTAACATTTCAGTTATATATTGTTTTATGAAATCTCATATTTGCATAATGTTAAATAATATACACATATATTTAGAATGATTTGTCTTTATAATAATCAACTGGTGTATAGGAATTTGATTTAAACAGAGCTAACACTAAAAATTTCATTGAAACTTTTTTTTTCTTGGCTTATTTGCCACTGCTTTATCATAATTTTCTTGCCAACCTTGCTATTTTATTTACATCAGCCTCAAATTAGGTACATATTCCTTAAAGTCTGATATTCATTTCTTTTTTTTTTCCTCTTTACAAGATTGTTTTCGCCATGTCTCAGGATTTAGCTAATTACTGACAGATATTTGCTCCAGTGCTAACATTTCCTGAGAGTTAGTGTCTAATTTCAGACTGTCAAATTCAACTTCTCCGCAGCCTATTCATATTCATTTGCAATGAGGTAACAAAGATGTCCTGGTGTGGCCCCAATCCTGTCAGTACAACAGTCAGTGCAGGCAGCTGTGAAAGTTCATGACAATCATAGGAACATCATAATGAGTAAGAAAGAAAAAAAAAAAAAGCCTGACTATAATACCATGAGAATGAGCATACACAGGCACTTGTTAGGCGTGATGACTATTTGGATATAAAGTAGTTAAATCTTTGTAATAGAGAAACAACTTGACTGCTGTAATAATGAATATATAAAATAAGAGAGCAAATCAGCAAAATCTTAGAGATTTATATTCAGATGGTGTTATGGGCTGAAGGGTATTGACATAAAATTCATATGAAGCCCTAACCATCAGTATCTCAGAATGTGAAGTACCTGGAGCTAAGTCCTTTAAGGGGGCTATTAAATTACAATAAGGTTATTGGACTGGGCCCTAAGCAAATCTGACTGGCGTCCTTTTAGAAGATAAAATTCGGACACACAAAGAGACACCAGGTATGTGCTTGCAGAGAGAATAGTTCATGTGAGGACACAGCAAGATGGTAGGCATTTGAAAACAAAGAAGAAAGGGTTTTAAAAAACTAAACTTGCTACAATCTTGATTTGGACTACTGTGTTTCAGAACTGGAAAAAATAAATGTCTGTTGTCTGAGCCACCTAGTCTGTAGTTTTTTGTTTTGTTTTGTTTGTTTGTTTGTTTGTTTGTTTTTTGGTGTCTTGAAAGGCTAACAGAGGTTACAAAATCAAGGGAGATGAATATAAGACACTATTGAACAAACTGAATGGGTCCTAGGAAGTAATTTGACTCACAGAAATGGGATTATTAGGGTTTGGGGCAGAACACTTTAAAGCATTTTTTAAAATTTTGGTGGGTTCTATTGGAGGAGTTAATTATGACTTTAAATCAGTAATAAAATGCTATCCATTCAATTTGTAAAGATAAAACATAAATAACACACTTTATCATTTTCCATCCTAAATGGCCTTCCTTTGAATTTTCTTTCCTTTCATCTCTCTCTCCAATATCTACCACCATTCTCATCACATTCTCTTCTCAGTGAAGTATGTCAAAATCATAAAAGTAAACTACATTCCCACTATGGACCCAACAACACATGTTGCTTGTCTATTCCTATAACCCATATTATGTCTACAGGGACCTATGACAAGAAGGGGGATATGAGACCGATTTTGAGGATGGAGGAGGGATTTAAAATTCAATTATTATTTATTTTCTACCTTCATCATTTCATGGAATTTCATCTAGCAAAGATAACCAGTTCCACCTAACTGCCAACACCAGTGGGCCCAATTTAATCCATTTTTCATTGGATTCTCACATACATTGACAATTGATAATTAGTTCCTTCTTCTTCATGCTCTTTATTTTTTCCAATTATATAATATCATCTGTTCCTGGTTCTTCTCCTACCCCTCTCACTTTTATATGTCCCTTTTTTGTACCCCTCTTTCTTCCATCTGTATTTTAAATAGTAACTCTACCATCTGCAAAGTCTTCTCATTTATATACATTGGAGTCAGCCTATGCACCACCAATTAACCTCTAAATTCTGAGAAGTTCACTCATCTAATATTTCTTAAATGTACTAGTGTCTTCTCCAGCTCAATTGCTACTACTCTAGGTAAGGCCTTCATGATCTATTGTCCAGACTAATGCATTAACCTCTTAACTGGTCACTCTAAAGTTGGCTTAGCCCCTTGCATCCATCTTCTATGCTTTTGTATAGAATATATAAAATATAAATCTGTAGCCCTGGCCGGTGGGGCTCAGTTGGTTGGAGCACCAACCTGTACACAGAAAGTCTGCAAATTCCATTCCTGGTCAGGACATACTTAGGCTGTGGGTTCATTCTGATCTGGGCCCTTATGAAAGGCAACCAGTCAATGTTTCTCTCTCTCTCTCTCTCTCTCTCTCTCTCTCTCTCTCTCTCTCTCCCCCTCCCTCTTTCTCTCCCTCTCTCCCATTCTCTCACTCTAAAAATCAATAAATATATCCTTGAGTGAGGAATATATATATATATATATATATATATATATATATATACATATATATATATATATATATATATATATATATATATATATATATATATATATATAATCTGCCTATAATATGCTTGTGATGAAAAGCTTCCGGTCATTTCTCTTACCCTATGGGATATAATTCATATAATACATAAACTTCCTGTTATGGTTTACATGACCATCCTTAATAAGGCATCTAAACATTATTTTAATTCTTTCCCTTGCATTTATGTTCCAGGCTTATCAATTTGCTAGACAGTCTCCTGATCTTATCAGTCTGCTTTGGTCCTCTATGACTCTGTTCCTGCTCCGTCCTCTGCAGTCAGTCCCTTTCCTTTTCCGACTGCTTTCCCCTCAGTCCTTCTGGTAATCTTCTCCCAGATTTCTTCAGGGACCCACTCGCGATGGCTCAGGTGATAAGCTTTTATTCCCTAGCATAGATCCTACCATTGAAGTAAAGGGTTACACATTCTTAGCTATGGGAATATTTTAGCTCCAGTTGTTCATACCTGGCATGTAGGAATTGGAGGTATTGCCCTCAACTGATTAAGAATTAATGATCAGAAATACTTGCATGTTCATTCCATTACTGAGGTATATACTCAAGAATTCCATGCCACAGTTTTGTTTTTTTAATGTTCATTACTCACCATGTTTATAGGATCAACTGGTCCAATGCTGTTTACATAAATATCAGTTTCAATTACTGTGGGCCTCACTGCAAAACATCAAAGAAAAAATGGTCAAGGACATGATCAGAAGTTTCATTAAATAGAACTTAGTTTTAAAAATCTAAATGAGTATTACTATTTATTTTTTAAATAATAAGACATCCCTCACTAGAAAATGAAGGAACACAAAATGTTACAGAAACATAAACAACTTTCAGTTTACAAGTTGATTTTACAATGTATATTTTTGACTGAAAACATCCCAATGCACAACCTAAAAGTGTTTTTAAAATAGCTAAATAATTTATTAAATCTAAGGAAGTGAATTCAATAAAAATTGCTAGATAATTTTCTCTATAACAGTCACAGAATTTTAGAATTTGTGTGGATTTTAGAGCCTATTGTTTTCCTTTCCCTGTTCCTCCCTTGTTGTTAACAATATTTCTGTAGGTTGTTCATAGTTGGCTCCAGTTTAAGGTAGATTTTTACTTAATTCTCACAGAGTATATGTTATGAATGTCATATGAACTTCATGTTTATACAACCATTTGTGTTTTTTCAGTATGTCTTTAAGTTGTATATATAGTATTTTATATTCTATCAAAATGTGTAGCACAGGTCAGTATTATAAAGACCTATCAAATGATATGAGTAAAGTATATCCATAATCATGCCATATTTGATTATGATTTAGGCTTTCAACCTTTGCCAGGTATTTTTGGTTCCTATAATGAGATTTATCATAATAATGATAATGATAATTTCTACTCATAAGATTTTTGTTTGCTATGAGAAACATTCTCACATAATTTCTTTTATCCCCCTTTCTTCACAAAATATGATATAAGTGGTTTATTCTATGATATATCAAATGCTTCTTGAGGAATATCTGTAAAAGTTTCACAAAGTAGATAAAAAAATCTATTTTATATAAATTTTTAAAAAATCTATATAAAACTCAGAGTTTTATAAAAAGACTAGAGGCCCGGTGCACAAAAATTTGTGCACTCGGGGGAAGGAGGGTCTCTCAGCCCAGCCTGCCCCCTCTTGCAGTCCAGTACCCCTCGGGGGATGTCCACTTGCTGGATTAGGCCCGCTTCCCAGGGGGATTGGGCCTAAGCTGGCAGACAGACATAACTCTGGCAGCCCAGGAACCCTCGAGGGATGTCCAACTGCTGGCTTAGGCCCGCTCCCTGCCTAAGCCGCAGTTGGACATCCTTAGCACTGCCGATGAGGCAGGAGAGGCTCCCATCACCACCACTGCACTCGCAGCTGTTAGCCCAGCTTGTGGCTGAGTGGAGCTCCCCCTGTAGGAGCGCACTGACCACCAGGGGGCAGCTTCTGCATTGAGCATCTGCCCCCTGGTAGTCAGTGCGCATCATAGCAACTGGTTGTTGCCAGTAGTTCTGCAGTTAGGGTCAATTTGCATATTACCCTTTTATTATATAGGATAGTGCAAATGAAATAAAGCAGAAAAAAACAACTTGTAGTATAAATGTTTCTAAAGTAGCATGTTTTGGTAATATTTACTCAGTTCTCCTTTCTAAACTTTAATTTCTCTTCCTGGCCTAGTATTTAGCACTCTTACAATTCAGATTCTGTGTTCCCCCTGCAGGATGCTCCTCCTCCTCTATTACCTGGCTGAGTCTGCCTGTCTGAGTCTCTGTTCAGTCCCATGTCTCCCAGGCTAGCAAGCTTCAGTGGGAAACCTGAAGCATTTTGAAACACAGTGCCTGTACAATTATATAACAACATTTAATCTTACCCTCTGCAATTAAAAAAAACCAAAACTACACTTAGAAACCCATAACATTTAAATAGTTTGTTTTTCGTCTAGCAAAGAATTTATTTTATGGCATACATATTTCTTAGCTAGAAAAAGAAATAATTTGTTAGAAATAGTTTCAGTACAAAACTATAGGTTCACAGACCTATACATGACAGTGTAATTTGATTTGCTATCCCCCAATTAGATTTCTTAAATAAAAGTAGCTCATATGATTTATAGAAGGTTTTATAATTTAACTTAGGCTAATGACTTCTGAGAGGAGGTGCTTTAACCACTTGCCATTTATTTTGACTAGCTATGAATTGCAGCCAATAACTATAATATAATTAAGCGAATTATAGCTAGATTTACAGAATGGTTCTTATGAAAGTCAATTAATAACTAGGCAATAGGTTTATTAGTTTCACTTCTCAGTATATTCGTTACCATTTATAAGCAATTAAGTGCAACATACCAGTCTTACTTAATTAGATATTTTCAGTTCATTTGATAAATCAACAAACACTGACTACCTGTTCTTTATTCCATGATACTAAGGACTGAATAGTTCTATGCCAAGAAGTTAATGATTCCTGAGGACATTTTTATATGTAGGACATACTTTTCACAATTAAAGTGTAGAAAGTTTTAGATATGAGTGATATATCCTGGTTTTCTGATATCAACAGAAATGTATTTATGTGCCGGGAGCCAGTCCATCCTTGCTGTTTCAAGGGACCTGGCATATATGACATACTTTTCTTAATATGTTTGCTCACCTTCTTGGCACTATGTGTTTTAACCAAGGTCACCTCTGAGAAAGGTTGTTTCCCCAGGTAGGGATTTTCCCCTGAAGTTAGGGAGGGAATAAAACCCCTTAACTAAGTGCCAGGCGGGTAATTAATCACTTTAACTACGAACAATCATGCTTAAGCTACATAATCTTTACTCCCTGGAATGGAGATAAGAAACGCCCTAACCTTTGGAATAGAGATTGATGGGATTGAATCAACTGGTATAAATACAGATGTAACAAGACAGAAAGAGACAGAGCTTAAGACAGAATTCAGAAGACAGAACCTACGCAGAACCTGGAGATGGAGGAGCTTCGCTGGAGAGAACATGGCAAGGGATCCTGGACTGAACCTGACTGCAGAGGTTGGCAAGAGAGCCTGACTAGAACCTGGTGACTGAACCTGGCTGGAGAATCTAGCGAGGGAACATGGCTACAAAACCTGGCTGGAGATCCGAAGCAGAACCTCTCTGGAGATCTCAGACCAAACCTGGCTGGAGAAGTCCCTGTGTCATTCCTTCTTCGCCAACTCCGTCCACACCTTTGGGAACCCCTGGACCTGCTGGGGTTGGACCCCGGCATTTATGCAATGTATTTACACTTGCATTGAAACTCCAAATATAGAGAATTAAATCTAGTAAAATATATTTAATACTTCTTTTCAGGAAATATTAATAAAAAAGAAATATGTACATTGAAAAATATGTAATGCTCATGAATTTGGTATGATAAAAATTCAAAAAAGATTTCAATTTCCCTATAATTGGCCATATATTTAATGCAATCTCAAAAATAATATTTCCTGTTTTATATATTTTGTTTGTTTTAAGGATTTGGTGGAGGGGCTTAGAAGTTAATTATGTTATAAAGTTTATATAGAAAGGCAAAGGACCTAGAATAGCAATCTTAAAGTGGAACAAAGTAGGATTACATATACTAAATACTAGAGGCCCAGTGCACAAATTCGTGCACTGGTGGTGTCCGGCTGGGAGGAGGGGCCCGGGCAGTTGGGGGGCTGACCCCGCCCCCTGATTGAACTCGGGTCAAACTCCCGGTTGAGGGGACAATTTGCATATTACCCTTCTATTATATAGGATAATATCAAGGATTATAATTCTACATTAACTAAAACACAGTGTGACTTTGGCACAAAATTAGAATTCCTATTTCTCAAATATTCTATTTTATAAAATATCCCTCTAATCCTCAGATAGTTTCATTAAACTTTGCTGTTGCATCTTTCATTGTAGCAGTTGTAAAGTAATTACATTAGAAAAGTTTACATGCCTTTATTCTAATAATTAGTGCTATTCCAATTAATACTTGTCAAACCCAGCACTCTAACATACATCAGATACTCAAGAAATATGTGATCTAAAATTAAAATAATATCAGTAAATATGGTTTTTATAGTCCCCAAATCTCAGAAGATAACTAAAAACTTACCTCCTATATCTGGGCGAAGTTTATTGTCATAGCCTTGCAGCAATGAATTGAGAATTTGTGTTATATCTCCTTCATGAATCTTTGGTGCCAAGACCCAGGTTTTGTTCACTGTTAAATCCTCATCATCTTCATCATCTGCTTTATCAACACTAAATAATCCCAAAAATAAAATGGATGATAGGAAGTTAACCAAATTGGGTATTTTAAAAAACTAGTTCAAGATTATTATACTTTTGTTAGGGAATAGGAAGTAAGAGGGGGGAAAAGTGTTAGAATTATTTTATATTCAGTAAGACTAGTGTATTCATCATATGAACTCTACTAATATAATAACACTCAAATGTTAAAAATTTATTACAAGAAATGTAGCACAATATTAAAATAAACTAATATTACAATAATAAAATAATTATTGGCCATCCCCACAATGCTCCTTAAAGGCCTTAGAAGCCGAAACCGGTTTGGCTCAGTGGATAGAGCGTCGGCCTGCGGACTGAAAGGTCCCAGGTTCGATTCCGGTCAAGGGCATGTACCTTGGTTGCGGGCACATCCCCAGTGGGGAGTGTGCAGGAGGCAGCTGGTCGATGTTTCTCTCTCATCGATGTTTCTAACTCTTATCTCTCTCCTTTCCTCTCTGTAAAAACTCAATAAAATATATTTAAAAAAAAAAAAAAAGGCCTTAGAAATTATTCACTGAAAATGTGAATGGTGGCCCTAGATTTGTGCAGGACACAATCTGGACAACTATATGTGGTGACTCTAAATAACCACACCCCAAAATAAAAATTAAAAGATAAATGAATACAGGTAAAGTTGTAACATTAGCGTGATAAAATGTATAAAAATGCATGCATACCAAAGAAGAATTGAGGAAAAATGAGTGAAGAAAGGGTTGAAGTAAAAAGAAACAAGTATTAAACACATCTATGCTTTTTCCTTTTAAGTTGGAAGAACCGAGAGATATTTTTCCAAAAACTTTGTCAGAGGTTGTCGTATCATCAAATCCAACACGGGTGACACCCTCCATATATATTTGGGGGGCATGACTCTCAAATTTTAGAACTAGAAGGTAGAATTTAGGGACCCAATAGCCCACTGCTATTTTCCAGTAGAAAACTGGAAACAGTGGGGAACTAGCCAAGCACAACCCTGAGAATCAAGCTCTAACTCTCCAGTTAATGCTTCCTGCTAAGAATTCAGCTTACTTCTGAATCGTGGTAGAAAATGAAGTAATACAGATATTTATCTACAACTCATCATAAGTAACAGGCTACTCTTACTTTATTACCCATAAGTAACTCCATCTTTGTTTGAAGAAGATAATCTGGGACTTAACACACCCTACTGTAGCAAGCCTCAGTCCTCCAGTGAAAAGGGTCAAAACACTAAACACTTATACTAGCAAAATCAGGTAAATTCATACTATAATTTTTATTTACATATATTTCAAAGATTGGCTTCTGTCCAATAGTGAATATGAAAGTTATCCATTCAGACCTATTTTTCTTTGGATCTAATATTATCTAATGCAGCTCCCACACCATTTATATTTTTTTAAAAGTCCAGTTTTATTCAGATATAATTGACATAGAATATTGTATAAGTTGAAGGTATATGACATAATGATATAATATATGTGTATATTAAAAAAATGATTACCAAAATAAGTTTAGTTAACATCCACCCTCTTCATCCTTAATGAGTATAAATTAGCATTACAAATTAAAACTTAAGTTTACATTATTTACTATCTCATTTGATCTTCACAATAAACCTACTGATAGTTATTATTAATAGATAATGGAGTATGTTATTATTCTCAATATTTCTCCTCTCCTTCCTGTCAGAGAATTATACTTTCCACTCCACTGACTTCTAACTTAGGCTTAAAATGCTCCTTCTTGCCAGAGGATTATACACCCCTGTCTCACTGAACTTGTGTGGCCTGTGATTTGCTTTGACTAATGAAAAATATGTGATATGTGTCACTACTGAGCAGGAGGCTTAATGTAAGTTCATGATTCACCATATAGCTCTTGTACTGCTACCAGAAGCCTAGCCATCCTGACAGAGGCTACTCTATTCCTTCACTCTGGGAGGGACGGTAACATGGACAGAGCCACAGTCAACACACAATGAACATATAGACTAAACAAGAAATAAACAATTAGTGTTGTAAGCCATGAGATTTGGGGGTAGTTTATTACTACAGTATACAATTTTTATTCCTATGTAAACTATTAGGGTGCATTTAGTTAATAGAATTTTGAAGTGCTCATTTATATTAATTGTTGTGACATATTTAACTTTAAAAAGTATATACTACTGGTACAGTAGTATGATTTCCTTTCACGTATTTGTAGTTGTTACAGTATCAACATCCTTGTATTCCAGAAAGTGCATGCTCATAGTGATTTATATTCCCCTTTTCGCAGCTAGCTCAGAGGTAATATGAAAATTGACCTCAATGATAGTACAAAGCTATCTTTCCTCATTTTTGGCAATAACAGGAAAACTTTTATTAAGGTTAACTTTTCCACATCTTCTTTCCAAACTTTTAGAATTATCTTCAATCTATTCATTAATTACGTTGAATATCATATTGGTAATATTTTGATGATTAAAGAGTACTTGTCATCATTTCTAAAATCGTTAATATAACATATCTGACATCTTAATACCTTTCACAGACTCAAAGATATTTGTAGCATTTATATGTGTTGAATGAGTGAGTGTTCAAAACATTTGGGGAAAACAATCATGATTTTAGGTAATATTCTGAGAAATTCTACACATGTTCAAGACTTCTTTAAATAATTTGAATGCACATAATCTTATTTACATTTAAGTTCTTGAATATTTTAATTTACTAATTATTTATTTTAAACTTGATGTATTGCTGTTATTACCTGCTACTGAATGCATATAATGCATCATTAAGTGCCTGCCATGTTTCAGAAACTAGGTACTAAGTTCCTTCCACACGTTATGTAATTCACTCCAGAATAATGTATTGAAGAAAATATTAGTAGTTCTATTTTACAGATGTAAATTGGGTTTATAGATTTCCAAGGACATACACCATTAAATAATATAGCCAGGATTTAAAACAATATTGATTGAGTTTGAAGACTTGTTTCTTCTTTCCTTTGAAGTTTGCACAATATAATTTCATTTTATCTTTATTATACAAATCAGGGTGGTTGGATTTGGAGTTTTCTAATTCATAATCACATGCATCAATGATGGTAAGTAATTTGAAGTACATTCGGATTGTGCATGGGTAGGATGCCTTGTCTCTGCCTTTGAGTTCCGAGAAGTTAAAATAATAATCTCAAGGAATCACACACCTTCTCTGTTGAGAAAGACTATCTAACGTGCTTACATATCCAATCCAACTCTGTAATTCACATATGGAGAAATATTATGTACTACAAATGTGGTAGGTGCTGAAACACAGAGACAACATTACATTCATGATCTAAACTAGCTTATTTTTGTAATGAAGGAAAAACTAATAAAATGATACATAATTCATGGACATGGGCAACAGTGAGGTGATTTAGGGGAAAGGGGGAATGGAGGTAGAAGAGGATATAGAGGGGATACATGGTGGTGGAAAAAAAATAAAATAAAATAAATGATACAGAAAACCATTACATATAAAGATGCTTATCACAGTATTATCTGTGGCAGGCAAATTTTAAACATTATGACTATGTTTAAGTAAATTATGATTTATTCATATGATGCAATTAATGTTATATGAAAAATAACATGTAGCACTGGACTATTCTTAAAACTGATTTATAGAATGGCTAAAGATTTAATGGAAAATAGCCTAATGAATACACTAAATAGGCTACAATCATAGAGACAGACAAAATTCATTTATTTTTGGTATATTTATAGTATACTATAATCTTTCTGTATAATTTTGAAATATAAATACACAAAAATGAGTTAATTTGACATTCATTCCTATCTTTTCCTATGCACCACCAGATAGTGCTCTGAAACACATTTCTAATCATAAAAAATAAATAATTAACTGGAGCCTCTTATAGAGAGAAGCAGAGTTCTATAACCTGCCAAGAAATCGATAGTGGCAGCTCTGAAAATTTGCAACTCTATTCTCCTGCCATGGGGACATAGCTGATTGACAGTCCCATCGTCTCCAGTCCTCTGGAGGAGCGCCGTCTTTGCACCAGACCCCTAGCAAGTCAGTCAATGAATATAAACCATTTTTCATACACAGGATAAACATTCATGGAGGTTTACCCCGGATGGCCTGGTTTACACCTGTTTTTCCAGAATACTAGCAATTATTAATAGCACCCTCCTTCACTGGCAAAGTGACCTAATTTGGATGGTAAATTATACAGTCACCCTGAGTATAGTTCATATAAAGGTGAGTGTGAATGTCCTGGTTCTGACTCCAGGGGAAGGCTCTTCCATTAGTCTGTTCAGAAAAAGCAGATGAAACTCCAAAGCCAGGCCTCCTCTGTGATCTATTGGCCATGGCAACTTAAATTGTGTTTATTCATAAACATCAGCTCCTATAAGCATAGTGGTCAAGTGACAAGTTTCAGTAAAGAACATGCCTGTCATGTTTCAGAGGAGAAGAGACCCTAATGTCAAAGCCTATGAGCACTAGTTTTTAAAGAGTAAGTGTAAGCTCTGATTTTAAGATAGAGAAGTCAAAGAAAATAAAAGTAAAATAAGAAATTTAAGAAAAAAATTGTTATTTTCTTTTCACCTTTATATTGTATTTGTTAAATTCTTTTGTATAAAAAATTCTTTGTAGGTTTTTAGTATTTTTTTATTACTTATTAAAGTTGGTAGGGAAGTAAAATATCTAAAAAAGTGATATGTAACAGACTTATCAATTTGAACTTTCAGGGTTGTAGGGAGGTAAAATCACTCGATGTGGTGATTATTTTATTAACACAAAGAAATATGGGACCCATCATTTGACACACAAAGAGAGGAATGACTTGAAATTTAGGAGGGCAAAGGGAGCCAAGACAAGAAAGTTAAGTAGCTGTTCTCTGCTATGTGTTTACAATCTGTTCAGTGCTTAGCTCTACCAGGAAGTTGATCACATTGCATCTTTTTTAAAAAATTCTTTATTGTTTAAAGAGTTACATGTCTCCCTTTTCCCCCCATTGACCTCTCCCCAGCCGTTTCCACCCCCCAGCACATGCCCTCACCCTCCTATTGTCTGTGTCCCTGGGTTATGCTTATATGCATGCATACAAGTCCTTTGGTTGCTCTTATTCCCCAGCTCCGCTGCCTTCCCTCAGGTTTGGCGGTCTGTTCAAAGCTTCTATGTCCCTGGATCTATTTTTGTTCATCAGTTTATGTTGTTCATTGTATTCCACAAATGAGTAAGATCATGTGATATCTATCTCTTTCCGACTGGCTTATTTCACTTAGCATAATGCTGTTGCAAATGGTAAGAGTTCCTTCTTTTTTTACAGCAGTGTAGTATTCCATCGTGTAGATGTACCACAGTTTTATTTTCCACGTATCTGCTGATGGGCACTTAGGCTATTTCCAAATCTTAGCTATTGTCAATTGTGCTGCTGTGGAACTCTCATTTTTAATTTCATATTGCATCTTTTTTTTAAAAAAATTTATTGATTTTAGAGAAGGAGAGAAAGATAGAAACATCAATAATGAGAGAGAATCACTGTTTGGCTGCCTTCTGTATGCCCCCTACTAAGGATCAAGCCTACAATCTAGGCATGTGCCCTAACCTGGAATCAAACTGTGCCCTCCTAGTTCATAGGTCCATGCTCAACCACTGGGCCACACCAGGTGGGCTTTTTTTAAATATTTCACATTGAATCTTAATTGACTACTTTACTTATTTGTGGCACTAATCTCCTTGAAGCCAATCAATGTCATATCATTAGTACTTAGTCTACTCCTTAACAAATAACAGGTGTTCAATAAAAAAAATACTTACTGAATAAATGAATAAATGGAAAGAATATCAAAGCTCACCTTACTGTTTGCAGGTAAAATTACAGTGAATGAAAAAAAAGCTAAAAATTATTATTATTAGCCTTAATAAGATAATTAAATTATTGTAGCTTACCTAATATAAAATTAGCTTTTAAAACACAGTAGCTTTCTGATACTATTACTAATTCATCATAAACAAAAATTGATTTCCTTCCCAATAAAAATAATTTAAAAATATATAACAGAGAAAGTTTAAGTCAATTTAAAGAAATTGAAAAGTAAATTGAAGAACATAATAACAGAAAAATAGAAAGGTAAAATAAATGTTTTTGCTATGAAAAAATATTGTTAATATATAATTCCCCAATTAGTTTATAGTTCTTTTTAGGATAGATGTTTGTATCAGCACTCATTTTTTAAAAATATATTCTATTGATTTTTTACAGAGAGGAAGGAAGAGGGACAGAGAGTTAGAAACATTGACGAGAGAGAAACATCGATCAACTGCCTCCTGCACACCCCCCACTGGGGAAGTGCCTGCAACCAAGGTACATGCCCTTGACCGGAATTGAACCTGGGACCCTTCAGTCCGTAGGCCGACGCCCTATCCACTGAGCCAAACCAGTTAGGGCTAGTTTATAAATTTAATGAAATTTTAATCAGAAACCCAGAGTTCGTATATATTAGGTTAAAATCAGTATATTTAACTAGAAGAATCAATATGAGGGGTTAGAATAAATTACTGAAAAAAAGTTTTGTTAGATGAAATCAGCCAGTGTGCGGCTCAGTGGTTGAGTGTCAACCTATGAACCAGGAGGTCACTTCCAGTCCTGGTCAGGGCACATGCCAGTGTGAGGCATGCAGGAGGCAGCTGATCAATGATTCTCTCTCATCATTGATGTGTCTATTTCTTTCTCCCTCTCGATTACTCTCTCTGAAATCAATAAAAATATATAAAAAAAGGTGCTCGGCCAGAATACACGAAAAACAAAGTTACCGTATTCCATACTATATTGTAGTCATACAGAAGGAAATTAGTGAAAACATAATCTAGTACTCAAATTCAGATCCAAGTTATTTGAAATTTACTATATGATAAAAGTGACTAGCCAGTTTGGATATGAAAAAGTAAATTATTCAATAAATTGTATTGAAATACTTATTAAGCCACTTAAAAGAATACAAATTAGAGTCCTACTTATATAAAAAATTACAGATTATATAATAAAAGTCAAAATATAGTAAATAAAGTATGAAAGTATTAAGGAAGATATTGGGGGAAAAATTGATCTTTGGGGTAAGGAGGCCTTTCTGGGTAGCATGTAACCAAAATAAAATAGAAAAAGAAAGATATAAAAATAGAAAAAATAACTTATGGATGACATGACACAATTTAGAAAAAGACTAAAGACACACAGGAAAGACTGAGACAAAGACATTTATAACATAACTGGTATACATTATTCGGGGGGGAGGGCAGAAAATTGATGAAAATATGCTAACATTTATTGTTACCTAGGGAAAATAAGTTAGTTAAAAATGTGACAAATTTTAGCCATCACATTGGCAGAACATTAAATGATCCATTACTTCAAGTACTGATGGTAATATGGATAAGTAGCAGTTTTGCAACCATTAAGAGAAAACTGAATTATTTTATGGTAAGTAATTTGGAAATATTAATGAAATATTGAAATTAAAGAGATGTACATATGTATGTATGTACAAAAATGATGTATGATCAAATAAAATAGAATCTATTATGAAATAATTTAATAAGTTATGATTCTTCTATAATATAGAATACAACATTGTCATTGAAATGTAGGTACAACTGATTTCTAGATTAGTATACTAATCAAGAAAGCTATCTCTAATATTAAATATGTGCCAAAAACAAGTGTTTGATTTCATTTACATAAAAATTTAAATATACAAATGGGCATACACATGCAGGTTGGTGATAGATCTTAAGTATCACAGTAAATACTACTAATAAAACAATATATTTTGCCAATTTTAGGAGTATTGTTTTTGTTTTCTTTATTTACATTGTTAGACAGGCCTACTCTGTTCTTTAAAAATGTTTAGAGCCCTGGCTCAGTGGGTTGAGCGTCAGCCCTTACACCAAGGGGTTACAGGTTTGGTTCCTGGTCAGGGCACATACTAGTACCTGGGTTGCAGGCCATCCCTGTTGGGGGGCATGCAAAGGCAGCCAATAGATGTTTATTTCTCTCTCCCTCTTTCTTCCTCTCTCTCTAAATATAAATAAAAATATTTTGAAAAATGTTTAGGAATTGGAAACCATGAGTCCAATGAATAATCTTTAGGTAGTTGGTGAATAGCCAAATATTATAAATGTTCTTTTGGAACTATTTTTGTGGGGTTTTTGTTTGTTTGTTTTTATTTGTTTGTTTTGAGGATGGTAAAGAAACCTTAATTTTCATTATGGTCTTTAAAGAAATGACAACTGGATTAAAGGACTTGTATGCATGCATATTAGCATAACCACTGGACACAGACACTGGGACAGTGGGGGATTGCCCGGGGTGGGAATGGCTGGGCAGGGTGTCGGGGGGTCAATTGGGGAAAAAGGAGACATATGTAAAACTTTAGAGAATAAAAAAAAGGAACATCAAATTCCTCACTGTTCCAATTTATATCCATAGAAATTGACAACATAAATTGGACTTAGAAACAATACAACTCTTTATGACATTCACATTCTCTGTTTTATATGCTCTTCCACATCAGATAAATTCTACAAGGCTGCTAAAAATTCCATAAAGTGGAGGCACAATATTGAGATTTGTTACATTTTAAAATTTATTAAAAGATTGAAATTAAATGATAGAAAGTAATGGGAATTAGATCCTCTACATGTGGAAATATATACTTTCTCCCCTAAATCTTGGGGTCATAAAATTAGAGATAAAATATTTTCATTGACATAAGGATCCTTTCAGATTATTCACTTCAAAATGGAGAGGATACAAATGAGTAGAACAAAACCAGCAAAAACACTCTAGTTAATTCTAGTTATGACAGTTTTAAGGTTTTTAAAACAAATTCTAACTAAGGAAATGGCAGAAACAAATGCACATTCATAAGCCACCTGCACAGACCAACAAATTGGTTGAAAGAACACATGTCTGAATAACACAAATATAATCCAGAAAAAAAGCTTTGTGCGAGTCAATATGGCTATTTTGTGGAATAGGTAATCCTTATTCAAGATACTCCACTGCATGTGTTGAAATTTTCTTCTAATAATTATATACATCTGGAAGGACTGAGAGGTGAATGATGTCCTTGTATCTAAGCAATTCACAAATTGTACAACCGTAAGTGATAGTTTTAAAAATGTGCCCAAAGATTTAACTCTTTGGCCAGAGCCCCTGATTCTAGCAGACTTGCAGAACCAAATCACACCCTGGTCACACCAATATTACAATGCGTATAGCCTTTAATAAGATGTTACCATTTTATCGTCATATGTTAAATGACAAGAATAAAGGCTCTCCTAGAAGGTATAAGTATATTGTTTTCAAAAGAAACTACCAAATTTTGAGACCATACCTAGGCCACATAATAGCAATGCTATCTTTCTATCTCTCTACTCTTCAGTAACATTGGCCCAAACTTATCCCACTGAAAGCTCAGAGTATTCAAACTTTTCCCAGAGTTGTAATTCCCAGCCTCTTTGGTGTCCCCACTACAGCTCATCTAGAATTCTGAGTAGAATTTATAGCATTTTCTGTCTTTGCTTGTTTATATTAATAAACAAGTCTCAACATAAACTTCTAGAGTTTATGTCCACTGGGAGCAGAGACCCCGCCCTCCTTGTCCCATGTATCTAGCATATATACAGTCACATATATGTCCTATATACATTGCACAAACACTACAAAGGCAGGGATTGTGTTTTTCTTACCACTGTTTCTCAGGTCTCAGAACTCAGCACATAGTTATTGCTAAATGAATGCTAAGGTGCAGTAAGGGAAGAGGGGAAATTGGGGGACATCTGCAATGCTGTCAACAATAAAAAAATACAATTTTTTTTTTAATTTTACTGAGTGAATTAATAGCTAAGAGTACTTCCTGAAACACAGGGCTTCAGTTGGTAAAACTATTTGTGTACTGACAGAATTAGGTTCTGAGATATTTACAAGTAGAAAAAGCCCTAACTGGTTTAGCTCAATGGATAGAGCGCCAGCCTGTGGACTGAAAGGTCCCAGGTTCGATTCCGGTCAAGAGCATGTACCTTGGTTGTGGGCACATCCCCAGTAGGAGGTGTGCAGGAGGCAGCTGATTGATGTTTCTCTCTCATCGATGTTTCTAACTCTCTATCCCTCTCCCTTCCTCTCTGGAAAAAAATCAACAAAATATATTTAAAAAAATAAAAGTAGAAAAATACCATATATTGTCATTTGCCTTCCACAGAGTACAAGAATTCTAATAAGCTTTTGCTTGAATGAGCTTAGTGATAAGGCATCCTTGATTTTGTTACAGAGCATTTGATTTAAAAGAAAAACCCCTGCACACAGTTTTCACTACTTGGTTATGGTGTGTCTATTTCACATAGACATAAGAAATTTAACTCTGATTTTATATAGCATCTTTAAAAATAAGTAGCCATCAGACTCCTCAACAAAACTTAGCTAAATTCCAAATTTCTTGCTTTTGACTCTTTATCTTATGATTTTTTTTTTTTATAGATCAAGTACTCCAGTTTGTTAGTTTTACCCAAATAAATAATCTAGTACTATCCTATCTAATAAAAAAGAAACATGGTAATTAGCCATACCTCTGCTACCCTTCGCATTAGCTAATCAGGGTGATATGCAAATTAAGTGCCAGCCAAGATGGCGGCTGGCAGCCAGGCAGCTTGAAGCGAACATTAGGCTTGCTTGCTTCAGTGATGGAGGAAACCAACGTTCCCTGCCTGCCTTGCAGGCCTCTGAGCTTGCAGTTTGAAACATTGTTACAAATATAGAAGCTAAACAAAACCCCAGAAACCTGCTTTCAGCCAGCCAGGATCTCAGAGCTGAAGTTGAAACAGTGTTTCGATTATAGAACCCAAACAAACCAGATACCTGCTTTTAGCAACGGAGGCCTAAGAGCTGGAGTCAAGCCTCAGACCTAAAGCTGGCCCAGAATAAAAAAAAAGAAAAAAGAAAAAAAGGAGCGGTTGGGAACTTCAGTCACCCGCCAGCCTGAAAACAGCCCTCAGCCCCTCACCCAGACTGGCCAGGCACCCCAGTGGGGACCCCACCCTGAAGGGGGTGTGACCAGCTGCAAACAGCCATCAGCCCCTCATCCAGACTGGCCAGGCACCCAAGCGGGACCCCCACTCTGACCCAGGACACCCTTCAGGGCAAACCAGCCGGCCCCCAACTGTGCACCAGGCCTCTATCCTATATAGTAAAAGGGTAATATGCCTCCCAGCACTGGGATCAGTGGAGCCGCGAGGCCTCCCGGCACCGGGATCAGCGTGACAGGGGGCAGCGCCCAAACCCCCTGATCACTCTGCAGCTCTGTGTGTGACCGGGGGTGGGGCCACAACCTCCCTATCCACCCTGCTCTGTTCGTGAGGGGAAGGCACCCCAACCCCCTGATCAGCCCTGCTCTGTGCCTGATAGGGGGGAGCTCCCCAAGCCCCTGATTGCCCTGCGGCTCTGTGTGTGACAGGGTGCGGCGCCCCAACCGCCCCCCCCCCCCCCCCCCGCATGGGCCCTGCTCTGTGTGTGACAGGGTGCAACGCCCCAACCCCCCCCCACCCCCCACGGGCCCTGCTCTGTGCGTGACAGGGGGAAGCTCCCCAACCCCCTGATCAACCCTGCTCTGTGCGTGATAGGGTACGGAGCCCCAACCCCCTGATGGGCCCTGCTCTGTGAGTGACAGGGGGTGGCGCCGCAACCTGCCCATCGACCCTGCCTTGAGTGCGACAGGGGGCGGTGTCGAACCCCCCAATTAGCCCTACCCTGAGCGTGACTGAGGGTGGCATCGCAACCTCCTGATCCACCCTGCTCTGTGTATGACAGGGGGCAGCACCCCAACTCCCCAATCAGCCCTGCTCTGAGCCCGACTAGGGGCTGCACCTAGGGATTGGGCCTGTCCTCTGCCACCCAGGAGCAGGCCTAAGCCAGCAGGTCGTTATCTCCTGAGGGGTCCCAGACTGCGAAAGGGCACAGGCCTGCCTGAGGGACCCCCCTCCCCCTCCCCCCGAGAGCACAAATTTTTGTGCACCGGGCCTCTAGTACATAATATTCCAGATCATGTGATTTGTACACAGTAGACTTTTATACTTACTGCACTTCTACCGATTGCACTAGCCTCCCTCTCCTTTCTTTTCCTCCTTCTCTCCCTTATTTTATTTCCTTCATCCAGAGTCATGTGCTTTTTTGCTGTTGTTTGACTTACATAGCATATGTAACCTGAGAGTTGTGCTGGTTTCGACTGAATACTCTGGGCATAGAATACGTGGATTTGAGTCTTGGATTCAGAACTTATTAGCAAGATGATCTTTAGTGAATTTCTAGAAAACGCTGTGCCCCTGTGTTTCCATCTGTAAAATGGGGAGAATGACAGTATCTAGGCTTTTTTCTTCCTTCATATCTGATTGGTAACTCTGCTAAGTATAACCTTCTAGGCTGGACATTTGTCTTTAGCTTTTGAGACATCTCCCCCCTAGTCTTCTGGTATTGCTGAGAGACATCCATGGCTCTCTAATTCCTTTTCCTTGATTGTGATCTACTCCATCAGCATCCTCTATCCTTAAACACTCAGAATTTTCTGTTTATCTTTGAAGTTCAAAAGGCATATTTCTTATTTTGACTACAAGCTGTTTTCTTTTGATACCATAAGTCAAGGTTTTTGCAGTGAGTATAAGCGCTCTCTCTCTCTCTCTCTCCCTCTCTCTCTCCCTCTTTCTCTCTCTCAGACATGAACTAAACTCACGTCTACTTCATTCACCAAGGTAAACCTAGCATGTTGCGAGTTTTCAATCAATATTTGTTGTAAAAGAATGATCTATTTCAAATCCAAAAGATATTAACGCACAAGAATCCAAGGACTTCAATTTATTGCCTTTACACCACTGTAACTAGGATAAATAATACTAGGATCAATGGATTCCACAGAGTATCTGCTATTATGCTTTTTCAGTTAACATTTTAAGTGTTATGTTCTTTCCACACATGTTTTATCTTGATCTTGAAACAATCTGGGAAGGTAGATGTCATTTTTATTTTTCACAAATGAGGACTCTCTGCCTCAAAGATCTGCCTGAAATCACCCTGGTGGGAAATGGTAGAGCCAAAACCAGAATCTGGTCGGAAAGTTTCGGGTTCTTTACTGGTACCATGCAGATATTGAGTTACTCTCCTGAAGCCAGTACGTTCAATTTATGTCCACTTCTTCTTTTTTTCCCCACGGTAGTGATTTGTCATATTTTGATAATATCTTGAGTCCGTTTTTCAGTTTTCCACCCTGCTATTTTTTCTCCCTTTTTTGGGATTCCACCTTCACATATTATTTTCTTAGACAAGTTTCAACCATCTTTATATAAGTATACAATATTAAATTAGTCTTCTCAATGTTTGAATGAAAGGTCAAACAGTTTCTTTCATTAGTTAGTCAAGTGTGTCTCATAGTATAAAATAAAACAAAATAATGGCATACCCAAAAGACTCTATACACAGGTGATTTATCAATTGTAGCATTTGAATTTTAGCTTCAAAAATCTTTTTCTCAGACTTTTGAAAAGTTAATTATCATGAAACATCATACTTAGTGTTTTTACCCTCACGTTTGAATGGTTATCATAAGTGTCAGAAATTAAGCAAATAATCTAGATGACTAAGAAAAAATTCGTTGACAACTACCTCCATATATTTAGTCAATATATATGACTAAAATTACTTTGAAATTATATATGTTATAAGGCGAGTGTATTTGAATATTTTTATTTGGGCAACTGAATACTAAACTGTATATAACCCTATATAATAAAAGGGTAATATGCAAATAGACCAAATGGCAGAACGATTGGTCACTATGACATGCACTGACCACCAGGGGGCAGAGGCTCAATGCAGGAGCTGCCACCTGGTGGTCAGTGCACTCCTCCACGGCAACGCTAAGGACGTCCGACTGCCAGCTTAGACATCCCCCAGCAGTCAGACATCCCGTGAGAGCTCCCAGACTGCAAAAGGCATAGATCAGACTGACCCTCCCCCGACCCACCCGCTCCCAAGTGCACAAATTTTGTGCACCGGGCCTCTAGTTGATTCATAAAATTGTTTTAAAAAATGAAAACCTGTTATTTTTCTTGTGCTCTCTCAAATATAGGTTCTTGGTCAAAGCTTACAATAAATTACTTTTTAAAACAGTTGATATAGCAAACACTTTGCAACTCTTTTAGAAATCTGATTATAAATAGATTTTTCCCAACATTAAAAAAAAGTTAAATCAAGCTTGAGATTTTAAGCAACTTGTCAAGATGCCATATAGCCTTGCAGAGAATGAAGCGCAGGAACCATAACTATAGCTTCAGTTACTGCAATGAGACAGGTATTCATAGTTCAGGAATATAAAAATCAATATACTGTCCCTCCTTTGTGCTCTTAACAGAAACTAACAAGGAAATAAGCTCTTGTCTCTGCTGAGATAAGAAATAATAGGTCCTAATTTGGTAAGTCTCAAAATAGATGACTTTGATAATTTATTTTAGAAACCAGCGTAAGACACCAAAATTCTTACACACAGAACCATATATGATTAGTTTTAAAAAGGCTCCTCAAAAAACAAAGAAAGGGAGAAAATCCATAAGTGTAAATGGTTTATATATGTTGACATCAATTATCTTGAACTTAATATTAAGAAGATGAAAAGTTCACCACACTGTAACTACTTTGAAAAATGAAGACATGAACTCTCATAATTGAGGCCCTATGAGTTCATTATAACAACAAAATATAGTTTTTAGAATATTTGTCCACTGGCTAGAATAATCCAGATTATCTACTGAACTAGGATGAAATGAATCATTTATATATTTGAACACATAACACCTCTTTCTGACTCAATAATACATATGGTATGAACAGTATAGGGACTTTCCTATTAGAACTTCCTCCTTTAAAAGTCCTACGAAAAAGCCAGTGAAACAACTATTGAGTTATTTCTATGTTTCAGTTCAAATCTTGGACATATTGCATGTGAAAAGTTAAGCAATCATAAACGATCTACTACTGCCCTATATTTCCTAGATGAAGGAACTCTCCAGGGGTTAAGGACTCTTGACACATAAAATCATGTCTCCAGACTGCCAGAACCCATCTCTGTCCACTGCAGCACACAGCTTTTTAACAACTTCCAACTTTTTAAATTATGAGCAGCTAGAAGAGAATTCTGGGGCCAATTATAATGATCATCACGTAAGTATTATCAAACACCAAATTGCTGTTTAAAACAACACAACTTTTTATGCCCTTAAGTAAGCAGTTGCCTGTTAGGTTGCAAGGAAAACTTGCACTTCTAATGATAAAGGAGCACACAGGTTGTTATTTCAAAAAACCACTGGCTAAATCTGCTTTTATTTATGAGAACACAGATTCGTTTGTAATATTGTGAAGATGCATGAGAGCCCTGATATTTATTTTATAAAAGTCTTTTCTATAATTTTCCCATTATATATATATATATATATATATATATATATATATATATTCAAAGAAATAAGCCCTTATGACAAAACTTACATATAAGGAATAGTTAATCAACCAGCATATTTGTGTCCATGCAACATATTTAAGTTTCTAAAGAAAAAGTATTAAAAAACTTTAAAAAAAAGAAGCACTGAGTGTCAAACATTTTCTGGCATGTCTAGTATTACTTAGCATAATTCAACCCATTCTCTATTTTCAGAGAGAAAATATAGTTGTTCTATCTGCTGGTATTGACACAACTATTCACTGTTGGTATATACAAAAGTTAGTCATAATAATAATTCATTTTAGCAATGATGCAAGTAGTTATAAAGGCATGTTTTCATCTGCATAGCAATTGTGTTTTACTTTTGAGGATCACATCATACAATAATATAATTTTAAATGTAGATTTATATAAAACAAAGTCACACAATATACTCATACTTGGACTACTCAGTATGTCTAAGATCTTTATAGCATCTGTGCCCTAATCTATATATTTTAACTTGGTTCATCAACTACTCCTATAGCTAGATACAATACCTGAGCAGTTTGATATTTTTTTGGAATGATTTAAAAGTTTTATTGAAAGGTATCACAACCCAAGCAGACCTGTTAAACTGGAGGCTTGGGGTTGATATTCTCAGTCGCTCTCTGTCTTTCTCACAACACACACACACACACACACACCCAGAACATCATTTCTATCACCATACAATTTTTATTCTCATGTAGACAGCCAATTAAAATAAAAATCTTTGAAATCTGACTTAATAAAACATATTTATTTCTAAGATAAATATAACACAAGAACCTTGTAGATTTTAGCCATATTTATAATTTACTTTGATGTAAAACCCTCCCACCCGCCAGCATAGCAAAAAAGGGGGAGGGGTAAGGAAAACCAAAACATTTGTATGTAGAAAAGCATCATACATACCAGGCTATGAAACTTGTTAGTTTCTAAAGTAACCATTCCTATAAAATGCGGAATCATTAGAAAGTTCATCAGTGTCATTTATTCACTAAATTTAGTAGGAAACCCATTTCTACCCACGCCCCCACTCCCCCTTCCCACTCCCAGTAACTGAGTCTTGACTAGTTTTGACCACGTTTCCAAACGAAAACAGCTGGAGTAACCTCCATGGTCCACACAGAGGTTCATTTCCTTCTGTCTGAAAATGGGGAGACCTCCTCAGAAAAGAAAAGGATGGGGAAATATTGCACAGGTACCTGAGGAAATGCAAATGACTTAGAATGGTTGGGGGGAAGAAAAGAAAAAGCCAGCGGGAAGGGGGTAGGCACGGAAGAATAGTTCTCAGTCCTTGCATTTACTCACCAGCTTCCCAAATGCAGGGTCAGCAACAAGAACATCAGCCTCACGCCTCTACTTTGACTCCACAGCAGAAGAGGGGAGGAGAGAAAAGCTTTCCAAGAACCCATCAGAATCGCTTTTTCTTTTCCGCTGAATTCTTCACGCCAGGACTTTTCCTCCCACCTAAGCTGCCGCCCGGGGAAGGAGCACCAGAAGGGAAAGTGTGGGAAGGCGATACACCTCCCGACCAGGTAGGATGCGACTCCCAGCGGAATGGAGCCGGGAGCCAATCGGACCGAGAGGATGCTGGCATAAATTATCTGCAAACCGTTTGGGCCAATCAACGACCCCGAGAGGCGGGCCTCTCCCTACTAGAAATCGAGCCCAGTGGGGAAAAGGGCTCCGTCTTTCTCAAAGAAAAACAAACCTCTTCTCTCCCTCGCAGCCCCAGGGAGCGTCGGAGTGGCCAGGACAGCTTTCCTCCCGAGGAAAGGAGGCGCCCTGCTCGCTCCGGGCCTGACTCTTCGGGCGCCGCCGCCTCCTTCCGCTCCCGCGTCTGGATTCGGAATCTGCCTTCCGAGACCCGTGGGAAGATTGCAGCCCCCTAATTGGTTTTCCCCGGGCTCGCGCAGGTTCTGCTAATTTTTGTTAATTATCCTTCATTTGGAGTGTAGGAGGGCGTCTCATTTCTCGAAGCAGCCCCAGCACCTGGCACAATGCCCGGCACCAAGGAGTCCCTAAAATCCCGAATGAATGAATGAATGGGCGTGCTCCGTGCATTCCTGGCTACCGCGTTTCCTAACTCCTTTCTCTCCTCTTTACGAGTGAGATGATTTGCATTCTCCTCTCCTCGGGCACCAGGAGATGGTACTAATGAATAATGCCAGGCACGAACTATCTCATTTTATTAAAAAAACGTAAACAAAAATCCGGTTTGGAAAAGGTCCTCTGAGCCCTAGGAGTTACAGACCTGGTACACGGGTAATGTTGTTCTCCTCGCCCTCCCCAGTTGCCTTTGCATTTGTTGAGCTCCAGTGTTTGGTACCCAACTTCAGAGGCTCTGCTTTGAGTTTGCAGCAGAGCTCAACAGTTGCCAGGGCAACCAGAAAGCCTCTGGCAGCTTGAACAACTGTACAGGCGAAGACAGTGATGGTGGTGGAAGCAGGCTCGCTGCCCAGCCGTTTCTGCTTTTATGCCTTCCTAAATCCCTGCTTCCCACCCAGGACGCTCGGAGCTGCGTCTTTGATGGTCTCGTTAATCACCACGTGGAACTGGCCAGATTCAGGGGTGAACTACAATTTACCACATAGTTACCCACGAGCATTTGTCTCCCCGCAAACAGTTCAAGGCAGAAGTAACAGCGTCTACCCAACCTTCTGAAATCACTTCCCTGGGTTTGGCGGTAGCAACGTTACAGATTATTTTCTTGCCCAGGATAACAGATGGTGCAATGCTGGGCTTTTCCTCCCTCTCTGTGATTGATTCTCCATCTTTTCATTCTCCTCTGAAAATAGGTATTGACCCCCCTTGTGATTCTTCTAAACGTTAATTAGGCAGCATTCTTCTCTTCCACAAAGCACGTTAGTCAAGGCAGCTAATACTAAATAATCTATATAACAATAAAGTTCCTTTATTGATTTTGAGGTGAATGAATTAGTTAAAGGCGGTGCCAATATAAATTTGTATTGTCTTTCTATTTTTCCAGCTTCCATTAAGAATGTGCTTTGGATAGCTAGTGCAACTGTTGTATTGGATGCACACACTAATTCATTGATCTGATTAGCCTAGTGAACTAGGAATTAATTCACTAGAAGTATGTAGTGAATAACAAATACTTATTTCGTTATTTTTTGTGTTTTGATAAGATTTTTGCATATATTAATGGGAATATGATATTGCATAGTGTTATACAATAGTAATAATGGTTCCTCCATCAAAAATATGTACTAAGATTTTACCCTGATTGTTTTTATATGTAACTGAAAGATACTGAGAACAGTTAAGAGACGTCAATGGAGAGGAAAAGTGAAGGCTATACCCCCTTGGGTAGGTACATGTTGCCTGCTTATTCTTATAAATGATAAAGAACTAGAGTAATTTTCAAGGTGGGAAATTTCCAGTATTTTTCAAAATCTAGTTTTTGGCCAATTTTGTGCTGAACTTTTTAAGGTTTATTTCATCCCTTTCTTTCAAGCACTTTTCCCTGACTCTTTATTTCTATGTCTCATCTTTGATTTTTCTTTTCTTTTTTACAATATATGTCTCCTGGGAAGCTGATCTCATTCCGCTGTCACAGTTAGTTACAGTTCCCTGTAAACGGTGTGAAAGGAACCTGAGCCCTCAAGAACCTGAAGAAGGAATGATGATTTGGGGTCTTAGTCAGGCGTCTTGACCCTGACAGTCTGTCTCATTCAATGTAATAAGCCAGCTGTGTGGGGGTGGAGGGAGAAGGGTGACATATATTATGAGTCCTGAAGAAAGCTAAGAAGGTACATTTACTCAACAAACAAACCATAGCCTCCCATAGAGGGAACAGTCACCGGGAAACATCAGGTGTCTTACACGATTCTAGATTAGAAGCCAATGGTTGCTTATAAATACGGAACTGGAGAAAATTCTCTCTTCCATTGTGGTAGTGGATTCCAAAGACAGGTAATTTGACAACATTTCCCGTTGTCAAAGATATGTTCAGTTGTCACAGCTTGGGAGGTGGGCTAATCTACTGGCACCTAGAGGGTAGAGTCCAGAGTTGCTGCTGCACAATCACAAATTCAAAAGCAAGCGGTCACACAGCAAAGTATTATAAGGTTCAAACTTTCAACAGTACCAAGGTTGAGAAGCCTTGCAATACGGATGGGTGGCTAGATTTCATTGCAGCTGAAGATTTCCTTACATTGTCACTGAAGTCACCATTGCCCTTCTCCTTCCTTTGAAAGACTGAGCCATAACCATTACCCAGTAGTTTTATATCTAGCTGTAATTATTATCAAATCATAGTGAGCAGTAATATTCATTTTTGTAAAATTTGTACAGGTATCACCTTAAAATGAAATGCTTGGGGTACCTATTACAAATGCAAAGTAATGAAATTATCTCCAGATCTAGACAATTATAATTCTTAGTAATTATAATTTTGGGGATTATCATGCCTCAGGAAGTTTAAGAAATATTGTCCTATAAATGTCTTACAAAGTGATGAGTGAGACAGTGACCTGATTCTGAATGTGCTATCCTGGCCCTAGCAAAGTTGGATTTTAGCATGATTCATCAGGCCATTGTTAATTTATTCATTCAAAATATTAATTAAAAAACTCTGTGCCTAATATTAGAAATACAATGGTGAACAATATTTACCTCATTGTGCCCCAGTTTCCTCATGTGTAAGAGGGAGATGAAAATTCTACTTAGGTTCTAGAGTTGTTTTGAGGATTAACTGGATTAATTCAAGGGGATCACTTAAAACAGTACATGTATAAAAGAAATTACTCAAAAAAGGTTCGTTGCCATTGTTATTAACTCATTGAGAGTAGGTTTAAAATCTAATTTCTTCACTCTAATCTTTAGCACAATGTCTGGAACCCAATATTAACTTCTAGAACGCACAGTCTAATAGGGAAGATGGGGGGTTCAGGAGACACTGTGTTCTCACCCACCTCGACATTATCCTGATAACGCTGACCTGAACAAGAAGATATTTTGAGTCGTGTTCCAGTTCTCCCAGTACACTTCTCTTCTTTGTTAAAATATGTTTTTTTATCAATTTTTAGAGAGAGAGAAGAAGGGAGAGTGATAGAGATAGAAACATCAATGAGAGAAAAACATATTCGATTATCTGCCTCCTGCACACACACTACTGGGGATTGAGCCTGCAACCAGGGCATGTGCCCCCATAGGGAATTTAACCAGTGACCTCTTGGTTCATGGGTCGATGTTCAGACACTGAGCAACAGTGGCTGAACAGCACTGTTTTTCTTATGGCCACAAGCTATATACTTCAGTCAAAACAATAACTGCAGGTTTCCAAACCAATCACCCACTGCCATATTTTATTGTCTTGTCATGCTTCTGCCTCAGCATAGGAGGCCCCTACCTCTTCTTCATCTGTTTAGAGTCTCTTCATTCTTCATTCTTCCTGATTAAGTTTAAGGGTCACTTTATTTTTTTCCTCTATTGATTGTTCACTGCAGGCTAGCCTGTGGTATAGGTCTGTCTATTAATAATAAGTGATATTTATTGTGTTCACTATGTGTCACCAGGCATTATTCTTAATGGTTTCAAATTATAGGTACATATAGTTCTCTTTTTACTTAAAACTACCACTTCATATTTATATCATAGAACATATTTTTTGAAACTATCTGTATTTCTTCTCAAACTGTTATGTGCTTTTAAATTTTATACCTTTAAGATTTATAGTGCTTATTAGACTTGGTATTATATTATGTATATGTTCAATGTTATTGTAGTATATTTATGTTGAATATTATGTGTATATTTGATCAATGCCTTGCTCTCTCTCTAGAACATACCACCATGAAGGCAGGGATTTTATTTATGTTCATCACCACTTCTGTTCAAAGCAGAGGCTAGCAGGTAATAATCCCTTCATTAATATCTGTAGAGTGAATAAGTATTCAATGTATAATTGAATATATAACACATGGATGTATTTCTGTATATATTTCTGTAGCCATTAAGGGATTCTTTTACTAGCGTTGGTCTCAAGGACTCATATCTAAATAGACAAAAGTCAAATCTTGTTGCTTGATTTATTCCTTCCCAACAGAACATAGGAATCAATTATTTTTCCAATTTACAGGTTGCCATGATCAAAACTTTAAAAACCCAGGCATCTTAGTTTATGCAATCAAATTATTATTTAATGTAAACAGAAGAAAGGGCCAGCACAGAGAGATTTCAAGACTGAGAGCACACCCCTTTCTTTGTTCATCTGTTCAGGCTCAGTCTTGTACTTGGCCCCTAGAGTGCAGCCAAGAAAGGGAGTCCGGAAGCTGGTCCTTGGTGGCAGGTGGCAATGGATCTATCTATCGCTTCTAAGCCTAAGTCTATCCCTTTTGTTGTTGTTTGTTTCTGTGTTATACTTTCTGAATCTGAATGTTTGCCACTTGTTCTCTCCACTCTTTCTTCTATCTTCCATATTTTCCTTTTTACACCAGCATGTAAGTGTGCTCATGCATAATATTAAAATATACATAGATATTGTATTAACCTTCTTTCTTTCATGCCTATCACTTTCTCTCATTAATAGTCGTCTTTCTCTACTTGTTCACCACCCAAACTCTCATCAGTCTTTGTGGTCTGACTTGTGTCCCCATGACACCAATGCCTCCACGTTGCTAAATCCAGTAGAAGTTTCTCATACTCACCTGTATGGTCTCTCCACTGCATTCAATCCAGTTGACCATCCCCTCTTTCTCAAAACACTCCCGGAGGTTATGATGCAATGCTTTCCTGGCTTTTCTGCTAAGTCTTTAGCAAACACTTTTTAGGCTTGCTTTTACGCTGGTCCTACCCAATTTAAATATTTGAGGATCCCTCAAAGATCAGTTCTTTCCTTTTCCATCACACTCTCACATTGTGCAGACTCACCTATATCTCAAGTTACATATATTGTTTTAAAACTGAAATATAGTCCCTCAAATAATAATGCAAGTCCAGGAATTTCTCTTGGGTTTCAGACACATATATCCAACTAATATCAGCCAGCTAGTCAAACCAAAGACCTCAGTTTTGCTTAATATCTGTGTTATCTAATTTATCACGAACTCTTTCGATATTTCCAAATATTATTTCTAATGTATCCAGGGTAAATAGATTGCAGTGATCATGGATCATAAATAAGATAGCCTGGGTTCCAAATCAAGATTCTCTACTAATAAGAGTAAAAAGCTTATTTTGCAATGCCTTAATTCCCATATGATTGCTGTGAGTTAAATTAGTCAATTTATATAAAGCTCTTAAAACAGTGCCTCACACATAGTAAGTACTCAGATAACTTTAATTAATACAATTAAACAATGCTATTGTTAGAATCATTATCCAACTTTCTATCTCTACTGGCACATAATCCAAACAGCCATCATCTCTTACTTGGATTACTATAACACCTTCCATTTCCAATGTTGCCTACCTCTAATTATTCTTTATATAAATATCACAATGGTCTTTGTAAAGGTGTAACCTGATGATGTTCTGCTTAAACCATGCAATGATTTCCTGTTGTATATAGGACAAAAATTGAGTATTATTATCATGGCCTTTGAGACACTCCAGCTTCTGACCCCTATCCCTTCCTCCCTGCTCCACCTTGGCAGCTCTCTCCTTCCCTCAATATGTTTCATCCAGGATGACCTGCCTTCAGTATTGTCATTGCCATGACTTGTTGATAGGGGCTTGGGAGATGATTTCTCTCTAGCTCAGTGGTTCTCAATCTTCCTAATGCCGCGACCCTTTAACACAGTTCCTCATGTTGTAATGACCCCCAATTTCATTGTTACAAATTGAACATAATTAAAGCGTGGTGATTAATCACAAAAACAATAGGTAATTATATATGTGTTTTCCGATGGTCTTAGGCGACTCCTGTGAAAGGCTCGTTCGACCCCTAAAGGGGTCGCGACCCACAGGTTGAGAACCGCTGCTAGCTGGATGACTCTCTCTCCTCACCCTTGATCTGGCTATTTTCTTGTCCCTGTTAGTCTCAGTTTCACTGGCACATCTTCAAAGAAAGCCCAATTTCCCCAAATCAATTTAAGTCCTCATTATGCCATATAGAAGCTCTCAGTATTTTTCCTTTCTTACACTTGCTATATTATATAATTCACGGATTTATTTAATTCAAGAAATAGTCACTGAGCCCTGGGATTTCAAGCACGTTTCTACATACTACAAATACCATCATAAACTAAATTTGCATTCTATTGAGCTTTCTACAATATAAATCATACACTTTTATTTTTAAACACATTTTTAAAAACCATGTATTTAATTTTTTGTCTCTGATCTGGACCGTGACTTTTTGATACATAGAGAATTGGTCCTTTTTTCTTTTTCCACACTTTACCAATGTCTGCTTTACTGTCTTATTATAGCCATTTGTTAAATGAATAAATGAATTAAGGAATGAACTAAAATGTTCATGCACTTACTATCTCTATAACTTTGATTATTATTTTTCATTTTTGTAAGCTTACATTTATTCTCTATAAAAGTATAGGATATTAATATGAAGTTTGTTGAGTTGATATAATATTATTAGATAATATAAGAATACTTAACACATAATAACCCTCAATAATTGGCAAGAATTTAGAATTAGGTGGGTAAATGTTTGTAAGCTCATGAATTATGTAATTAAGTTATATTAGAAAAAGGAAGGAATGTAAAGTCAGGCAACATAAATTTAAATCCTGCCTACAATAATTATTTTTGTGATCTTTGGCAAACCACAATATCTCTCTGAACCTCAGATTTCTCACTTACAAAATGGAAATGACAATGATTTCTACCATCATGAGTATGAATACCAAATCAAGTAACCTTAGTATAACTCTTGATAAACTATTAAGTGATATAGAATTATAAATTACTGCTTTTATTATTATCACATTTTGATGATCAAAATGACAATAATTCTAAAAGTCATGACAAAGAAATACAAAATATCAAGAGCTAACAATTATATAGTCCTCACAATTTTCTAAATATTGGGTACCATAATTGATTTACTAGTAGTTAACTTATTAAAAGCCTTTAGCAATCCTGTGACGCTGTTACTGTGTAATCCATTACTTTACAGATGAGAAAACTAAAGAACAGAGATTTAGTAAATTCCCAGGTCACACAGTAAGTAAGTGGCAGAGGGGGATTTCAGTCTAGAGATCAGGTTTCAGAGCTCATTTTATGACCTGCTATGTAATGCCTTTTGGATGACAGATGAGTCATGATTTCTGCTTTGAAGGAAATTGTTCATATTTCTGCCAAGGACATCTTTCCCGCCTCAGGTTAACCAACATTGTTATTTCAGTGACTACATACCAGGGCATTATTGTCCTGAAGACCTTTCATATTTTATTTTAAAAGGCCATCCCATAAAAATGCCAAAGGTGGGAAAGGGGTTTTGAAGAATGACCCTTAAGCAGCCATGTTTCAAAGGAATATAGTCCTGTTTAGGATATGAGACACTTACAGGAAAGAGGACCAGCATTTGAAGATTTATCAAAGCCTGACATTTAATAACAACCTAAAGGTCTTGATGAAGCTTTATTATACCAATTATTCATTTGCCTCATATATAGCCTAATATATTTTATTTAAAAATGTCTTGCTAACAGGAGTGGTATTGAAATAGTAGCACCCTCCAGTGTGTGTTGGAATGGCTCCTATCTAGTACCAAACTCCTTACTCATCCAGTTCATAGCCCACAATGTATCTATTTATGTGGGCTTGACTAACAGCTAAAGAATAATGTAGTTTCCTATGGCAATTAAAACCCAGAGAGAGAGCCTCCTCTACTTGCATTTTTTCATCCTCACTTTCTCACTGTAGCTCTTGGTTCAACAAAGAATGCAACAACTATGTGTAACTACTGGGACAACATTTATAAATTTATAATCTTCAGGTCTCCTCTTAGCCCCATGAGGAAGTGCCATGTGCACTAAGAGTTGTTTTATTGACAGCCATCTGGGGCTTAATTTTATAGAAATGAATTCTAAGTATGTTGGATCAGAGTATAAGGAATATAATGCTATGTTATCAAAATGCTTTGGAATGAGTACATGTTCTAAGCAAAGATACTGGATTCAATATGTTTAATCAAGGAGCTAAAGGTATTTGCTTTAATGGTTGACTAAACCTTGACCCAAAGGTAACAAATAATAAAGTTAAAAAAAAGTGATATTGAAAGTAAGTATCCCAAAGTTTTAGAAAGAAATGCATGATAGCATGGCTTTATCCTGCTCACCAACTCCAACTTATGCCTCTAACTTTGTCCAAGTTCACTTTCTTAACTTTCATGTATTCATCAAAGAAGCTGCTATCAAAATAGGTTCCCCAACCAGATCGCAACTACTAAAGAAGTAAATTAAACAAAAGAGTTAATTCAATATTTATGTTTTCTTCTCGTGTGGTTTATTTTGAATTTCATATTTCACTCTTCCTCTGATTTGTAAAGGAATTTTTCTTAATCTAATTAAACTGTTGCCATATGTATGAATTAATGAGTGTGAAGTGATATAGTACATATTTTCTGTTAAAAGCACCTTTAAAATATTAATGCGAAATGATTTTGAAATTGCTGTAACATATTTATTCTTCTTTGAAAATGGTACAGAGTGTGTTTTACTTCTATGTATATGACATAGAAGCCAGTAAGACGTACTCTCGGCTTCTATGTGAGCATGCATATTCAGTTCCTCTCTATCAGTGCCCTTTATATTTGACCCCTTTTACCCTTTACTACTACCCCCTTTCCTCTGGCAGCCTCCAGACTGTTGTCTGGGTCTATGAGTTTTTGTTTGTTTGTTTTTCTTGTGTGTTCATTTGTCGCTTTCAAGGAAAAATAAGAAAAATCTTCCAGAACTCAGATAATCCATCGGAAGGAGATATTTAGAGGCCCATTTAATGTGTTTTCCTTAAGATAAGAACAAAGAAAACGGAAGAGAAAAAAATGCATGTTGCTTTTATTGTTGCTGTCCTTGTTTTGTTGTTGTTGTTGTTTCTTTTCTTTTTTCTTTCTTTCTTTTTTTTTTTTTTTTTTTTTTTTTTTTTTTTTTTTTAGGGGAGAATTTCCCTGGAAGTAATCCTCATATTGAAGATTCTATTAAATTATTTTATTTTTAATGAAAAAAATTTATTTCATTCTTTCTTTTAACTCTGACCTATGAACACACTGGGAAAAAATAGAAATCTTAAAATAAAAGAAAATTTAAAAGCTTTAAATGGAAAGAAATTAGTAACTTTAAAGTAATAATAAAATTTGCGCCCTAGCCGGTTTAGCTCAGCGGATAGAGCATCGGCCTGTGGACTCAAGGGTCCCAGGTTCGATTCCGGTCAAGGGCATGTACCTTGGTTGCAGGCACATCCCCAGTAGGGGGCGTGCAAGAAGCAGCTGATCGATGTTTCTCTCTCATCGATGTTTCTCTCTATCCCTCTCCCCTCCACTCTGTAAAAAAAATCAATAAAATATATTAAAAAAAATTGCATCACATTTCTCTATTTCAATCAGGATATTAGAAGTAACATATGTCTTTATATTTCTAAATTAAAATTTTCAACTATGAACTGTGTTCCCAGTAACACTTTAAATTTTGAAGATAAACAGTGCTTGTCAGTCAAAAATTACTCTCCAGATATTGTTAGTTCATTGTTTTATTATTTTAAGAGTTTTGAAAGAATTACATGAGAATGTAAGGCAGGTTTGTTTTTTACAAAGCGACTTAAAGGAACAGATACAAAAATACAATAAACATTAGCTACAAAATAAAATGATTAAAACAATATTTAAAATCTAAATTATTTCTTTTGCATAGTGAAAGACATTAAGCTATCAATCACAGTCTATATTTTAAAATAGTTGATGATTATACTGTAAAATGTAGGCCTGATTAAAGTAATAGTAAGTTACAATAATATGGTTAATCACTGGAATAAAAAATGGTTTAGTTTAATTATCCTTATTGAATAAAGGTGAAAAATCTTACGATAATATTGGTACATATTTTTAAAAAGCATTCAAGTAATCTAACATACGTTCATTACTCCAAAGAAATAATAACACATTTACATTTAAATTTTTAGTTACTAAAAACATCTATCAGAAATCTATAAAAAAATTCAAACTTAATGGTGAAAAATGAGATATATTTTCCAATTATAGTCAAGGACTAGATAAGAATGATGCTATTATGCCAACACTATGAGTATTTTTTTACTGACTTTCTTTTTTTAAAATATAGTTTTATTAATTTCAAAGAGGAAAGGAGAGGGAGAGAGAGAGAGAAACATGAATGAGGAGAGAGAATCATTGTCCAGGTGCCTCTTGCATTCCCCACACTGGGGATCAAGCCCACAACCAGAGCATGTGCCTTGATTGGGAATCGAACTGTGACCTCCTGGTTCATAGGTCAAAGCTCAACCACTGAGCCATGCTGGCCAGGCTGTCATATCTATTTTAGAAGGATACAAAATATACTGTTCATCAGCTTAAAACTTAGTTACAGAAGTAACATGGTGGACACAAATCAAAGGAATTCATAATACTGTGCCATAAATAATAAACACCAAGGGAGGTTAACTGGGTAAAAGTTATTTACGGATTGAATGAGGGCACAAATTGCTTTATGTGGAACTTAACTTGCATGTGGAAAGACAAGGACTTGCTGAGATGCACGTCAGCCCTGACCACTCTGGTTAAATAGGGATGTGTGCTTCAGACCATGGTACTTGTGCATAGAAATTCTGAAAAGTTGTGAGGCTAGTCTTGGGAGTACTAACTCCTGGTACTGTTGTGCTTATTTCATTTTATTTGTAGAGTAGAGACAGGAGGTTTAATCCAGTGTTTTCATGTAGAATTATTAGGAAAAAGTGCGATTGGCTTCGGTAAGTCAGTTAAAAGCTACTACGGTGATTTCTGTGAAATGATAAATATTAAAGTGGTGACAGGGGAAATGTGACAGAAGTTTGTCAGGCTTTGGGTGTTTTCTGAAGTAAATGTCCACTTTCATTTCTTGGAAAACATATAATATGGAAATAAGTTAAAACCCAATCAGGTTTAGTTGCTACTTTTGACATTTCTATGTCTCCGGCACTAGTTTGAACATTAAAATACATAAAATTGTTAATGAAACCTCTTTCATAAATCCATAAAATCAGAATGTCATGAGAAAAATGAGCATATCTGGAAGAGCAACAACTATATTTAATCATAATACAAGACACTTCATTAAGCACTCAGTGAATATGTGTTAAGCAGCATATGTTTAAAATAGTAGACATAAGAAAACAGCATATATCGCATATCAATACTGACATTTCAAGCATTTTATTGCACATATACACATATGATTCAGGATTTATAAAAAGTTTTGAGAAATCAATACACAAAAAGTCATTTGGTATGATTATTTAAACTAGGGAAATTAGATCACTGATAATTAAGGCTTTATGCTTTGATTAAAAACTATAACCCTTTGAAAATAAGAACTGAGATTTTATTAATGCAAAAATCTGGGAATTCAATAATCCAAGTTTTGCATGGCTAATGCATTTTGTCAAGTTCTACATTATTGTTTAAAATAAACTAGTTGATTTAAAATAGTTTAAAATAAACTATTATGGGTTAATAGCTAAAGGAGTAGGAGCTTGTCAATAGAGAGCCTACTATATCCCTGTCTTGAACTAGATGTACATTATTATCAGGTGGAATTTTATCAACCACCTATAAGACTGCATTTTAATGAGTGTAGTCATAATTCAAAATGATTAATCACTTACATGTCTAGTTTTATTTTTTACATAAATCTATTAATAATCCTTTTAATGTGTAACTGTTGCTATGCTTTTAAACACATATAATGCCATTTGTATACAAAAAAACCCCCAAAACACAACAACACACTTTTTCCCCCAAATAACAACATGTCACTCATAAGTGGCTTAAATTATATGGCAGAAACAAACAACAACAGAATTGGGCATTGAGTACACTTCTCGTGTATGTTCCATGTACCATGGAGGTCAGCAGAGGAGTTCTGCTCATTGTAGTCACTTAAAGGCTCAGACAGACAGACCCCACCTCGACACCTTCTCAAAGGTCACTGTAGCAGGAGGGGTGACATATGATGACCCATGCACTGGGTGTTAAAGATTCCATTGAGAAAATCCACATTCCAGTAGCCGAAGTAAGTCACATAGCCACTTCAAACTCGGAAGAAGACCTAAATATAGAGGAATAGCCTTAAGGAGCATCACAAAGATGTGTGAAATGATTTCACTACTTGATCTGAAAATGTTTCTGCATGAGAGTGGCTAAAAATAATTTGCCATGATGAATTAATCCTATAAAATACTTCAAAGCTTTGTATTCCATAAAAGCTTAAATTTATACATCCTCTGTCCTGTGGTGTGTTAGTAAACAGTTTGTAATCACTCTGAGCAAGACACTTTATCTAATGGATTTGCCTCTCTTCTGAAAAATTTGTAAAATGTTCATTATTGGAAAAATAAAGATAAATCTGATTCCACTTTTTGGCCCAGTATTTAGCCAAAAAGACCGTCAATCTCTTCTAAATGAGCACAAGTGGTAATGAAATAGTTGAATATTTTTAAATAAAAAATAAGTCCTGTAAATAATAACAGAAATTTCAATATGCCTTGCCAAATAATCCCAAAATGGAAAATGAAGATGCCTATGTTTTAGAATATAATCTATGTGACTTGATGAATACGTCCTCCAAGCATACCTGAAATTTTAAGTCATCATTTTTATGGATGCATTTAACCACCGTTTACATACTGACCTCATTTTCTCAACAACCTAAGGCCTCTGAACACTCATTCCATTCCAGAAGTAATTTTATTCAAAGTCTGTGGGGAAAGGTTAGCACAATCAAAATGAATATATTACCTTAAATTTTATGTCTCCTTAGCTCTCTGATTCACTGCATCTATCTCTTAAGCTCTTGGCCTTTACACATCCCTCGACACAGATTCAAATAATGTGAAAAATATATTACATTGTAATTTGTGTGAAATATAAGAAATGCCAGGTTTTTAATGGAAATGAATATAAGTTCTGAATAAGTGAAGTGGCTATAATTTTTGAGACACAAAAATATTTTTCTGAGTCATTGGATAAGAAAACTAGACACATTAATTATCATTATGCATATGAGAGAGCAGGAGAGGGAGGGAGGAAGGGCAAGGGAGAAAGGAGAGAGAAGGAAGAGAGGGAGGGGGAGAGAGAGTCAGTTTTGCTTTTTAAATCACCTCATGACCTTACAGTAATATATACTTCAAGATGTTATTAGTTTACTTCAAGATTTTATTTAATATTCATGTTAAATATAGGACCCTTAATAAGAGGAAAGGAGATTTGCATCCATTAGCATCTACTATCTTTAGACATGATGGTATAAGCCTATGGACAGGTAAGTAACAAGTAAATGATAGATATACGGGCAGATGCATGCTTATGTACATACATATTTACATATAATATGTGTATATAAATACATATATATGTACATTAGGTGAGATGTTTTCTAGATCTGCTTTAATTTTCTCATTTATAAAATGAAGAATCTAATACCCACCTCATTAAATAAGGTAATTATTAAAAACATGTATGGCCTCTCCTCTGTCCTCTTTATTCAATGTCCTATCTTATGGTCATTCTTAACTCATTCATGCTACATTTTGCTTTATTTTTTAGTGCATGCCAGTTTCCAGGTTGTGCAGGCATTGGGGATTCCTTGTGTAATAAAACATACACAAAGTAACTGCTCTTGTGGAACGTATATTCCTCTGACTCAATAACATTTAAAAAGAAAAAAATTGCTAGTGAAACTGATTTCATGGTTGTTACCCTACACTTTTGATAACTAATTAGTTGAAGGTAATGTCCAAAAAAATGAGCCTTCCTGTGTTGTTTCAATGAAATAAGTATCCCATTTACCTTCTGCCTTTTAGAACTTTATAGATAAAACCTCATTTTAATGTTGAGTAATACCCAAGCATACATTGAAGTTATCATTTAAAAATGTAGACAAAGAAAGTTTCTGTATTTGTCCACAGTTTCCACCTATTATAGTTCAACACAACTACTTTCTTTTGGTTGTTAGTAGTATCATGTAGTTATGGCCTGTGACTTACTGGGGTTCTTTTTTAAACCCTAATAGCCAACATTATACCTAGGAGTCATATAGCAAAACACAGCTCTTTATTGTGTCTGCTAAAATAAATTGTTTCCAACATGTCAGGAAGAAAATCTATATTTTCTATGCACAATTTTGATGTAATGAACCAGAAGCCTATAATGCCAGAATAGAAGTCAGGCCAGAAACTATAACACAGTTCAGCCCCTGTATTTGTTATTTTTAAACAATTTTAAATAAAATCCTAAGTAGATAATGTGAAGGTGTTACTATATTCTCTTTCATAAAAAGGAAAATTTGGTCACTAAAAAATAAAAACAAACTGAAGGGTAAATACAAAGTACTAACAATTAAAACATTATTAAATGAAAATTACATAATTAGGCTAAGAGAGTAGTGGAAAATCTGTACAGAAATACTCCCACTTTTTATCAAAAAGTACTATTATATTGGGATTATGAAATATTTTAAAACTGATTTAGGTGATGAATGTACAACATAGTATAATTAATAATTGTTGATTTTTTACACTAGAAAGATGTGACTTTTATGTATAAATATACCTTAGTAAAATTATAAAAAAGGAGTTATAACATAATTATTATGAGTTAACATTATATTATACTAGAGGCCCAGTGCAAGAATTCGTGCACAGGTGGAGTCCCTCCGCCTGGCTGGTGATGGGGCCAATAGGGGCTGTCTTGCCCAGTCCCGACTGGGGACAGCCAGACCGAGGAGGGACCATGGGAGGGCTCCAGGGTTTGTCCAGCCCTCTGGCCCAGTCCTAATGGGCTGGAACCCAGCAGCAAGCTAACCTACTGGTCGGAGCATTTTCTTTCTGGGGGTCAGTGTGCATCATAATGATTGGTCAGACACTTAGCACATTATACTTTTATTATATACAATAAATTAAACATCTAATTCAAGGAATTAGAAAATAGCAAAGAAAAACTAAAGCAAAAAATATAAAGCATAAATTAATCAATTAGATTAATAAAGTCAATAGACACAAGTATTCTTAAGAGGCGTTTATTTTAAAAACATCAAATAGACTAGTATAAATGAGAAAAAACTTAAATTCACAAAATTACAAATTGCAAATTCTCAGAGATGGGGACTATTTTATTAGAATTATCTGAGGAAAGTTTGCTTAACTTTATTTTTATAGATTGGAAAACCTGATATGAAAGGCAAAATATTTTATAAAAATACAAATTCTAAATTTAACCCCAAAAATTAAATTTCAAAAGTTGCACATATCAGTTGTCATGAATGTACAGAAAGAAAAATAAACTTCCAAATCTTGCCACTAAAAGGCTGTTCTGATGACCAGCTACATCAGCATGACCTGGAGGTTGTAGGAAATGCAGAATCTTGAGCCCCATCTACACTTTCTGAATCAGTCTATATTTTCACAAAGTCTTAGTGACTCATATTTAACATGAAGTTCTACAAATTGTTCTACAGTTGAGAAAAATTCTCAGCTGAATTTTATCAAACATTCTAGGAACAGATTATGTTAGTATCGTTAAAGTATTTTAGGGCAAAAGGAGATGTGAAAAGCTCCTAGATTGTGAAATTCTATGGAAAATTATAAAAAAGGGGAGCATAAATTTTATATGAAAATATATGAAAGGTGAACAAAAAATAGCCTAATCTCTTCTATACATCCTGATGCAAAGTTTAATATCTTATTCTTTGAATGTAGCAACCCTTTAAAAATAACACACCATGAACAAACAATGTTTAAAAATATTTGTCATAACATCTATATAATAAAGAGGTAATATGCCAATTAACCTTCACGCCCTCACAAGATGGTTGCCTACAACCAGGCTGGCAGCGGGGTTAGTGAGGGCGAACAAATGATTGAACAAGCAGGCTGCGTGGGGTGACCAGGCCAGCTGGGGAGTTAGTGAGGGATGACCAAACAACTGAACAGCAGGCTGTGTGGAGCAACCAGGCCGGCAGGGGGATTAGTGAGGGATGACCAAACAACTGAACAGCAGGCTGCATGTGGCGACCAGGCCAGTGGGGAGGGCTATGAGGGGCAACCAGGCCAGCGGGGAAGGGGCAGTTGGGGGTGACCAGGCCAGCAGGGGGGGCAGTTAGGGGCTACCAGGCTGGCAGAGGGGGGCAGTTGTTGGAGACCAGACCAGCAGGGGGGAAGTTAAGGGTGACCAGGCTGGCAGGGGTGGTGCAGTTGGGGGCAACCAAGCTGGGAGAGGGGGGGCAGTTGGAGGTGACCAGGCTGGCAGGGGGGGCAGTAAGGGGTGAACAGGCCAGTAGGGGGGGAATATTAGGGGCCACCAGGCAGGCAGGCAGGCAGGTGATTGATCAGCAGCCAGCTTTCCCCATTCTAATATATTATCTGGCAGTAGTTTTTCTTAAGTGATCTTACAGCTGTAGATCCTTCTTTTTTTTTCTTTTTGCATTATTTTGCATTCATTCTTTGACATTTCTGGATTTTTATTGCTGTTACTTAGAAATCTTGCTAGTTGTGTTACAATATGGAGCAAACCATTTTTTTTCACACTGATTTTAAATGCCACCTTTATCATATAATAAATATGAGCAGTACATTTTCTTGGTAAAATCTCAATTTTTTTATGGATCTATTGTTTTCTGTACCACAATAAAATCCTGTTTATTACTGTTGCCTTATACATGTATCTGCTCTCTTTGAGGAATGGTTTCCCTAAATATCTATACTAATAAAAGGGTAATATGCAAATTGGTCATGATGCCCTCACAGTCATGACCAGATATGCTAATTAGTCATGACCAGCTTGCACCCTCTCCAATCCGGGACCCCTTGGGGGATGTCCGACTGCTGGTTTAGGCCATTGGGGGTGATTGGGCTGGCAGGGGAGGGCAGTTGGGGGCAATTGGGCCAGCAGGGTAGAGCAGTTGGGGGCAATCGGGCTGACAGGGGAGGGCAGTTGGGCTGGCAAGGGAACAGTTAGGCGTCGATCAGGCTGGCAGGGGACTGTTTAGGGGGTGATCAGGCTGGCAGGCAGAAGCGGTTAGAAGCAATCAGACAGGCAGGCAGGCAGGTGAGCAATTGGGAGCCAGCAGTCCTGGATTGTGAGACATAAACCCCCCCAAAAATAAAAAGATTGATAAATTTGAGTTTGCCTAAATTAAAAAAATCTTTGTACAAAAACTATCATAAACAGACACAAATGCAAACATTATACTTTAAAATTTATAGTATGCAGAATTCAAAGATTGCCCCCAAGATTTGTACTCCCTGATACACACATGTTAGTATCATCCCTTCTCAAGTGTGGATGTAACTTGTGATTTGCTTCTAACCAATAGAACATAGCAAAGGTGAATGATTTTACAGATGTGATTAAGGTCCCTAATGGGTTGATTTTGAATTAATCAAAAGAGTGATGAGTCTGACCTGATCTAAAAGGTGAGCTCTTTTAAAGTAGGTCCAGAACTTCCCTGGAAGAAGGGATAGAAAGTAACATAATTTCTCCCACTTGCCTTGAAGAATTAAGCTCTCATGTTTTGAGAAAACTTGTGAGACAGTCAGGTGGCTTTGGACTATGGGCAGCCTCCAGGACCTGAAATTGACACTGAACATTTTATTTTGGGTAGCTAAACTGAGACTCTGGGCTATAATTATAAATCCTCTTAATTTGTTTAAAATATGCATCAATGCATTTATTACTTTCATAACAGATTTTAAGAAAGCATACATGGAGAAGGAAGCAAGTAAAGTCAGAACATATGAAAACAGTGAGAAGAGACTATTACTAAAAATAAGATATTAGTTAAGGCCATAACTAGATGGAAATGAGATGTTGACCTTTTTCTTTATAATGAGGTGTTTAAATGCCAATAAAAACATACAGCAATAAAGAAAGAGAATTTGAAAATAAAACAAAGTAGGAAATGGTAGAATGAGAGCCTCAAGAATGAAGAAAGTAATGGATGTGAAAAGATGCTTCATCATTTAGCAATCAGCCTTACTGTTTACAAAACCTGAAATACTTGGACCTATGGCCCACTGCATCATTGAAAGACAGCATCATAAATCATTTTTAACATTTTTCTATATGCCTTTTTCCCCCTAGCAACTGTATCATTTCCACCCAGAAATCATAGCATAACCCTGAATCAGAAAGTAGCCTAGAGTATGTAATCCCTTGATTTTCCATTTTGCGTTGAAGAAGGAGGCAAAGAGAGGCCTGACTTAGACACAGTGATTCTCAAGTGAAAAGAGAGGTCAGAGAGCGAAGTATAGAATATAGTTGTGCCCAGCAGGAGGGAAGGTATCTGAAAGAGCTGTCACATTTGTAATCTAATTTTATCCTGAGACACATCCTTGAGGCAGGTAAGCTGGGGCTTATTATTTTTATATTTTTAAGGAATACCTGAGGTGCCAAAAGGTTAAGTGATCTTGCTCTATTGAGATTTCTGTACATATTTTGCCGATATCTACCTACAATATGAGGGAAAACTAGAGGCGTCGATGATTTTTTTTCTGATGATAAAAACACCTTGTGATTGTTTTTGAAAGCTTGAAGAGTTCTATGTTCTTTAAAATTTCATCTCCTTTACCATTAAGTATATTTTCATTTCCTGATCCAAAGATTTCTTAACAGTAGTTGTCTTGGGAAGGAAGAGAGTACGGATGATTTTTCATTTTCCTCTTTATTCTTTTATATTACTTTGCTACAATAAGTATGTATAAGATTTATAATTCTCAAGCTATAATTACTTTAAATTTTCCAAATTTACTTTAATGGATATTAAAAGACTTTCTGACTAGATAATCATGTTTAATCTATACTTAAAAATATATAATGCAACCTAAAATATTTTTTTAAAAGAACAGTATGTTTTTATTGAAGAATAGAGTAAATATTAAAATGAGATAAGAAGCTGTTCAGAGTACTGGTTACAAACATGAACTCTGAAACTGGACTGCTTGGGTTCATATCTATGCTCTCTCGGACATAATAAAGCTCTACAAACATTTGTTGCTGATGACAATTGGGCAGAATGGTTAAGTTGAACAAATCTTATCTTCAGTAAAAGTTGTGGTAAAAACTTTATGGCCTTCTACAGACTACTCAACCTTTTTAAAATTCAGTGTTTTCACATATAAATTAGGACTATAGCACTTTGTTTACGAAGTTAATTGAACCAATAATGATTGCTATTTATTACTAATTATATTGTTGCTAGCGCTAAAGTATTCATTATCACTGCTATTTTGATAATGACGAAGCTTAATTACTCTGGCATAATGAATTTCATGAAGAATTAATTCTTTTATTTTTTACATTATTATGCATTTTGTACATTGACTAGGTGATTCTCTGAACCAGCGTTAACAATATAATCCAGAGATGTCAGAGATATAAACACAATTCTACCAGTATCAGATTAGTAAATATATTAGAGAAAGGGCAGTTTCTCTATTTTACCATAAAATGATGGTAAGTCCCTTACATATTAATTTAGCTTTGATAAGAAGATCCACAATCTTTCACTCAACAGACATTTCAGGGGAAATTTGCAATTTATTGATCAATCTCAGAACCACTTCTAACATTCTAAGAAGGACTAATATCAGGTGCTCTAATCCACTTATCATCACCTATGTTTCCTCCATTAAACAAATATTGACTGTGTACTTAGCATATGCCAAACATTGTTCTTGGGTTTGGAGACACATCAATAAATAGCAAGACAGACAAGTTCGCTTTTCTTGTCAAGCTTAGAATGCAAGAAGGAAAATAAGAAACAAATATGTAAATAAGATCATTTCAGCTCTTTTAAATATCATGGAAAAAAACAAAACAGTAATTTGAAAGTGAGTGACTCAGTAGGGATGAAAGGCAAAATATTACCCAAGGAAAGACTTCTCTAATAATTCGTTGACATTGGAGGTGATATCTGAATGACAAAAAGGAAAAATGCTTGAAAAGACCAAGGGAAGAATATTGCTAGCAGAAGGAAATGCCATGAGCAGTGTAATGAGTGAGACTGAGAATGATGTGAGATTGTGGCCGGAAACAATGGCTGGAATCTGTATAGCCCTGTAGAACTGATCATGCCTGAAGGCGAACTCTCCTTGACCTCTGAACCGCTATGGGAAGAGGTTGCCTGTCAATGGGGGTGACTAGCATCTGGGGAACATCATGCTGGCTGTGATCCAGGGTGCTGTAGTGAGAGGGCCCCTCAGATCAACTGCAACCACATGAATTTGCTTAAATCTCAGACTTTGCTTCTTTACTGCTGCTATAACTGGACTAAATACATTTTGCTGTGTTCACACTTTGTTCTAAGCAAAGTGCATTATTTAAAAATTCAATAATAAAATAAGTAAATAATGATCTCTCTTTAACTTTGTGGGTGAATGGTTTTATTTTAGGAGGCTAAGGATCTCAATAGTATATAATAAATATAATGTTAAAAATGTCTTATACAGTATCCTTCCATGTTAGAAATTAAAGATATTTTCTTTAACACATTCTAAATTTTAAATTTAACTCTTTAAGAAAAGTAGATTTTTATGTAATGCCTCAGAAATAACTAGAGGAATATGGGTTTAAGATACCATTTTCTCCTCTCACTTATGATCCATTCAGATGAGTCATTCAAAATGAGCATTCACCATCACAGCACTAAAGCAACAACTGTTCACCGAAATGTTACAGAAAACAAAAAGATAAAAAGATAAGAGCAGACTGATTTTCCCCTCCCCACAATTTCCCCAATCTTCCAAGGCAAAACCTTCAGAGGAAAGAACATACTCCCCCGCAAAGCTTTTGCTCGCAATAGAGGCTGTCGTTGTGACTCCTTTGGGCCATGTTTTGACTGCTGCTAATCTTTCATTTCGTTGGTTTATTATATGTGGGTAAGTTTTCTTCTTTCTCTAGTGATAGTAGGAGATCATATACACTATAATATGTGATCAAGAGTGTGAGACTATCCGGCAAAGCTATGAACCAAACTCTCAGTCATCTTGCCATGAATACCATAGATTACATTTTCCTAGCTTACCTTGCAGACAGGTGTGGCAATTTATATATTGCTAATCAATAGAACATAAGCAAAGAGTTATCTATCACTTTCTGAACTGGTCTATTAATATCTCTGGCCACATTGTTGCTTCCACTGTCAGTTTGATGATGACAAGCCCTGCAAGCCCAACCCCAGGAATCTGAGATATTGGAGTCAGATGTGAAGAAGCCTGGATCCGAATCATCTCATGGAGAGTCGTTAGGGATCAGGAATTCCCATCTTGGAATTGTATGAGAGTAAGAAATAACTTCCTTTTGTGTTTGTGGCATCTTTGATGCATTTATAACAGCTATTGTTACCTTGAGGAAACAAGCATTTTAATTCAGAAAAAGAAAATACAAACTTAACTATTTTCTTCAGCATCAAATGAAGGTAGTTCTATGAGAATCTGAAACATCTATGCTTTCAGCACACAATTGCTAATGGAAGTCTTCCTTTAAGAAAAATAAACCTTCACATTTGCTGAAAAGCCACCTTATATTATCAGGACATTGATTGCTAGAAATAGTTAATAAGAACAGATAACATTGAATAGCCAAAAATGAAAAAGTAGAACGAATTATTAATAATGTGTTTTGGCTAAGTAAGGGAAATATGTCCACATAAGAAAATGATGTTCTCTTTTTAACCAACTTCAAAACTCCTTGGAGCACAATTATACATAGGGGGATAATATCAGGAAATTAAGGCATGTTTGTCTGTGATTATATTCAGTGAAACTATTGCATATGATATTACAGCCAGATTTTGCAAAGGGTATTTGTGAAAAGTTAGAAATGTTTTTATGAGTACTCTTAAAAACTATGAAAGAGCTCAAAGCTGATTTAAATATATGCAGTGCAAACAAATGTATTACAAATAGTGGAATGAATCTTGGCAAATTAATATTTTTGACAGGTGGGAATGAGCATTCTATTACATAGTTTTCTATTTCAAACTTTTAACAAATAATTGCAAACTTCTCCAAGGCATTCAGCTTAGAAATTGCTTGACTGTCAAAGGGCTTATTCTGACATCTTACTCAGAGATGCTATATTTTTCATAATATGTGTAGAATTAGTTTTCTTTGCCCTGAGGGATTTTAAAGCATCTGAGATCATGCATCGTGATTAAAGAGAAACTGAACAGTTAAATCCTTAAATACATGTGACAAGGAATAAGACTATTCCTCTATATTATCCAGCCAATTCTTTGGCTGCCTGCCAGTGATGTGCAATCAGATGGAAATTTCTGTCGAGATACACATCCTCTGAATTAGAAGGTCCATATCAAAGCTCCCAATAGAAATACAAATGTCAGCTGAGATGGTTTGAGCCTTCCAGTGTGCTGGCTTTACTCTTCCTTTATAATTCAAATAATTAAGATCTCTTCATCATTCAACTGGACACCCAGGGCCTCTTTTTTATCTTCAAATGTCTGGCTACCTAGTGCAAGCTGATTAGAGGAGCTAGTTTTCTTCTCAACACCTCTAAACTTGTCTCTTCTTTTAGGCCAATTTGGGACCAGCAGAGTATTTTTAAAAACATAAGTACATGGAACTTAAAAGGAAATTACTAGTACACTCTCTATTAGTGCTGCAAGCTTATTACATCAGTTGTAGTTCTACATTGCCACTTGTCTTTGCTCCCTTTCTCCATAGCATTGCTTTTTATTATCTTACTAATAAAAGCCCAGGTGGTCCTCACACCATCATGCCCGTGATGCCCTCACGCCATCACAATCCATCACCAGGAGGCGGGGCCCAGGGCTCTGCACAGCCCAGCGGCGGTGTATCGGGGCAGCACTCCGGGACTCAGGACTTGGGCTGTCCAATGGTGCAGGCGGGGTCCCGGGTCTCGCGCAATTTTGCACGCTGGGACACTAGTCCATATATATATATATTGCAAATCCTCACTCAAGGATATTTTTCCATTGATTTTTAGAGAGAGTGGAAGGAAGTGGGATAGACAAAGAGAGAGAAACATCTATATGAGAGACACATCAATTGGTTGCCTCCTGCACATGCCTGACCGGGGCCAGGGATTCAGCCTGCAACAGAAGTACATGTCCTTGAATGGAATTGATCCCAGAATCCTTTAGTCTGCAGTCTGACACTCTATCCACTGAGCCAAATTGGCCAGAGCTATTGTTATATTTTTAAAAATCTATAATCCAGTTTAAATTCTGCCGTAAATATATTTATTGCTTTCTTAAAGTTAGTTTAAGACATGTGCCTTCCAACCCCAGGGTGGATGGACTCCGGTGGGGACTTAGTGCTGTGTAAACTTCAAAGATCCAGGACTTTCTAGAATTGTTTTCAAAATATTTTAGTAAATGAATTATTAAAGTAACCTATGATCCTGAAATAAATTATTGAAGTTGAATCTCACTTTTCTCCTTGTTAGCTGGTTGACCTTTGACAGATTATTTAAACGCTCTTCCTTATCTAAGAAATAGAAATAGCTAATAGGTCTATGACGTAGGATTGTTGTCAGTTCATGTACGTAAGGTACTTGGTGCTTGGCACATAATAAGTATCATGTATGCATTGATTATTAATATAACAATTATTATAAACCTAGAGGCCTGATGCACGAATTTGTGCAAGGAGCTCGGGCCCCCGCCGCCGTGGCTTCATCCAGATGTCCAGTCTAATTAGCATATGACCCTTTTATTATTATAGATGCTTCAGAAATACCATGTATAAGCACCATCTGTGAAATTCCAAACTAACAGAAAATCAGAATAATGCGGTCCCGGCTTTGATTCCTACCTCTGCCCTTTAACAGCCTACTATTCAAGCTACTATGTAAGCCTTCTGGGCCTCAATTTCCTAATCTGTAAAACCGGCAAAGTGACTTTACACTATTGTTCGGGGATTCAATGATATAAATAGAAGCATGCTTCTAGAGAGTTCATTCAAAATCCCCAGTATGAGTATCCTTTACTCATTCCATTTGTTTTGATACCTGCCTCAGGTGTGTTTTTTTAGCCTATAGTCACTTGATGAGGGTAAAATAACCAATGTGCAAGGTGTTAGATAGATTAGAGATAGAGAGACAAAATAAACCATGACACCTAAACCTGTCACATTCTCTACACTCCTGCTAAACAAACCAACAGAAAATCCTAAAGTGTGGGATCTTCAAAAGAGTGAAATCTGTTGCACACATAAAACATGTCACATTTTATTCCTGACAGTTTCTGTAGCACAGCAAGATTTATTTTTACACTCTTTAAACGAAAACATGGATGTAACTCAGGTTGGTAAGATTTGTTAACATCATGATATTAGATTAAAATAAAATTCAAGCAACGACTGATAATCACAAGGATTATTATTTTCTTTAGTTTCAGAAAACGCAGTTGGAAATATTTAATACTCCAATTTTTTTCTTTGCTGATAGTTTTGATTATAAAATACATGATTTGGAGAGAGAAAAAGGATGATCAAAATTTCAAGAACAATTAACTTGTTCTACAATACAGCTGGTGACTTTTAAAGAACAAATTTCTAGAAATTTTATACTTACAATCATGTGTTAGTTACCTATGCTAATGAAGAGAGTTAATGATATTAAATTGTATCCAAAAATAACCCAGCTGGGTGAGGCTCAGTGGTTGAGCATGACCCAGGAACCAAGAGGTCACCAGTTGGATTACCCTGAGGTTGTGGGCTCCATCCCCATTAGGGGGTGTGCAGGAGGCAGCTGGTAACCAATAGATGATTGTCAATGATTCTCTCTCATCATTGATGTCTCCATCTCTCTCTCCCTCTCCCTCTCCTTTCTGAAATCAATAAAGATATATTTTTAAAAAGTAAATTGTATCCAAAACCTCTTCTAAATATTTAATTTTTGCAAGATAATAACCAAATAGCCATATATATATATATATATATATATATATATATATATATATATTAATACAACAAAATCAGGTACAGCAATTTCTTTTATAAAATAGAAGCTAATGAATGAACAAATGGATATAAGCTGAGAACTGGAATATATTCTCCTCTTTTAAGAAAAGAAAGAGCAGAAAGAGATTTGGGGCTCTCAGGTTTCTCAGTTGTTTTTCTTGTTGTTATTTTATTTTGTAATAATGAGAAATCTTTGCATCCATAAAACATCTATACAATATACCATTTTTCTTGAAATATTTACTACTAAATATAATTATTATTTAGACCTCTTGAGATTGAAACACAGATGAAGTAAAAATACAGTGTCTATTATTGCAGGGGTCCAAACCAATTTGTGATTTCAGATTAAAGAGACCCTTGTGTTCTATATCTGGGTGCTTTGATGTTCAACCCAACATATAAGTTACATTTTCTGTCTGTCTTCCTGAAACCAGCAAAATTAGCATTTTTAAGTAGTATAACTCCAGAGCCAGTCCATCTACCTAGGGGGAAAGGTCAACTCAAGAATGTTGAGGAAGTGCAATATCTTTAATATTTTAAAATTTTCCCATTGACAGAACATTTATAAAAGACATAATGACATTTCTTGGTCTTTGGGGGTACTACTTGGATCCATATATGCTCTCTGTTTTAGTTAGGGTTGCCATATTTACTATCCTTTCAGTTTCTAAAACCAGAAAGATGGAATTAATCTTCCATCTCCTTTCTCTCTTTATAACCTATGCCTAATCAGTCACTGAGATCAATTCATTCAACCCCTAATTGGCTCTTTAATCCACTTATGCCCATATTTCCATCATTTATATGAAGAAATATAATTTCTTGCTAGAATCACTGAAACAATGTCCTAAGTGATATCTGTATGTTCAGCTCCCCCCCCCCCACCTTTTCCCATTATCCCCAGTATAGCCAGAATGATTCTAAAATGAAAATTTTGACATATTTCCATGCATAAACCTTTAATGTCTCCCAAAGTACATAGAATAAAGCCCACATTTAGAATAAATTAACTCCCAGGGCCCTTTATAACTTGATGCTTCCTTATCTATGCTAATAAAAGCCTAGGTAGTCCTCGCGCCCTCGCACGACATGTTCGTGTCATCACAAGATAGCCGTCACAAGATAGCTGCCCCCATGTCATCACAAGATGGCCACCACAGATGACTGGCAGGGGAGGGCAGTTGGGGACAATCAGGCCAGCAGGGGAGCAGTTAGGTGTCAATCAAGCCGGCAGGGGAGCAGTAAGGGGGCAATCAGGCAGGCAGGCAAGTGGTTAGGAGCCAGCAGTTGGACATCCCCCGAGGGGTCCCAGATTGGAGAGGGTTCAGACTGGGCTGAGGGACCTCCCCCACCCCCGCCCATGCACGCATTTCATGCACCGGGCCTTTAGTCTCTTCATAAAATCCCTTCACTTCATCAATTTATATTCCAGTTACATGGTACTCCATTTTTTCCTTTAAATCCATACACTTTACACACCATCTTTCTGAAACAGCCTCTTCCTCCCTGTGTAACTCCTACTCATTATTCAGTGCTTAGCCTAGATGACATTGTCTCTTGGACTCTTTCCTGAATATTGTTCTCAGCCATACACCCCAAAGTGAGGAAGGCAGAGTGGCTAAATTCAATACATAATCTGCCTACAGGGCTATTACAATGAAAAAGTGATTAAAATGAGTGGCTAAATGTACTGTTAATTTAATATAGCTGAAGAAAAGAAAAATTCTCTGCAACTTTAATTTTTATTTATCATAAGATTTTAATAAACAGAATTCAACGATTTTCTAACACAGCAGATAATAGTGCTCTTATCATTATTTAAAGTGAATCAAATATCCCTGAGACTGAATGGAGGAGGAAAGTGAAAAAAATACATGTAAACAAATTTTTAGCAGGCCTTAAATTCTCACTTCAATATTTACTAGTTCTATGAATGTGGGAAGTAACTTACTAGTAAATTGTTTGAATTTTAGTGTCTGCTTGGGGAAAAATACATGATAAAAATATTATCTATCTCATAGGGCTGATGTGATAATTAAGTGAATTAATACACAAAAAATGATTCATATTACAGTGTCAGATACATAGTAATCATCCAATAAATATTATTATTAGTAGTAATATTGGTAGTTGTTTTAAGAGAAGTAAACGTCTGTAAATAAGAGTAATTTAAAACATTCAATATATTTTACAAATTAAGCAAAATGAACTATTATATCAGTGATCTCCTTCACAATGGGCCTTTAATATTACACATGAGGTCAACTCTCATTAAGTAGTTTTTATTTCTAGAAATACTGAATCACCAAAGAAATGTATTTGAAAAATCATTAAAGCCTAAAGGTATTTGTTCTTATAATCTAATCTAATAAAAGAGAAATATGAAAATTGACGGCATCTCTGCTACACCCCAAGCCACACCAACCAGCCAATCAGAGCAACTATATGCAAATTAACCCAACCAAGATTCAGCCACGGAGCTAGAGCAAGCAGGAGGCTTGGTTGGCCCAGCGATGGAGGAAGCCACGCTTCCCACCTTCCCTGGCCGCTGTGGCCTCCGCTCAAGGCAACAAATTTTCAATTATGGAATGCCGGGAGCCGGTCCATCCTTGCTGTTTCAAGGGACCTGGCATATATGGCATACGGTTCTAAATATGTTTGCTCACCTTCTTGGCGCTGTGTTTTAACCAAGGTCACCTCTCCGAGAAAGGTTGAATCCCCAGGTAGGGATTTTCCCCTGAAGTTAGGGAGGGAATAAAACCCCTCAACTAAGTGCCAGGCGGGTAATTAATCCCTTTAACTACGAACAATCATGCTTAAACTACATAATCTTTTCTCCCTGGAATGGAGATAAGAAACACCCTAACCTTTGTAATAGAGATTGATAGGATTGAATCAACTGGTATAAATACAGTTGTAACAAGACAGAAACACTCAGAACTCAGAATCTAGAGACAGCAAGAGACAGAACTCAGAACTCAGAACACAGAATCAAGAACACAGGGGCTTGGAAGACTACAGAAATTGGCAAGAGAACCGGACTGAACCTGGCTGGAGAACCTACAGAACCTGGCAATAGAACCAGGCAAGAGAACCCAACCATGCTGATCAACTGAACGCTGCCTCCGTGTCCTTCCTTCTTCGCCGACTCCGTCCACACCTTTGGGGACCCCTGGACCTGCTGGGGTCGGACCCCGGCAATGGAAGATAAAAAAAATCCCAGATACCTGCTTCCAGCCAGCCTCCACTGGGAGTTTGGGTGGCTGGGGGGCGTGGCCAGCCTGCAAACAGCCATCAGCCCCTTACCCAGGATGGCCACACCCTCATGGGGTGAGGGTGCCTGCTGGGGGGTTTGGCCAACCTACAAACAGCCATCAGCCCTTCACCCAGGCTGGCAAGGCACCCTAGCGGGGACCCCCACCCTGAAGGGGTTGTGGCCAGCCTGAAAACAGCCCTCATCCCCTCACCCAGGCTGGCCAGTCACCCCAGCGGGACCCCCACCCTGATCTGGGACACCCTTCAGGGCACACCAGCCAGCCCCCACCCATGCACCAGGCCTCTATCCTATATAATAAAAGGGTAATATGCAAACTGACCCTAACAGCAGAACAACTGGGAATGACTGGTCACTATGACACACACTGACCATCGGGGGGCAGACACTCAATGCAGGAGCTGCCCCCTGGTGGTCAGTGTGCTCCCACAGGGGGAGCTCTGCTCAGCCACAAGCCAGGCTGACAGCTGCCAGTACAGCGGTGGTGGTGGGAGCCTCTCCCACTTCCTCAGCAGCACTAAGGATGTCCAACTGCAGCTTAGGCCTGCTCCCCACTGGCAAGTGGACATCCCCTGAGGGCTCCCGGGCTGCCAGAGGGATGGCTGACTGCCAGCTTAGGCCCAATCCCCTGGGGAGCAGGCCTAAGCCAGCAGGTGGCCATCCCCTGAGGAGTCCCAGACTACGAGAGGGCGCAGGCCGGGCTGGGGGACCCCCCCAAGTGCACAAATTTTTTTGCACTGGGCTCTAGTATGTTAATAAAATTAGTAAACTTTTAGTTAGAATTCTGTCTCAATAGAATCCCTCTTATTGGCTAGGCACTGGGTTGCTGGAGTAATTGCTACATTTTTCAGCCTCTCTGGCAGCTAGTTTTATTCAACTTTGATTAAGTTCTGAGCAATAAGATGAAAGCAGACTCTTCCTTATAAGACAGCTGGCACATGCCACATGTCCCTTTTTCTTTGTCCTTAAAGCCTTTCTTTTGGCTGAATAGAAATATGATGGCTGAGGATAAAAGAACCATTTTAATCCCCGAAGTGCTTTAGGGAGTGGAGGCAATGAAAGAGTGAACAACAGGCTGGAACAAGATGAATTCCAGTAAACCTGGAGCAAAGCCATGACTGCCTGCCTTTAGACATAAACAAAAGTAAATCCATGTATTTCTGTATTACTTAAGCCCACTGTTATTTTTAGTCACTGCTAACTTAAATCCAAAATTACTTCTAATTGATAGAGATAGATATTTGTGGGAGGAATAGACTCTCACAGAGATACCTTCTATTTATTTAATTAGAAATAAGGTGGAGCATCAATTGAGAATTAATTATAGGGGTGAGATGAAGTTGAAGTTTTGAATAGAGGTAAGAAATAAAATGATCTTTTCAGAAAGTAAGAATATTAGGGAACAAGATAGTCTTGATGGATAATTCTAATTCACTCTGGCAGTAGTGGCAGTGATTTAAGATTGTACTATAGGGTGTCCCAAAATTCACGCAAGATTTGAACTTTGAGTGAGCATTAACAACAACAACAAAATAATAGCCTAATTTTACTTGGTTTATTGAATCAGATTCTAATATCTGTTTCCCTTTGATTTCAATCCCTTCAATTTGATAAGCATTACCAAGTACCAATTATGTCCCAGAAGCAGGGACAATGAAGATCAATGAATACCACGGTTTTGCGTATGTGCCAGCAAAGTCGTGGAGGCCATTTACTGGATTTGCCATACATAACCCTATACTGTAAACTTTAAGAATCAATAAAAAATTTACAATTTTTAATTATAAACTTGTATTTTCTATCAAAATTAATTCTTGCGTGAATTTTGGGACACCCTATAGTTTAACAAGTAGTATAACTTTTCTCCATCATGGTTCAGATGTCTGGATTGAAGTGCAGAGAAGGAAAATAAGTTAGAAACAATGAGATATGGGTTTTACCAAGAGAATATGAAGGAGACAAAGTATAGCAGAAATTGAGGGTGTTTGCCAGAGATTTATTATTATAAATGGAGCAGAGGACCTAGATTAGTCCAAAAGGAAAGATAAATGATGAGGTCAGTAGCTGTAGGTTTTAATGAACTTTAAAATCTTACAGAAACTCAGGAAGGGACATGAAGAATTAAAAATTTTAGCTGAAATTGGAACAATCAAATTCAAGATTTTCTAACTCCTCTCTAAGACTTTTATTTTCCTTCCTGCCTTTGGTAAAAACAGGATTGGACAAAATGTTGACTCAACTGCCTTATGCATCCTATATAATAAAAGGGTACTATGCAAATTAACTCTAACGGCAGAATGACCGGGAACGAACAGTTTCTATTATGCACACTGATCACCAGGGTGCAGATGCTCAATTCAGGAGCGTCCCCCTGGTGATCAGTGCGCTTCCATGTGGGGGGTGTGGGGGCAGTGCCACTCAGCCAGAAGCTGGCTCATGGCTGACCAGCACAGCGGCAGTGGTGGGAGCCTCTCCTGTCTCCACGGCAGTGCTAAGGATGTCCTACTAACAGCTCCATGGGGAGAGGGCCTAAGCTGTTAGTTGGACATCCCCCAAGGGCTCTTGAACTGCGAGAGGGATATCTGACTGCCAGCTTAGGCCCGATCCCCTGGAGAGCAGGCCTAAGCTGGTAGGTGGACATCCCCTGAGGGATTCTGGACTGCAAGAGGGCACAGGCCAGGCTGAGGGAGCCCCCTGAGTGCACGAATTTTCATGCACCAGACCTGTAGTATACAAATAAAACCAATACTGTATAATGAGAAAATTCTAAACCTTTCAAAAAATAAATAAATAAAATGTTCTTTAAAAACATGTTGTCAGTGGGTATACATAAGGTCTGGGTATAGAATCACTATTGCACAAAGAATCATCCCAGTAATTATTATAAACATATACAATGCTGATACAAACATAGGCATCCCTTATTATCCAAACTGTCATTATGTGCACTTGCAAACCCAATAGAATTGAATATATTTTCTTCTTAGATTCTTGTGAAGGAAACTGTATTCCTTACTATATAAATTCTTACTCCCAGGACTCTTTTTTTATATTTGAAATAGGAAGTTCAATAAATCTATATAGTAAGGGAATATATTATATTTTCCTTTCAATCTTCAATTTAAAAAGTGTTTTATTTCAAACATTTTGAACTATCTATAATAATAAGAGTATAATATGCTAATTAGACCAGATGACCTTCCGGATGAAACCAGGGCTGCAAGGGCCGAGCAAGCCAAGAGAGGAGTTGAAAAAATGCCACATAGCTAACCATCTCATGAAGATAAAATTCAAATAGCAGCTGTGAGGGCCAAGGCAAGCTGCTGCGGCTGTGAGGGCTGAACCCCTTGCAGAATTTCGTGCGCAGGGCCTCTAGTATTATGAATAAAGCTTAGTAAAATACCTTAGCACTATTCACATTTTTTATTCACATGTCCATTGAATTGGTCTCTCTTGTTCAGTGATATCCTGCGTAGATTTGGTCTTAAGATTTTTCTGCCTCCTCAGAAGTTTTTAAGCCATTTTACTTTGATTCTTCATTTGACTATTTTTAAAAAGGAAATCTTGCCAAAAACACAAAAAAATACATAGAAAATCTATGTTCCTGACATTTTTTCATGTAAAATGGCTTATAAGATTTCAAACAGCTCCGTATGTCAGAAGTCATTTTCAAAGACTGAAGTTTAATGTGCAGAGGTGGCCAGGCTGGGCTGAGATTGCTAGTATTAATGGGTGTCTACATCTCTTTTGTATTTCACAGGTGGTGTTCATTAGCATTGCCAAGTGATTTAAATTGGATAGGTTATGAGCATAATTTCACATGGCTGAAAGTCGGCAGACAAAGGAAGATCATAAATTGTAATATATGATTGTGGAAGTTAATTTCATTCCCAGGGGGATTAGGATTCTTGCAACAGACATACACTTTAACCTTCTTGTTATTTCCATTAAAGAGAGGAGTTGAAAAAATGCCACATCAGTATAATGTATAGGTCCTGAAGAATTACGGGCTTTGAGAATTTATTAAAGGCATGATTTAAAAGGTGCTGCAGAAATCACAGCCATCCATAGGCCATTAGCTTCAGACACATTGGACAGAGCCTCAAAGATAGACTGTAGTCAGACAGAAAATGAATATACTCCACTTCAGCAGAATCATTCTATGTTCTTTGAACATAAACACTTATTTAAGTTAAAGTTCTAATGAGGCAGAAAGACAAAAATGAACTCTGAGAAAGCATGAAAAATAATTCACCGGAGAAGTTACAGGTGAAGCTGTGTCTTGAAGGCTGAAAGGGCTTTCAGCAAGCAAAAGTGGCAAGAACGTAGGGTGTATCCCAGGGAAATGGGAAACACACAAAGCCACACAGAAGGAATACATACAAGCCATGTAGAGACCGGAAATACCCCACTGCCCAGAGAGGATGAAGTAAGTGCTTGAAGGAAAGGGCAAAGACAAATGGCAGTGTAATAGGGTCTATCATTTAGCATATGGTCATATTATGAAGGGCTCCTATGTGTAGTTTGAATTTTATCTTCGTGAGATGGTTAGCTATTGAACAGTACACTGACATGATCAGACTTTGCTTTTAGAAAGAAACCACTGCTTGGGAGAATGAAGGATGATAAGAATGGAAAGAGACAAGGTGAGGAGGTCTTGCGAGATGCTAAGGGGAAGCGACAGACACTATGTGAAAGCAGTGGCAGTAGGAGTGAAGAAAAGGGAAGGTTCCAAGGGACACTTCAAAGAAAGGAGCAACACGTTTTTTCCAGCTGGACACGGGGTATTTGCTCTTTACAAAATTGATGCAGGAGTGAAAATAAGAGTGGCAAAAAATTGAGACAACGGTGACTGTAGACATTGTCTTCTGACTAATTGCAAGGGTGTGGCCACCTAGATGGCCAGTGCCTCAGATACCTTTCAGAGTGGAGGTTCTGCCACTCGGGGATTTGTATGGTGGTGAGTATGAGAATCTTCATGCATGTGAAGGTGTTAACATATGCTTCCACATCAGCTTTCAGGTGACATCCTCTTTGAAATGGCCCCTTAACAGTAAACAAAGCAAAACAGAACAATAAAATTAAATGGGTGGATAAGGTGAATACGAAATCACTTCACATTTACTGAAGACCCCTGACAGCCAATCCTATGCTGCAAGGACAATTCATTTTGTGAAATTAAGACATTGACTATAAATATAAAGCTCTTCAATATGATTTTCCCCTAAAATACACCATTAGTATTTATTAAAGTAAAATATACCTAAGGCACTCACTCGCTGGATATAAAACGCTGGGGATAGGTCACATAAGTTACACAGAGCACAGCTTTTAGAGGCCACCCCAGTACAAAGCCCCGTGAAAGAACCAACAGCCCTCTGAAACGTTTCTCCTCACTGAGCCCTATATTATTAACTGGACTTTACTCATGACTGCCTTAGAAATGGGCATATTTTGACTGATTTATAAATAAGGATCCTCATGTAATCCACATCAAAGTTTATTAATCTGAAATAGAGATAACAGAACAACTATTGCCACCATCTTCACAAAACCACACATCAGGTCATCATGTTATGATTTTCATCCATCGCGGGAACTCTGGAAATTACCAAAATGAGAGTGCTACAGAGTTGTTCCAATTCCCTTTGGGAAGGAAATGTTTAATGGGTGAACGACAAACGTCCTTGTCTTATTACGAAAGTCATTTATTGGTAAGTAATTGGTCTCTGTAGTTTAAGAATTATTTTTATAGTGGACTGTAAATTTTCCCCTCTTTATACTGTAAGATGACACTAATCAATATAAAACACAAAATTAGATCATCAATTTGCATTTGCTCCCACGTCTCCTTGACCGCTATATATTTATGCAATTAAATCTTGAGTCTACTAAAAGGATAGTTTTAAGAGGAAAAACATTTTAATATTATCACTATATTTAAAAACAGCCTCAAATGTGCAGCTAAATCAGTTAGCCCTTTGGAACATGACAATTTTTCCAACTTTTATCAAATCTGAAGATACTGCAAAGACTCTATTTTACTCAGGACTTGAGCAAATCAATAAATTGAGGATATTTTATATGTCAAAACTATTTAATAAATAATCCAGTACAAGTGTGGTTGTAAGAATCTAGTATAATAAGTGTGGTTGAATTTTAACTTACAGTATTTATCTAGGGGTTTTCGGCATATCCCTCCTCTCAGGCACTTTTAACTTCTTTCATTTACGTATTACTGGGCTTTAGATATTCACTTTGTAAGCGATCACAAAGACTATAGATGACAGACATATTATCATACATGCAAAGAAGCAACATTTTTCACCTTCAAGAAATGCCAGGGCTGCATAATGGTAAGTTGGTGCTCATGTCCCTTTCTGTACCTCTTCTTGGTTGTGTGTCACTGGGGAAGGTACTTAACTCCACTGTGCCACAGACTTTCCACTGCTACAATGGGCATAATATTAGTACCTTCCTCATATTTTCTATGATAATTAAATGTGTGGGTTCATTAAGCAATTATTTGTGCAGTGCATGCAAAATTAACCTAACTTAATACATGTTAGCTTTTATTGGTAAGAACTGATCTGTAGAGAAAGGAAGAGAAAATTGAATATCTTAAAAAACAAAGAAATGGGTAAGTCTGGATTCTTGTAGATGGAATAGCGGGGATGAGAGTGAAGACCTCCCAACTAAGGGGACCTGAGAGCAGAATGGGAAACTGACTGAGGGCCAAATTGCTTGATGAATTCATTCCGAAACCAGAGTCTGGACGTCACAGCCTGTTGATAGTTCACCATTTGTTAATGGCCTTACTGACATTTGGTCCTGGTCAAAATGTTCACAGACACATTTGGTCCATGACAGAAGGCTCCTGATATTCGGCTCTCTGAACCACAAAGGCTTACTATTGGCAATACAGCCTCAGCATGATTATTGTGCCAGTAAAACGTGATAGTACTTTTATGTGTTAATCCTGTAAACAAAAAATAGACATAAACCTTGTGGGCTATGTGTACCCAGTGATATTTTCTAAGTGTGAATGTTTTGACAAGACCAAATATGAACGGTCGTTTGGTATGGGTCAAGTAAGCTCATGAGTGTTTTGGACAGAGTCACACTTCAAGGACCAAGTGTTTCCATGGATTTTTTTGGACAGGAACTAATGTTTGCTAACCAACGATGAAACATTTTCCCAAACATGGTGATACAGCCACCTGGGAGAGGACCATGGCGCATTAGGTCAGCTGCACCCTGTGATCATGGTGGGACTGGAAATGAGTAGATAGAGATTTTCCTCTGAGCAAGGTCAACAATAAACACATTGCCTCTGTTATACACGGTTCTGATGGCAGGGTCGGACACACTTCTCTGCTTTTTAATTTAAATGCCAACACATTTACACACATTTAAAAAGGAAGACACTTCAAACTATCACAATAGAAAAGGCTTAGCAGTTAACTTATTGCTTGTCCTATAAGGCACTCATGTAATTACAAGAATGATGGGCCATTATTTTAATTATAAAAATAAAATACGGACCATTTATGGAAGTCTATCACCAAAAAAAAAAAATAGTAGCAAGACCTTTCTTTCTTGTACCACCTGATTTTTTTTCTAAATTATAAAAAGAAAGTTTATACTAATATCATCACTTCTGTATAGCAACTCACCAGAAAGTTGATTGGGAACTGGGAAATGGCAATGATACTTGCCATTGCATCCTGTAAACAGTTTAATTTCTAGAACTTAAGTGCTATGGATGAAGAGAGAAACAGTGCCTTCTGGTGATTGGATTTAAAATAATAATAACGATGGTAACCACAAGAATGACAATGATTTGTAACATTTGTTGAGCAATCAATACGTAATGGACACTGTATGTTATTTAATTCAGGGAGTATATGATAATGAATATAAATTGCATCAAATGCAATGAAGAAATATAAAGGGTAAGTAACTATTGTGGTTAATTGAAGCAATAAGATATGATCTGGGAAAAATAAATGTATTACATCTCTCTTCCTAATCCAGCAGTTTTTCCTCTATAAAGGACTCTCAAAATTCCACCTGCATCCTTTATAATTAACCTGTATCCAATATCTGATTCAGAAATAAGATAGTGTCAGCAGATCACTGGCAGTTACTCTCTTGGTGACAGACTCAGAATAATTAAAGTGTGGAAGTGATGTATACAATCAGAACTACCACGATGCTAATCCGTAATAACAAAGACTTATTATTAAGGCAAAAACATTTCTAGCCCATATATCTGGCACATTATTTCACTGTAGGCATTCCTAAATGAGAGTACAAATACTGACGAAGACTTAGCTCAGTGTGGAAGCAATCAGAACAAAGGAATATGAAATTGAATATTAAAATAAAATAGAGTCACTTTGCCTCATGCTCTCATCTGGCAATATCTTACCCATGGTAAAGGAACTGTGTATCTGATGTGATTGCTAAGTCTTTCTCTTTTGGGGTAGAGCGTGGATGGGCACTGAAAATGTTTGCTTCTAAGGATCTACTTTTGTTATGTTTCTGTTGCTGACCAACAACAATTCCAATTCAAATTTTCTATTTTGAAATGTTAAAACATATAATCAGGTTATATTTTTAGCCCATACATCCTGGAAGATATTTTGTCACTTAAATATGAATGTGAAGCTTCTCTTTCTGACTTTAGGGTTTAAGTCTCAGAGAACACATTTAGTTCTTTGATTTATAGTATTTTGAGAAATAAGGGTAAATACCTAATTGAGCCTACATTTTTGATGTGAGGTAAAATATTCTGGACCTACAATATAATATTATCAATTATCTGGCTAGTAAAATGCCTTGAAATGGAGAAATACAGCATGCCATATGTGCATTCACCATGTAATTCTTACGACGAGCGGAAGAATAATAATTGGAATCGCATAGAAAGTGAAAACACTTCCAGCTGTGATCCACTTGCTCAGATGCTCAGCAAGACAAATTTCATTTTTCTTGACTTTCAATCTGCAGTTGTTATACCATAAATAACTTCTCTTTGTACATTAGCTTTAAATATGCATGCCCACTCATGCCATTATTCTTAACCTTCGTGAACAGCTGGATTTATTTTTTTAAAAAATACAAAAACAGAACTCTCTTTTTCTTTGACAGAGAATGAAATGAGAGGAAATTTTAAAACGTTTACAACAATATTTGAATGAAATGGCAACCAGGAAAGATGTCGAGGCCTTTCCTGGCTTTCTCATCCATTAGCTGCTCTTTCCCAGTTGGCGGAGTGCTGCACTTTTCCTAATGAAGCCCGTGTGCCCCGTATTGCTTGCCCTATAATTTTATCGACAGAGTGAGCTGTTGTCTATGAGAAGAGAGAAGCACACACTCCATTATCTTTCCAATAAGCCTGAAAATTATTTGTTTAAAAATCTTCCCCACTGTCACATTCAGAAGTGTTTGCAAAAGTGATTGCTATAGATTCCCCTCTAATTATAATTTCAGAGTTGCCGCATAGTCATTCTCTCCTCAATGTCAATAAGATACTGAACTTGAGGTTTAAATAGCACCTGTCTTCCATGGCTTTGTTTCTTTACCAAGAGTTGTCCCTTCTTTAGTCATCGATATTTTGGACAACAAATCGCTTTCTTCTCATGCGTTCAATTATTCCCTTTTCATTCTCATGAAAGCACTTCACAATGCATCTTCTGGACAGATTGTACCAAGTCCTTAATCTCCCTCTTCACAGCCCACAACATCATCACATAATAGTGCTGGATTTTATTGAATACAGCATTTTATTGCTAATGTCTTTTTTTAGCTTATGGAATACTACTAATTCTGGGGTCTTTTTCTGCCACATTTGCCCAGTTTCCTTTCTAAATCATTTTTATCATATGGTCCTATGCAATTTTTTATAATTTCAAGACCCTTATAGGGATTAAATTGTTCTTTGTATATAGATAATTTACGTGTTTTTTAAAAACTCTGGCCAGACTTCTCAATTCCTTCTTTATTCTAGATCTATATAACTTCTCATGAACCAAACCGATTTGAAATACTATTGATTCCTGCCCAGACAGTGTGGCTCAGTAGTTGAGCATTGACCTATGAACCAGGAGGTCATGGTTCGATTCCTGATCAGGGCACCTGCCTGGGTTGTGGGCTCCATCCCCAGTGTGGGGCATGAAGAAGGCAGCTGATCAATGTTTCTCTCTCATTATTGATGTTTCTATCTCTCTCTCCCTCTCCCATCCTCTCTGAAATCAATAACAACATATTTTTAAAAAATAAATACTATTGATTCCTGACATTATATTTCAATATCCCATACATATTTTTCTTACCAAGTATATACCATTCCCTATAATTATCCTTTCTTCCTTAGTCTTTCCACAACATGGAATATATGGCAAATATATGGCAGGTATATTTTATTCCTTCTTTAAAGAATTTGCATTAATTATCTCAAATCACTGTCTTTTTCATACAAGTATTTATACATGATATTAAAAAGTAGCTACAAACCCTCTTGCCTGCATTAGGAGGGGCAAGAAGGCATCAGAAAATGATTAGAGATCTGAGTGAAAGTATTTTCTGCTTTACTTGATAATTAACTTTCAAAGATGAGTTTGCATATAATTATCATTTTTAATATGTAGTTTGTTTAGAGTATATTTTATTTATAATACATTAGAAATCAATGCCTTATGAAGAATTTGGTGGCATGATTCTCAACATCTACTGCACCATACTCTGAAAGAGTCAGGTTAGTATCTTCATTTTTCAGATTCCTGCCCAGCTTAAGCTCTAGATTTTATTTAGATTCCACTAAGTAAGTAAACTCACACAATATACGACAAATGAAAGCCCAAAGAATGAAGGACATATCTTGCTTCTGTTATTTTTCTAGCATATACTAAGAGATTTGTGTGTGTGTTTTTTCTACAATAACATCAGCAGTAATTTTACTCTTTTAGCTCCAAAAGACTTGAAAACAGGCACAGGCATTTTCCTGATTTCGATTTCAGATCACAGTATTGTCTCACATCTCGACGTAATGGCAGTTACTTGGTCATGATGCTTGATTGTGACAATCGTATTAGTTCTGCCACGTGTGGTTTCCTGGTTAGAGAAGAGGTAGCAGACTAGGTAGCTAGTCTGTAGTACATCTGAGAGAATCCTAACCCAGAACTTCTTTTCATAATCTTCCAATAGGCTCTATATGGTTCATATCCTGTATTTAAATGTATTCTTATTTTTTTTGTCTGCATATTAACAATTATTGATAAAATATCTAATGACAGGAGTGTCATTCTTAACAAAATGATAATTTTGAGTTAATTAAGTGAACTAGATGAGTTTTAAGTTGGCAATTTTCCTACTAACATGAGATAGGACATGGACAGTCCAAGGCATGCAATGTTAAAAGTGTTACATAAATTATGAGCGGTAGTATATGATATTGGTTGAAGCAGTAGATTTAGAGATTTGTGACTGTGTTTCAATCAGGTTCTACCATGCACTCACTGTGTGATCTTTAGCAAGTTATTTACTTTATCTGTTTCAATCTCCTTATCTATATAGTAATAGTACTAACTTATAGCTCTGTTATGAAAATAATAAAAATAGTATACGTAAAGTACCTAGAAAGATGTCTAACAGGGAGTAGTTTTCTTTTATTTGTATCATTATATTTGTTACTACTATTGTTGTGGTTATTGTTATTTGCCAAGATTCTATCCTACATGCGAGCTAACAAGTTAGCCAGCTGAACTTTTCAGATTACTGGGAGAAAGACACGAGATTCTTGGGTCAGATACAAAGGACAGTTGTTTACTCAAAGCAATAGCAATAGCAGCTCATCATATGGCATCCATTTCCTGAGCCGCAGTTCCTGCAGAACAACAAAAAGTGACGGGTTACATCCTAGAATAGGTTACATTTTAAAAAGGAATTTCAAGCTAGGGAACTTGAATCTTTTGTAATGAGCAATAAACTTGTCTGACTTTTGCCCCAGATAGAGACATTATTTGTATCATAATGGACTGTAGACAACTTGATTTTTCTACCATCTTATCTTTCAAGGCTGTTTGCTAAACACACATACTTGAAAAGATAGTCTGGGACAAAGGCAGGCAGCATCTTTCTTGACAATATGTGTACAAATACAGAGGCTCATGGAGAATTGTTGCAAAAAGATCTGCCCTTGTTTCTATACTGTCTTGGCTTCTGGTGAATTTTTTCATGAGTATATGCCACTTTATTGATTCCTCTGATCAATCTAGCTGACAGAGGCTTGGATTATATCTATTCATTGTATGTCATACAGCATTTAACCATGGCTACTATCAACTCTACTCCAAGAAGAAGGATGAAGCAAACCTGCCATACTGACCACAACAGTGGTGTTCCATATTCTCAAACCCAAATCCCATAAATCATCAGGGTCTAGCTTAGAGATCGGGACATTTTTCCTGAAAGTTTTTGTATTAGCCTTTCTACTTATATTGAAGCATTAATCCATGCAAAACAGAATGTATTCACAATTGCACAGACTCAGCCCTGGCCTTCAAGGAGGAAGTCTAAGACTATTCTATCATCCCTAACAACCCTGGCCAGCGAATTGAGGATGACCTGAATATCTTTATGTGTCAAGGTGGTTTCATTGATTGTTTCAGGTAAAGACAGGAAACAAATTTCCTACCACCTTTTCTAACGGGATGACTCCCATTGCAGGGATAAACTGCCCTCAGGATGCATATAAATAATGAGACAGTGATCTCGCCAAGAAGCCCTCCTGAACCATCAAGGATAACCTTGTTTTGAAAAGAGCTTTGTAGTCCGAGGTCTAAATGATCTACTGGCAATGTTTCCTTAAATACTTGAAGGTCTCTAAAGTCCAATTCACCATGTTTTATTGAGGAATGCAAGTTAGTGCCTGGTTTCTACACAAGAATTATAGATTTGAAGCACACATGGTTCCCGTGAGGGAAAGGTGTTATTTGCAATTGTCTAGGTCCTCCAACTGGGTCCTATATAAGTTCAGGGGCACAGGTTGGCAGTACTTCCAATGAAGCTGAGAATAAAATAAACATAAAATGGTCACAGGAAGAGACAAGTTATAATTATGAAACAGTCCTTCTGTAAAACAATGGACACAAGTATTCACTCATAATTTCTCTCTTGCACTGTATGTCTTTGCATATATATTTTTCTTTTCTCTCTCTCTTTCTTTTGCCCATATTTTACATTTTTACTTAGCCCATGGTTGTGGAGATAGACTTTATATAATTATGAAATGTCAACACATAATTGTGATTGTACTAATGGATTGAGACTGAACACCTCCAAAAAAAATATGCAATGACTGCCTAAATTTATTTCCTTTTTCTTTTTTAAGAGTTATTAAATGTGTATTTGTTGTTCAGTGCTGGCTCTATTGTGATTGATATGACCTTTTTGTTCTCTCTGTGTGTGTGTGTGTGTGCATGTACAAATTTAGGTATCATAAGAAGGGTATTTGTGAAAACAGAGTAACCAATGAGTAAACTGTGGTAAATGTAGTTAACTGTCAATAAGGAAACTTCTTATATTTTGGGAGTTTGAAAACACAATGTAGTTTTGGATCAAGCAACATCATACTGGAATCCTAATTATGGGTCTTTCTGATTGAAGCAGTGATGGTATAGATTTTGGACCAGTGATTTCTTTCAATCTTTACCCAAGGATATGTTTTTATTAATTTTAGAGAGTGAGGAAGGGAGGGGAAGGAGAGAGAGAGAGAGAGAGAGAGAGAGAGAGAGAGAGAGAGAGATGAGAGATGAAAGAAACATTGATCGGATGTCTCCCATATGTGCCCTGACTGAGGACCAAAACCATAACCTAGATATGTGCCCTAATTGGGAATCAAACCTGCAACCCTTGGGTATATGAAATGATGCCCCAACCAACTAAGCCACACAGCCAGGACATCAGTGATATTTTAATCATAGAAGTGATAACATCCTTTTTTGCCCCAGTCCTAAAATTTTCTTAAAAAGTTATCCAAGAGGAAAAACCAAGATGGCTGCATAGGTAAACACTGGAAATTGCTGCCTCCCACAACAACTTAAAAAATACAACGAAAAGACAAAACGGACATCATCCAGAACTACAGAAAAGCTGGCTGAGTGGAAATTCTACAACTAGAAGGAAAGAGAAAAGCACACTGAGACTCAGAGGAGCTGCGGAAGTAAAGTTCAGAGGTACAGAGGCTCGAGCATGCAGAAAGGGCTGGCAACTGAGAACGCTGCTGTCTTTTGGAATCAGGAGTGAGTCACAAGCTCCCGACTGCTCTGAACTCCAGTTCCGGAAATTCTCTGGGGACCCAGGACTCATACGGGGAGAAACTGGACTGTCTGGCAGCAGGCAGAACTTGGAACTTGAGGGTGGCTTTCTCTCAAAGGTGCTTTCAGCAATTACCAGGACACTGAGACATGGGGCCCCTTAGGGGAGGGCTGAGGATCAGCCCTAGCTGCTTGCTCCACCCTGTTGATTCCCTGAGACCCCCGCCCCACCCAAGCTGTGGCAGAGGCTTTTGCATATGAATGCCCTGGCCCTTTGCAATCTCAAAATTACCTAACAAACTGCAGCTGGGCCAGACAGATGCAGAACTTCCAAGAGAAGGCCCAAGGCCCCACAGCAGTTTGCATTGCTTCACAGCTGGGCCTCATCTTGGCACCTCCAAACCCCCAAAAAGGAAGGGGAATCTGCAGATCTCTTCATAGCTCCTGCTGGGTAGCCTCAGGCAGAGGCTAAATTAGCACCTCCTTAGATCCAAGAGCCAGTGTACCCAGTGATCAGAGTGGGACCATCCAGATTACAACTCCTCAGATCCATAAGGGACACACTCAGGGGGCAGACTCAGTGAGCAACAAAGCCCCACTGAAGCAAGTCTTGCCCCAGAGGGGTGTCTCCAGCGCAGAAGAAGTTCTCCCACTGCAGACGCAGCTGATTCTCACAACCAACCAATTGGCCTGGAGGTCAATTCCTCCCAGTGATACCTACAACAATCAAGGCTTAACTACAACATGACTACAACAAGACTGTGCACAAAGCCCACAAAGGGGTGCACCAAGAGTGTCCACCTTAGGTAATTGGGGAGGCTGAGCCACTGGGCCCTATAGGACACCTAGCACAAAGCCACTCTACCAATACAGGGAAACATAAAAAATGTGGAGACAAAGAAACAGGACAGAAATGGAAGAAAGCAAACGACTGGATATAGAGTTCAAAACCACGGTTATAAGGTTTTTCAAGAATTTTATGGAAACCGCCAATAAATTTAGTGAGACCCTGGAGGATATGAAAAAGGACCAACTAGAAATTAAGCATACACTGACTGAAATAAAGAATAATATACAGAGATCCAACAACAGACAAGAGGATCCCAAGAATCAAGTCAAAGATTTGAAATATGAAGAAACAAAAAATACCCAACCGGAAAAGAAAAAAGAAAAAAGAATCCAAAAATATGAAGATAGTGTAAGGAACCTCTGGGACAACTTCAAGCGTACCAACATCCAAATTATAGGGGTGCCAGAAGAAGAGAGCGGGCAAGATATTGAAAACCTATTTGAAGAAATAATGACAGAAAACTTCCCCTACCTGGTGAAAGAAATAGACTTACAAGTCCAGGAAGCGCAGAGAACCCCAAACAAAAGGAATCCAAAGAGGACCACACCAAGACACATCATAATTAAAATGCCAAGAGCAAAAGACAAAGAGAGAATCTTAAAAGCAGCAAGAGAAAGGCAGTCAGTTACCTACAAGGGAGTACCCATACAGCTGTCAGCTGATTTCTCAACAGAAACTATGCAGGCCAGAAGAGAGTGGCAAGAAATATTCAAAGTGATGAATGGCAAGAACTTACAACCAAGATTACTTTATCCAGCAAGCTATCATTCAGAATTGAAGGTAAGATAAAGAGCTTCCCAGATAAGAAAAAGCTAAAGGAGTTCATCACCACCAAACCAGCATTATATGAAATGCTGAAAGGTATTCTTTAAGAAGAAGAAGAAGAAGAAAAAGGTAAAGATAAAAATTATGAACAGCAAATACACATCTATCAACAAGTGAATCTAAAAAATAAGTGAATATAAATTCTGATGAACAGAGTAAACTGGTGAATATAATAGAACCAGGGGCATGGAAAGAGAGTGGACTGACAATTCTTGGGGGGAAAGGGGTGTGGGGGTGCAGGAAGAGATTGGACAAAAAATTGTACACCTATGGATGAGGTCAGTGGGAGGGGTAAGGGCAGAGGGTGGGGTGGGAACTAGGTGGAGGAGAGCTATGGGGGGATAAAAAGAGGAACAACTGTAATAATCTGAACAATAAAGATTTAATTAAAAAACAAAAACAAAAAAATAGAATGATAAAAAAAGTTATCCAATATTCTAATTTAGTATACTTCCTAACAATCTGTACATTCCTTTAAAAACTCTTTAAAAAATAATTTTGTGCTTAAAACACCTATAATGGACTGTTTTCTTCAACTCAATTCTGATTAACATAGTACCAAAGATTTACTCTATAAAAATAATTATTTATAATTTTATTTATGACATAGGAAACTTGAATGCCCTTTAAACTATTGGCACAACTCATATAAGATGAATACCCTTCACATTCCTGTATATTTTCTTCTATAATTGTCTGCAATAATTCTAATTCTTTTGAAGTTAAAAATCAAACTCAATTTATGTAAACTTTACTGCTTTGAGTAATTGTCTTCTTCAGGCATTGACTTTTTAAGTAGTTTCATATTTTAGAAATGAGCACAATGTTTATAGAGATATTTGCAGGTTTTCCATGAATAGTTAATTACAAATGAAGTGTGTGTGTGTTTAATACCAAATACTAACATGATGGCCACAGCTGCATACTACAATATGCAATCTGAAAACATTTCCTAGGCACTCATCTCTTAGTAAGAAGATTTTGTTTTGTTATTCAATTGAGTTATAGAAGGTACAACTCTTATAGACAATGATGATAGATTGAATGTTTTGGTATCATCAAGCTTTTGAGCTTTCAAGTACAATCTGGCTGAAGTCAATTGCCAAGATTACTTTTGAGGGACTTATTCACTCAGGAAATCTGTTACTCCATACCATTTATTGAGCATCCTATCTAATAAAAGAGAAAAATGGTAATTGGCGTACGACGATACCCTTTTCATTGGCTAATCAGGGCTATATGCAAATTAACTGTCAGCCAAGATGGCAGTTAACTGCCAACATAGGCGCAATGCTGGGAGGCGAAAGGGGAAGGAGGGAAGAAGCTGCCTGCCGCTGACTGCAATCGGAAACCCAGGCGGCAGCCAAGAGCCAGAGAACCGAGCTGCCTTTGCTCGGAGAAGCCAGGCCTCCTTTGCCGGCTTCTGTGATAAGAGAACCTGGCCGCCTTTGCCGGCCCTGGGCCAGTAATGGGAGAAGCTGGGTGGGGCAGGGAAGAGGCGGATGTCTGCCTGGCTTCTCAGATCACTGATCACCAGTGATGGGAGAACACCCAGAGGCGGGGCCAGAGGCCAGGCTGCATAGCTGCCTGGGGACACCATCTGGACCCCAGGGGCGACGCAGCCAGGCCCCAGAAGGAGACCCAGGGCCCGGGGCTGAGTTGCAGCTGTGGTACGCAATCCAGTGCCTGGGCTGAGGAGACCCAGGCGCCGGGGCTGTTTTTGCCGCTGGGGCACGCAATCCGGTGCCCAGGCTGAGGAGACCCAGGGCCCGGGGCTGCGTCGCAGCTGGGGCACGCCATCCGGTCCGGGGGCAATACAGCCAGGCCCCAGAAGGAGACCCAGGCACCAGGGCTGTATCGCTGCTGGGGCATGCGATCCAGTACCTGGCTGAGGAGACCCAGAAGGAGACCCAGGGGCCTCGCAAGAGGAGAGTCTCCATGGTCAGATGGCGTGGTGTCGGGACAGGAATAAAGACCCGAGGTGACTCAGATGCCTGGCCACAGGGTTAGACCAGCCAGCAGGGCCTTTCAGTTAGGACTGGGGTGGGGGTGGGGCGAGGGAGGCAAGCTGGAAATAGAGAACTACAACTCCCAGGAGGCTTAGCGGCCAGGGCCTGGGTGCCTGGCTGTGAAATCCAATGGGCTGTAGTTTCGCAAGCCACTTTAAACTAGAGGCTTGCAAGGTTGGAAGTTCTGCACCTGGAGCCAGGGAGAAATGGAGCTGGAGCAGAGAGAAGTGTCCATGGCAGCTGTGGGCTTTGAGGAGTTCTCAGCACCTCCCGGCTGGGAGCTGGCGCTGCCTCCGCTGAAGGTGGTCACATCCTGGAGAGCGAGCTTGAGACCGAAGTGGAGTTCGTGTCTGGGGGTCTGGGCAGCTCCAGCCTCCAGGAGCGAGATGAAGAGGAGGAGGCAGCCTGAGGCCAGCAAGGGCGGCGCCAACAGGAACTCAATCCATTCGCAGGAAGTACCAGGCGCTGGATCGGTGCTGCAGGGAGATTGAGCAGGCGAAGGAGCGGGTCCTGAACAGGCTCCATCAGATATAGAGGATAACATGGAGACTCCAGCAGGAGCGGAGGTTCCTCATGAAGGTGCTGGACTCCTACGGTGACAACTACTGGGCCAGCCAGTTCACCATCTTACTGGAGGACGAGGGAAGCCAGGGCAGAGACGCCCCCAACCCAGGCAATGCTGAGAACGAGCCTCCAGAGAAAGAGGGGCTGTCCCCACCCAGGAGGACGCCAGTGCCCACAGAAGCCAGCAGCCCGGGCCCTGGCGAGGGGCCCAGCAGTTGGAAGAGGCCGCGAGTGCCATAGGAAGGGCACTGGGCAGGAGTCCCGCTGAATCCGGAGCTGGCCCCCGTGCAGATAAAGGTGGAGGAAGACTTTGGCTTCTAAGCCCTCGAGGCTCTGGACTTAAGTTGGGTTTCTCGGGGGCCAGACAAGTAGCTGCCCTACCCCACCCTAGCCAGCTCCCCCTTTGACTGACCCCCCAATAAATGGACCCGATGCAAAAAAAAAAAGCTTATAGAGGCATGTTTATAGGATCAAATAGTATAAATATAGATGTAACAGGACAATAAAAAGAGAACCTGGCTATGATGATAACCTGAATGCTGCCTCTGTGTCATTCCATCTTTGGGAACCCCTGGACCTGCTGGGGCTGGACCCCAACATTCCTCTTCTTATAAGGACTTCAGTGAGATGGGCTAAGGGTCCCACTGGAACTGCCACAATTTAATGTAATCCCCTCTTTAAAGATCTTATCTCCATATACAGGTACATTCTGAGGTTCTGGGGATTAGGATTTTAACATACATTTTGTTGATTACCCAAATCAGCCCTTAACAACCAGCATGTTTCAGAAAGTAGATTCCTACAGGGTTATTTACCAAACATTCAGAAGTATTTTTAAAAGAGCTAAGCCCCTCGCCCACCGTGTGGGCCCCTCCCAGCAAAGAGCAAAGGCCTGGGTTCCGGGTACCGGAGGAAAACTGGTGCCAGCAGCCAGGGGAAGGGGCCCCCAAGGGGCCCCAGATTGCGAGAGGGCACAGGGTGGGCTGAGGGACCCACCCGAGTGCACAAATTTTTGTGCACCGGGCCTCTAGTCTATAATAATAAAAGGGTAATATGCTAATTAGCCCAGACATCTTCCAGACGTCATTCCAGACATCCTTCTTGATGAAGAGCTGGGGGAAGCCAGTCAGGTCCCCGGTGCCTGCGACAGCTGGAGGAGGGAAGCCTGGGACCAAGGTGCTGGAGGGAAGCTGGTGATGGCAACCAGGGGGAAGGAAGGCCTACTCTTGCATGAATTTTTGTGCATCAGGCCTCTAGTTTAGTATAAGCAGAGAACTGAAGTCTGTAATAGAGCATAGGAAAATCAGTTAATGCAACATTTTGTGTAATGGTGACACTTATTTGCCCAAGATGTTTTATATGACTGAAGTTACATCAATAAAATTAATCAAACAAACACCCTAAGAGATGGGATCTGAGAGCAACCACTTGTCTCAGTTTCCCTGGTTACCTTCCCTAGTGCTCTGCCACAGAACATAGTTTCACCTTGAATTTTAAACATGAAAGCAATTTATATTAATATAAATTCAGGGCAAGAGAATTGTAGAATAACTGTGTAATATAATGGAAATACCATGGAATTTGAAATTCAAAATAATAAAACTGTGATATTAGGCAAGTTAATTAGCCTTAGTGCAAAAGAGATTTTCTAGAAGGAGATACAGTTACATGTTGGAAACAAGAAAGAAACATTAAGGAACATGGGGGATAGACTAAGAAGATCTAAAATACATTTAATGGGCATTTAGGAACAAGAGAAGAGACAGGATAGAGCAGAAAGAATGTTATTGAAAAACTAGAAGCCCGGTGCACAGATTCATGCACCGGTGGGGTTCCTCGGCCTGCCTTTGACCCCTCACAATCTGGGACCCTTTGGGGGATGTTGGAGAGCCAGTTTTGGCCCAATTCCCGCAGGCCAGGCCAAGGGACCTCACTGGTGCATGAATCTGTGCACCAGGCCTGTAGTATGCATATAAGATCTTTGGTTAATCTCTTCCCAACCTCCCTCCTCCTCTTCCCTCTGAGATTCATCAGTCTGTTCCATGTTTCCATGCCTGTGGTTTCCGCTCCTGCATTGAGCATCTGTCCCCTGATGGTCAGTGTGCATCATAGCTACCAGTAGGTGGGCTGGTCGGCTGGTTGGCTAGTCGCTTAGGCTTTTATATCTATAATAATAACAGTGTAAAACGCTAATTAGACCAGACATGCCCAGGTCCCAGATGCCGGCCGGCAGCTAGAGGGAAGCACAGGTCCCGGGTGCTGGAAGGAAACCCGGGTCCAGGTGCCAGAAGGAAGCCAGTGCAGCAGCTGGAGGAAGGAAGGCCTACTCTTGGACAAATTTCGTGCATTGGGCCTCTAGTATATAGATATGATGACTGAGAATTTTCCATACTTGATTACAAAAACAATCCACAAATTAAAATATTCTCACTGAATTTCAATCAAAAGCTTTGTAAAAGATGGGCATAATGCCTGCCATTGAAATATTATAGACTAATGGGGTACACACATATTGAGTAAGTGTGGGCAGTATAGGAGCCCGATGATCAACACAGGAACATGCAATTAACTTTTCCACAAGGGTGACTTGGAACGTCATACACAGCCTAGGTTAGGGGAGGGCTATGGAAAGGGCACTAGCTTCACTGTATAAACAGGCCAGAGATGCAACAGGACTTCTCCCCTATAATACAATGCCTGTTAGTGGGCTAGCTGAGAAGGGCAAACAAGAAACTATGTGGAACCCAATTTTTCCCTATATAAGTTTACAACGTTTATGAGAGTTCATCTATGGTACACTCAAATCAAAAATATAAGTTATTATCTAGTGTTTCAGTTCTATTGTTATAAAAATATAAGCTATAGCTACATAAAATTTAAAGTACTAATTGATGTTCAATATTACAGAAATTATAATAATATATGCTTAAAATGAGTCATTCATGGTGACATCTTGTATAAATAGAACTTCATTCTTCTGAGCAACTAGAGAAATTATAATAAAATACTGCTTTCAGAAATTAGTACTGTACTACCTTAAAATATGCTAATCAAATAAGTAAAGTTTATATTAAATATGTTAGATGTGACTACTATTCCTATGATATAAAAAGTACCCTAATTATAACCTATGAATAAAAAGCAGCAATATAATAAATGCACATTTAGCTATTTAAATTAACATTAAGGGAAATAAATTATAGTTTTTGAAAATATGGAAGACTATAAAATATGGAAGACTATAGTCTTTAAAAAGACTAAATCTTTTTAAAAAACATTTTATTGATGTTTAAGAGAAAGGGAGAGAGAGAGAAACTTGGATGTGAGAGCAAAGCATCTATCAGTAACCTCCAGCATGCCTCCTGCTGGTGACGAAGGCCACAACCTGGGCATGTGCCCTGACCAGGAGTCAAAATGGCATCCCTTTCAGTGCAAGGACATCCAACCAACTGAGCCACAGCAGCCAGGGCAAGTTTCAATCTTGATTGCAGTTTCGTGATACTCAAATTCAAAGACTGATTATTTTAATCTTCTGCTATTGTCTGCTGCAACTCCGTGACTAAAATAATATTCTATTCACTTCTCATTACTTTATTTCATTTTATTTATTTTATCTCACATTAGTGTGTCCCAGCATGTACTGTGAGCACAATAGGTGAGGAAGTTGTAGCTCCACTGTTGGTCATCAATAGGGACTCTACCTCCCTCATTTACAACATGTGCTTCAATTCCATTCCACTTCTCCTTATCTCTTCACCCTCTTGTTCTGGCCCTGTTCTTGCAGTTTGAATGTGTTGATTGTCCTTGCCCTAGAATATATTTCTTGCCAGAATAATTTATGTTTGACATTAAGCTTTAATCTCTTTCCAGTAACAGAGAGTAAAACTGGAGTTACTAGAAGCTAGGCTATGATAAGAAAATGAAGATGAAAAAATTGAGTGGTGGTTGCCAGAGGCTGGTGGGAGAGGCTGAGGGGTCATGGGGAATTATTGTTTACTAGAGGCTTGGTGTATGAATTCATGCACAGGTGGGGTCCCTCCGTGTGGCCTGCGGGGATCGGACCCTAGCTTGCACCCCCAGGCTCCCAGCCCTGCAGCCCCACCTGGCACCATGCCTTGGACTGGTGCCGCTCCTTCACCTGCTCCACCATCCCTCCTGCGTGGTGATTGATAGGGGCCAAGGCTCCCTGCCCGGCTCCCTCAGTGCTTGGGAGCCGGGTGGTAGCCCTACCTCCTGCTGTCTGCAGGGCAACCAGCGGGGCGATTGGGCCCCCTCTAGCACTTGCCTTAGCCTGGCACCACTGACTCACCTGTTCCACCATCCCACTGTGGTCCAGCTCTCATCAGGGCCCATTGGGGCCAGCAATGCCTCCACTGCTGCCCTCTGCCAGCACTGTGTCACTGATGCCCACCGTGTTTTGCGCCACCCCCTGGTGGTCAGTGCATGTCACAGTGAACAGTCAAACTCCTGGTTGAGGGGTAAAATTTTCATATTAGGCTTTTATTATATAGGATTAGTTCAGTTTTACAAAATGAAGAGAGTTCTGGGATGGATGTTGGTGATGGTTGCACAACAATGTGAATGTACTTAATACCACTGAATTGTACCCTTAAAAGTGGTTAAGACAATAAATTTTATGTTATATATATTTTGCCAGTTTTTAAAAATGAAAAAAACGGACACCAATAGGATATTTATTTCCCATATATTGTGATAGAAATATCATCTATTTACGTTCTTTCAATAAAGTGCACTTTTGTCTAATAGAATATAATTCTGATACATTTCTTTAGAGATAAAAAAAATTGTCTTCTAAGAGAACTCCACATCTTAATCATGACTCAGTTACCTGAGCCACTAAAATTGTCTTCTAAGAGAACTCCACATCTTAATCATGACTCAGTTACTAGCCACCAATCACCTCCACTTATTGAGGGACTGTGCTGACAGGGGCAATTATTAGCATAGTAAAGTAGATGGCCTGTCATCCCAATGTAAACAAAGCATGAGTAATTTTAATAAGAGATGAATATAGCAAAATCTATAAAATATCTGTGTTCTTTGCTCTCCTACATGTTAATTAGTTGTATTTTTATATTTTACACATTACACAGACAGAAATATTAACAGTTCAATTATAAATTATCTCATCCTTAAGTAGTTGAGTTGTATAAATTGGAAAATGCAATGATTAATATGAACATTGAGAGCAAGTCTTTTTATTTTCTCCTTTTAAAAATATTTTTAAATTTTATTTTTCGTTTTGGAGTTTTTCAAAGTAAAAAAACAATCTTATTTGACTATAGTAGTCAATGTGTTGATGTATATGCTGAACCTTGGACATCCTTCAATGGGCACTGACTCTCTCCCTGCAGAGGGGTGGGCCAGCAACAGTGCTTATCATTTTTACTGTAGATAATACAGCTGATTCGACCAAATTGCTCCTATTTTTATTTAACTGAAAACCAAAGTAAGTCTTGTTATTCTAACATAGCTAAAGTCTGTTACCCATCCTACCTGCCCTGAGTTCTGGTGCTTTAATGTTTTGTATTGATTCCAGTTGTTTTCCTGAACAGGATGCAAGGGTGATTTCTTTCCTGTGTCCTTGTCCAGATAGATTTGAAGAATGAAGCCAGAGACAAAACGTGGTGGGTGATAAGGGTGGAAATTTATTGGAAGCAAGTACAGTTTCCCATGTAGGTAGGGGATCCCAAAGGGGTAACCCACAAAGCCCCCTTTTCTAAGGTTTATAAAGGCTGTAGTTCTTTAATGCTCTCTTCATGCTCCCTTCTAATTGGACCCCTTCCCCACTTTATGGTCCCATCTCTTCTAATTGGTCACTCTTTTTGCAGAATATGAGCTTCAAAGCCCCAAACCCACCTGGTGCCTCCCTCTTTCTCTCCCCCTCATCTTGTAACACTTCTCTTAATGCCTGTGAAAATCTATTTTCCTCGTTCTGCCATTTGTTGGCATTTCCCTATCCTCTGGGAAAGTATGTTTCCATTCCCCCTATACTCCGTGACTTCTCATCTTCTATGAATGTACGTCTTCCTCTCCCCTTATCCTTTGGTACCTTTTTTATTTTCTGTGAATGTATGCCTTCTGGTGGCTCCCAACCCTCATTCCTCCCCCATGGATCCTCTTTATTCCTAAGACTTCCTAAACCTGCCTATTTTATCCCTAAACTTCCTTTCAGTAGGAGACATGTTATATCCTTTCCCTGAGTTCCTTTGATGCTCACACTACCTAAAAGTTGCTCTTGTTCTTAATAAAAGGGGTCAAGGCTAAGACACTGACTTTTTGTAAGTCAAGTGCAACTTCCAGCATAATACTCTACCTTAATTTCAATATTCCCTGAAGTTACCTAGAAGAGTTAAGTCACTAGATCGCACACCAGAATATCAAAAAGAGGAGTGTAATTACATAAAGTAAAAGTCAAAAAAAGAAAAATTAGAGAATTAGAAATATTTTCTCCTCAGGTACAGGTTCAGTCGTCTGAAATGGATTTGACTTCAGATGAGCCTGAGGGTGTCCCAGTACATACCCACTGAGATCTCCTTGTAAGCTCATTTAAGGGGCAGACATTATGACTTTTAAATATTGATAAGTTCTTCCATTTTTTTTGCCATTTTATGTGTATTTTCGTTTGGAAGGAAAGCAAGAGCAATTAAAGGCTTATATGCTTCCATTATTAGTTAACATCTTTTTAGTATTTTACATTTTCAGACATAATTTAGGAATTCTCCATAGATTATTTTATTGATTCATGGAATGAATGTTATACAATTTCAAGCCATTAAAGGAACTAGGTGTTTCACAAAAATAAATGTTCTCAGGTAAATGATCATCAAGAAATTAAGCTCCAACATGTTCACTGAAATTGTGAAATTAACATTCCACTTAAGCTATATTAAAGGCTATGCATACCATTTGTTTTAAGGTTGCAGTCAACCTTCTGGTATCTTAAGAGTGTATAAACAAAACCCCGAGTTTTTCTTTCTTATCTAGCCTCTTTCTACAGCTTAAAAGAAGACCGTTTCAAGGGAGAAAGGTATGCAGCCTAGAAAATCCACAGTTGTCCCCACTAAAACTACACATTCAGAGAGATAATGCAGAAAAGGGAGAGGAAACCTTGGGAAGCAACACTCCCTCAGCCTTCTCTTTACACCCAGGAGAGATGGGTTGCCCACACCCCTCCCCTTGGTCATTTTGTTGTGTTTTCACTCACCTCCTTGATAAAAATCCCTGGCCTGCATTGAGAGGGTCAGATGGGTTTGTGAGGACTAGGAAAAATCCCCCATCTTCCCAGGGTGCTAGCAGTCAAATAAACTCGTTTCCTTTTACCAGCACCTGTCTCATGAGTTTGGTTTTCATTGCAGCAGGCAGCAGAATCCAAGTTATTAATAAAGAAAGGTTAAAAGTATTTAAAAATACCCATTTCCCACATTTCTTAAACCCAGATCAAAATTCAATGTTGCCCTAGCTCAGCGGTTCTCAACCTGTGGGTCGCAACCCCTTTGGGGGTCGAACGACCCTTTCACAGGGGTCGCCTAAGACCACTGAAAACACATATATAATTACATATTGTTTTTGTGATTAATCACTATGCTTTAATTATGTTCAATTTGTAACAATGAAAATACATCCTGCATGTCAGATATTTACATTACGATTCATAATAGTAGCAAAAGTACAGTTATGAAGTAGCAACGAAAATGATTTTATGGTTGAGGGTCACCACAACATGAGGAACTGTATGAAAGGGTTGCTGCATTAGGAAGGCTGAGAACCACTGCCCTAGCTGGTTTGGCTCAGTGGGTAGAATTTTGGCCTGAGGAATGGAAGGCCCCATGTTCGATTCATGTCAAGGGCACATGTCCAGGTTGTGGGCTCGATCCCCAGTGGGGGACTTGCAGGAGGCAGCTGATCCATGATTCTCTCTCATCATAGTTGTATCTATCTCACTCTCCCTCTCCCTTCCTCTCTGAGATCAATAAAAATATATTTTAAAAAAAGAAGTTAAGAAACAACATTTCAAATCAAAAGTCACATTTATAGTAAATTCAAGTCTTGTAAGCAAACATGCAATGATTAAAGTACAAAAAACACAATTTTCAGATCAAATATATTTAAATTAATTTTAATAAGTACAAAAAGATAATGTTTAGCATTAATTTGCATGTGATTAATCAGGAATTTTTTAAATAGCAAGCATAATGACACATTCAATAAAGGTCAAATTATCTTACATACATAAAAAATAGCGACTTTTCCCAATTACAACAAGGTCACAAATTACAAATATTATTAGCTCCTGAATGATTTCCTAAAACTGGAAAACCTACCATACAAGGATACCGTCACCCCAAAATTTTCAAGTTTCACCTAATGTGACTATTTAATGTTTACAATTAGAACTTTATCATGCATTCTTTATGCATATACTTTTTTTTTTTATCAACTTGTACCAAGGGAAAATATTTTAGTCTTTTTTTTTTGTTTTGCCTTGTTTTTCTAATGTAGCAACAAATATGAAGCTTTTTATAGTTTCCATGTATGCCACCTCTACGAAAAATATTTCATCATAGTCATGTTACTCAGTTTGGAGCACACCAAACCAGATTACATTTGTTCAGAAAAATCTTGAAAAAAAAATTGGATACCAACAAACTTGAAATCAACTATGGAGCAGGCACCCAAGATCAACAACAAACAATCAAAGACTTACTCATAGATAGTCAAGTTTAATTCATGAATATTGTAGCTCAAAGTTCAACTTCCCTTAGGCCTTTCTAATTACACATTAAACTTCTTTACACATTATGCTGGGCATAAAACACAAGTGCTTCCACTACTGTGTTGAATATTTTAAATATAAATTAATTGTGAATGAATCCATGAGGCATCATTCCTAAAGCAATTCTATTTAACTACTTTGTTTTCCTTCCCTAGGACCAATCGTTTGCACAAATACACTTTGTTGGAGGTACTTATTTATCCAGGCTTGCATCTGGCAGCATGTTGTGGTAAAGTTGGTCTTCTGAAACTAAGCATGAAAAACTCCAATTTTCATACCAACCAAGCTAATTCAACACTTGGATTCCCTGCACTGGCATTTATTTTTGGTCAGTTTAGGCTTCCTCCTATTTATAATAGTTTGTAAGAACTTGTTTGATGAAATCAACACATAACATTTGAAGTCCAGTGGATTTAAATGGCATGAAACCATCAATATGATCAATAAAAACCTCTCCAATCCCTTACAAAACCGGCATAAAAGAGAAGAACATAAAGAAGGAAGTGTTTCTTTTGTGTGTTTAATCAACTTTAAGCATTTTTCCATACATTATAAGTACATATGGGTCAAAACAGAAAAAAATAATGTATTCCCAAACTCTAAACTGTAACCAATGTTAGTAAACAGCTGTTTTCACAAAAGTAGATTATTGGTTGCTGTGCAGTTCACTTTTAGTTTTGCTTGATTTTACTGTGTAGAAAGCAGATAGTGGCTTCTTATTGGATTGATGCTCCCCAAAATATATGAATATAAAGTTGAGTTAAAGCAAAAAAAAATATATAGCTTTTTTTTTACTTTGCCTGAAATATGTGTTAGAGTGGCATGTTGGTGTACTATATAGAAAATTTAAGCTTCCACACCTTTAAGAATCACACAGTGATTACGGTAGTTGTGAGGACTGAATGAGTAATAACTTTGACTAGCATGCAATGATAGCATGTGCTTTTAGATGAACTCTCTATAATAATATGCTTAGAACTGTTTCAATTTAAAAAGGTGTGCAGCTAACCAGTAGTGAATGTAGATGACTTGCTACTTGCAAATGAACAACCAGATGTTTAACTAAATGGAAGCTTTCACAAACCTCCACTGAGAAACTTGAAGCTAAAATATTTTTTTCTATTATAATTTACAAGCAGAATTGTGATATAATGGTTAATTTAATGGCTCAAAAGAACCAAATAGAAGTGTATCAGAAAAAAATGGTTATTCCTTTATAAGAAGGCTATTTCTAGCCATTTCTATAGCTCAACTAAATTCCAATTAATAAGTTTATTACAGATCTACTTAAAAAGCTAATCTATTGGCTCAGTGAATTGATAGTTTAATTAGAGCTACATTTGTGATTGGATCCATTAATAAAATAAATTGTTTATATTTCATAGGTTTGTCTAAACTTCTCAAAATATTATTTCATAACTGGGAAATACATGCACACATACACACACATGTACATGCACACACTTACTTATAATCAAAGTTAAGACCTACAGGTTCTTTGGGGCTATTGCTCTAAACTGAAACATAAATATGTTGTTCACACCTATTGGCAATATTAATTGATGTAATGCATTAAATACAACACAGAGGGGATGATCTGAAGTGGGGTATATAATTACATATGTATAAGAAAATGCTGTCTATGTAAAAACTATTTCAACTAAATAAAATTGAGACCAGTGGTCTAAATAAGTTGGAAAGTTAAGAATTTTAAGGAAATAACATGATATAAAATTCTTATAAAGAAGTAGATATTGAATAATTTATTGAATGTCACCTTCTCCAAATACCTTTTACATGAACTTGATCTATTTCAGGGTTTTAATCATGGTGCATACCTTGATAGAATCATGACTGTTAGGTATTTCAATATATACTTATGCATGTATAATTTCTCCTCTTTATTAGGAAATTAAAAGAGAAAATGCTTCACATAGTTTAATTAGTAACAACTCATTATTCTGGTGGCGTTCTCTCTTCTTTTCTTGTTTTAGAGACCCTAAATTTGTCTTTGATAAAACTATGAGTGCTTAACACCAATGGAAAATATGATTACTTTTATATAATGTTGACAAAACAAGATTATAAATATTAAAAATATTTATTAAATAGTGAATTTAATATTTAAAGCATGCATAGAAGCAAATATCATAATTTGTCTTTTCCATGTCGTTATTAGTGATTTAGATACAATGTCTTTGGTTCCCAAGCAGACAGTCAAAACTGCATCGTTTGAAATTTAATTTTTATGATTATGTATATTTTGGATTAATAAAAGGGAAGCTCAAGGTGCCTATGCAACCCCAATTAAAAGGAAAATAAATGCAATACAGGGTAGCAATGGCCCAGCTCATGATTCCTTTGAAATTCTGAATATTTTTATATGAAAAAAAATCAGGCAATTGCTCCAAAATATGCTGATAAATGTAGAAATGCCAGAAGGCTAATACCAGAAGCAACCTGTGTAACAAACCTACCAATATGACCTCAGATTTCAAATTAAGCAATAAAAATTTTAGTGTTTCACGGGCACTAGTTGAAAAAAATTCTTAATAGATGCCTGAAGAACCATGACTTTGCAGGAGGTGACCTAAGCTACTTCTCTTGTCCTCCCAATAGAATGATAAGAGGCCAGGCCAGAGTCCACTATCCACTGAACCCATAGAGCTTGGGTGTCCATTGGAATCTATGATATCAGAGCAGAATTCTGTGCCCTTGGCCAGGAATATAAAAAGAGCCACATCATAAACATGTGAAAAGTATGAGTGAAATAAGGGTTTCTGTGTTCTTTTTTAAATAAAGTGTGAACCATTTAAGCAAACGTGGCTCAAGGGCATCAGTGATCCAAACCTGAGATCAATTCAAAATACAGAGATTCCCTGAAAAGACTACTAATTATTGATTGACACTTAAAAATCACTGAAGGTTAAAAAAAACATTAAATGGTTATATTAATTCCATTTTTATATTTAAAAAACCTAGGAGCATGGAAGGGAGAAAAGAAACAGTTACCATCTTAGCACACTAGCGATCTCATAGGCAAGTAAGCAACTCTCAGTGCTAAATTGATTTCTATGTTCCGTTTAGTCATTTAAGTCTTTATAAGAATGAGATGTACTTTACTTTTTAACTCAGTTCTGTGGATATGATGTGAGTGGTAGTAACAGCCTTCCCATTGCATAACACATAGTTGGAGGTAAAAAATATTTGTTGAGCAATTAGCTGAATCAGAGCAGTAGCTATACAAAAATGAGATTTTATTTCCATACATGTACATGTATTTGTCTACATTTTGTATATTCTGTAACCCATTACATTAACGTACAACTACATAAAATAAGCGTAATGTTATGAACCAAAGAGAACACGTACTATATTTAAAATGTTTCCCCCCCCAAATAGTCATTTTAATATGCCACTTCTAATTTGTATTTTAAAGTGGTTTATGGAAGAGAGAATAACTGTGAAGACAATGGTTTTATAATTTAAAGTCCTTTTTCCGTGGAGCAACCTCCTTCTCTCCAGCAAGATCAAAGGCTCTCTTTGGTTTATCTAAACTTTAAAAGATTAAATAATTTGTGAAAAATTTACTGAAGTTAGAGAAATAATAGGAAATCCTGACCATAAAATTTAAACTGCCAGGTTGTCATCAGGCTCAAATAAGATTTTAACAATTGAAACAAAAAATCAAATAACAATAATTATAACTTTTCTGGTCAATCTACAATTAATTTTAATAAAATGGATGCCATCAAGTGTAGGCTCAATCCTTTGCTGAAGGTGTAGACGAGTCTTGTCTTTTGTCCTGCAGAAACAGCCATTTACACATCTACATATTTTTAAATGTATGATTTATAGTCAGACATTAAAGGGCCAGTGCAGAACTTATAAGGGCAATATTTTTAAGGTGTTTAATAATAGCATGTCATACAAAGCATTTTTATTGCTTGCTTTCAACACTGTGGACATTCTGGGACTATTGCACACTTCCCTAAACTACATGAAAGAGTTATGCTATATTTAAATGTGGAAGAAAATAGGATATCTTCCATTTCAATGTATACACAAAGTGCACATTTTAAAACTATTTAGATAAAAAATAAGGTGTTTCTGAAATGGGATTAAAGAAATACATATATTGGCTCATATAATACTTTTCTTTTATTAAAGACTAGCAGCCCAATGCACGAAATTTATGCAAGAGTATGCCTTCCTTCCCCCGGCTGCCAGCACCAGCTTCCCCCGGCTGACACCCGAGACCCGGGCTTCCCTTGCAGCCCTGGCTTCATCCAGGTCTTCTGGAAGGACGTCCAGTCTAATTAGCATATTACTCTTTTTTTATTATAGATGATAGATTACATTTCGTGAGGGAATGTTTACTGTCAAGGCTGTCTTCAGGGTGAATTCTGTTAAACAGATGCATTTGTGACCTTGGTAATAAGATAACCATGCAAAGCACATAATAAAAACCACACTAAAATGAAGAAAACATAAAACATTTTAGACTAGGCAAAGGGATAGCAGTTTTTGTGCCTCTGCTTACTTCAATAAGATAATCATTTTACTGATTTTATGAATGTATCTATTTATGCACTATTCTGAAATACTGTACAAAATTGCAAGAAATGCCACTATTTGACTACTGATGTTGCTACAAAAACACCATCATATCTACTAGTAAAAGTCAACTAATAACTGCTAATGTGTATGTGAATCAAAAGGATTTTAAGTTTGCCAAAAACATTGAATCCAGGCATAAGACACAATTGTTACCTTCTATTAACATGTTTGAGGGGCATAAAGAGCATTTTTTTTGAATATTAGAAGAAAAATAAAATTCATCCATAAATAATTATATAAAGTAGAAAAATTTAGTTTTTAATTTAGCCACTTGTTTGTGTATGTGTTCTAAGGTAGCTAATTGTGTGTGTGTGTGTGTGTGTGTGTGTGTTATGTGTGTGCGTATGAACTGATTTGCGATCTTGGTGATGCTTTGAAGTTGCAGTTTAAAAATGTTCAACTCTTACCAAAACCTCTCCCGGTATACAAAGCTGTTGTAAATTTGAGTCAGTGAAATTTAAAGTTGCAATTTACAAAAGCAGATTTACGTTGAATTCTTATCTGAGAGTGCTGCTTTCAAGACAGAAGAAATGTGCCAACTCACTGCCCTTTCCATTGTAATTGGTGGCTTCTGAGTCCTGATGAAAAGAAGCCTTAAGGCAGAATTTGCAGTAAACAGGAAAGAAGAGAATCATGTAAGTGTTCACCTACATATCTATATTCTGTGACACCTGTGAGTTCTCAGTGGTGGGAGTTTCTGGCACAATTTTCTACTCTAATATGAAAGCTGCTCCACAGCAGCCAAACGGGCTGCTTTTTCCAGTCTCCAGCACCGAGAAAATTGAGCTGATCAATTTCAAAACAACACATACCTGGAAAGAGTAAGACACATTTTCATTTTACTTTTCCAAACAATTTAAGAGAGTTTCCAATGATTAAAATGACCATAAGGATTTCCATTATGACTTTCAAATAAACTCTGATGCTAAAAATGTAATGACCATGGCATTCTGGTAGTCACTAAATTCTAGGCATCCAGATCGGTGTTACTCATAATTATTTGGGCTTGTCATGCTATAATATGTACATGGCTATAGATACTATAGAGAGGAATTAAAAGCTGATGTCAAATCTCTAGTGTTCCTTCTAATGTGTGCTAAGCTTCCAATTATGCTAGGAGGGATTCTGACCACCCAAGAAGGGACTGAAGTTGCTGATATGAGGTTCTGTTATTTAGAAGAATTGATCCTGGAATTACAATGTTATCTTACATTACAGTTAAGCAACAGTAGAAAAACACTTCTATATAAGACCCAAGTCAAAAAAAAGTTCATAAAGTGTGGTAGGGGGTCTCCAGTTTCATCGCTGTTACAAGAGGAAATAAATCAGGTCGTCTGAAATCCATCTTAAGCCAGTTCCTAGGGTAAGTCATGATTTGGGCACGAGGTACTTTCTGCCTACAGTTCCACGCAGTAGCAAATTCATGTCTCCTTGAAAGGTGTACGGTTAGGCTATATCGCTATATACATACTGTACATGTTGGTTCACCAATTAGCAGTTACTAGTCAGACTGTACAGAGCAAAACAAACCGAGCTTCATGGTGCTACGCATCCCAAAGTTAACCTGTGCCTACACTCAAGGACTGACCCCTAAAACAGGTTCCCTGTTTAAATACGTAGCCCAGTAAACCAGATTAAAGGTACCAAACAAAACTGGGAAGACTATTCTAGACATTCTGTCAATTTTGCTAACACTGTTGAAGGTTTTCTTGGCTTCGGCTGGCTTGTTCTCCGGCTTCTTGTTGGGTTCTGGCGTGGCTGCGCTCTTGGAGATGGTGGAGAGAACTGGGTCTTTTGAAAGATTCGGGGCATAATTGGCAACAGCCACTGCATAGGCGTTGTTCTGGATCATGACAGAGGCTTTCTCTTTTTTCTATTGAAAAACACAAGAATGAACAGAACGTGGGTTGAGCCTGTCTCTTAACACTTTCCAAACTTCAGTTCCAATTGTGAAGATGAGTATCTTGATAAACATCATTATCCACCAGAAATAAAGAATGTAGGGAAATAAATAAAAGAAGTTTATAAAGTCCTAAAACCATGAAGGTGAGGATGCCCTCTGAAGAAGATCAATGGTACCATTTTCCTGGAGAGCCATTTTTTGTTCCCATTGAAACAATAACATACAACTGTAATACACGACACAACAATTTTGACTACTATAAGTAACTCACATATTTGTTGAATGAGTGAGTGAGTGACTAAGTGAAATGCAAAAATATTTCAACAAGGGGAATGATCATTTATAATGAATGATTTCAGATTCTGAATAAAGAAATTTAATTTCTTTAACTTGATAGCAGGATTTCCTCCCTTCATGTCACACTCAAACACCAGTGCTTCACTCGGATGGTAAAAAATTGTAACCATATGCAGGTGGCAGTGTAATGAACACTAAAAACGTAAGGAGGAAGATGAAATACAAACTTTTCATTTTATTTTTGCCAGCTTATCCACAACCTGTTTCTCCTCATAATCCCCAGGTCAGCTCCCATGACTCTAGTCGGGGTCACTGTAACTCCTGCCTGGATGAATGGACATTCCTGTATGCTCTCCAGCCCGGAGTGACCTTGTCCAACCATTAGACACACTCTGGCCACAGGGATTTTTTAAAAAGACATAAATGGGATCATGTCACTCTTCTGCCTAAATCTCTTTAGTATTATATCTTGGAACTTGCAGTAAAATCAACACTTCTTACCAAGGCCTTTTTTCTTTTGCTTATGATATACCAGTCCACGAAAATAGCTTCCGTTTTCAGAATATTTCCTTGTTTGGTGCCTCTGGCCCTGCTACTTCTGCAGCCTCATTCCTTCCATCCATCCTGATTTTCACATGATCTATTCCCTCTCCAATGTGGATCTTGGTTGAAATGTCATTTCCTCAGAAAGGCATTCCTTAACTACTCTACCAGAGTCCTTGTTCCCATGTAAACTCTTTCATCACACTCAGCTTATTTTATCCCCATCATGATATTTTTCACAAAGTGTAAATTCCTTCTTTAGTTGTGTGATTATTGGCACATAATATGCAGCTGAATTAATGAAGCCAGAAAATATCAACAGTGTTTACCAGCATTTTTATATTAATATAAATGTATTGTTAGTTATTAAAATGCAAATAAAATGGAGCCAGCAATGAATTATACAAAATAGTGAATAGTGTAAATCAACAGAATTAGAGGACCAATCGGCCTAGAGCAGGATCAGTTATTTTGAATTAAAAATTCTCAAAATATTTGCGTAAAATAAGATTGGAAAGGGCCCCTGAAAGGACAGGAGGTTCTGAAAACAGGGCTGGATCCTCTGTCCTTCACTGGCATCTGGCTTTTCCCTCTCCTTTTCCCTGGATGAGACATTCTTCCAGACCGGGCTGGAGTAGAAGAGGAAATGGGGCGAGGGAGTACGTTCTGCATCTTCATACGCAGTGAAAACATAGCCTTTCTGCAGTAGTGACACTTGTAGTTACCGTGTTACAAATGGACAGTGATGGCGAGTTGATAGCTAACACTTTCCCAGCACTAGTATGTGTCAGGTTGAATGATCAGCCTAGGTGTCATCTGTGACAAACTTCACTACTGGGTAAGAAGTAAGTTCTACTATTAACCCCATGTTACAAATTCAGAAAGGGAGGCTAGAGAGGTTTCGTGACATGACCAGGCCTCGCGTTTATGCAATGGATGAAAAAGCACACAAAGCTAGATGGGTGTGACTTCTAACCTCTGCTTTAAACACCATGCAATGTGAGTTTCACTCTGAGGAAGCAGTTTGAAACTTAGAAGTACTTGTTACTAAAATAGTCCAATTTATGTTACTGGGTCAATTTTCGATAAGGACTCTTAACCCACAAAGTATGTAACATATGGTGTTTGTATTATTTCAACTACACCTAAGCATCACTTAAAATGACATCACATTTCATTTCTAAAGAATTGGGGCCTTGAGAATATTTCTTAACATCTCCCTTCTTCAGCTTCTAGTTTGATTAAAATGGAAGTAATTACACCAAATCCATATCGAACTTTTGTGAGAATCAAATGAACAAATGTAAGTATTTGAGCCACAGTGAAATACATAGTATTCAGTGGCGAGTAATGAGAGTCAGAATTCAATTACAAGCTAGATAATAATTACTGGTATATAATATATTTAAAAATGTACTTTATATTTTTGGAAGAAAACATAAGCACTGTACAAAGGAGCTCAAGGAAGGTTTGGTGGAAGAGAGACATTTAAGTTGGGTTAGGAATTACGGTGTACGGTTTAGACTATAGACAAAGAAACAGAACATATTAATGTTGCCTGCTACAAGGGCAGCTACAGATAGAACTCTACACTAACTCTTACCAGCACCCTTCCTGCCCCCCTTCAATTGTAAGTAACTGCACAGGTGGTACCAAAAATACGTAACAAACTCTAGAGCAGAGGCACTAACAAATCAGAACACCAGAATTCTCACTCACTGTTTCACTAGACTTCACCTACATAAGCCTACAAGTTTTTAAAACATGAAATATCCAGAAATGAATTAAGGTTACTTTCACTGCCAACCTAAATCTATATACCTTTCTGTACTCCCTAGCCTGCGAATAACACCTCAAGAAAGCTAGGGACAGTAATCAACCCACAGGGGTCCCCTGTGTCAAGTACATTTTACCCAGACTCAGCTCAGAATCACATCTGTTAAGACATCAGTCCCCTGTAAATGTGCTTCCACAGCACCCTCCTGCTTGTCTCTCTGTGGCATATCTTTGTCACATCTTCTTTTTCCCCTTCCACTTGATTGCAAGCTCCTTGGAGGCACAGACTATGCAATGCGGAGCTCCTGGCAGGCTCTAAAAATGTTTGCTTAATGGTAAATGAATGGCAGGTACTAGGATGATGACTCTGATTTTATGTACACACATATACATATATAATATGTACAAACATTAGTTTTTGTAGAATATAATCATTTTCATTAGATTAATAGAAACAGATTTCAATAGTTTATTCTACAATTCTATTATGTAATTCTCCTGAAATTTCTCAATTTTACCATCTATAGATGTAGGAGACTGGGAAATCAAGAAATAAGCTCAAATGTAAAAACAATGTTTGTGGGAGTTGTTTTACTGGCGATTGAAACTCATATAAGTGAGAAGGGGGATAATGTGGCTTATGAACAAAATCAGTAAATGATGCATTTTTTACACTAGTTAGGGAAAATGTAAATTATGCCACTATAAAAGTTGTTGATGTTGCTATCAAAGTGGAATGAAAAGGAAATATAACCAACATTAATTAAATTCTATTTTTAAAATGATGTTTTATAGAATTCAGGATATTCTGAGCTTATTATTTTATTGGAGTTCTGAATATCTATTTAAAACCTCAGGTCTAGACATTTTCTGATTACAGAAATCGAAATGTCTTACACCAGAGTGGCTAACCAATCTTGGCTTCCTTATAGTACTAGGTAAAGTAATGTGCTAATATCTTCAGCAATTGCTCTAGCTAAAATATAGACACCTACCGGCCTGACACATAAATAAAAAGAACCACCACATAGTTTTAGAGTTGGAAAGAATCTCAAACTTGTCCCGTAGAACAAGGGAGCTTTTGTAAATATAACACTACATATAATAGACTTTGGAGAAAACACCACATCTCCATAGTGGTAACTACGCTCTTTTTACATCCCATGTTGCTTTTTTACCGTCATTGTGGTGACTAGAGAGCCCATTACTTGTAAAACAACATGCTCCCTGGCCAGACAATGGTATTAACTATCTGCTAACCCTCCTGACTAAGAAAAGTGATACTTACAGAAAATCCTTTGAAGGTTACACAGTCCATCCACTTCTCTAAGTACTCTAAAGTCTTTCCTTGGATTAAATTGGGCCATGAGAAAGCTATATATTTAGACCATATTAGCTTAGATCCTTGAAGAATTGCCTTCACTGAGTTGTATGTTAATGTAATGCCTTCAGTTTTTATTGAAGGGGACTACAAGAAACATCAATATGAAATTAATTACTGCATTTATTGGAAAAAATGTTGACATTACTACTTGCAACAGTACCCAGTTTTTCCTGATATAAAACCCATATGATGTTGTTTTAAAAAGAGAATTCAGTGTAAGAAAATCTTTATTTTTCTGAGGGAATTGATGCTTCCATGTTTTGATGAAAGAAATATAACTACCTCCCCACCTCATGGTTTACTGTGGTAGCCAAGAAACTCAATTTGAAACTTAGTTACTCTACCTATGAACTACGGGTAACGTTTTGGCCCAATGGTGGACAAACTGATAGTCTATTTTCCTTCATTGTGATGTCCTTCTTCTATTTATATATGATTTTATAATAATTTAAGTATGTGCATTTTTTCTGGTAAACTGCCTGAAATGCTTCTGGAACAAGGCAGGATGTTAAAAAAAAAAAAAAAAGAAATAAAACAACAAAAAGACTTGAAAAGTGATGTTTTTCATAAGTTGTATGAAGTGAATCACAAAATAATGACATGCCTCATATTAGTTTGGGTATTATATTGCTATGCCTCTGCTTTAATAATTTAATATCTAGTTTATTTCCAGAGAATATGCTTTGCTTTGGACAGCATAGAACCACTGATTAAGGTTTAGAAATGGAAACCATCTCAACAGGTTAAAGTTAATTATTTTAAAATTTTATCTCAAATAAATTATGTGCTAAACAGTATGCGAGGAAATGGCAAAGAAAATGATGAATAAAACAAAACTCTTAGAGCATGTAACCTGCTGTCAGAAACAGATTTCTTTACAATAAATCTATAATTTGATGAGGTTATATAAAAGAATTTGTACGGGTCTGCAGAAACATTATGGAAATTAGATTTGCTTGGACAGTTTCAAGATTTAAGTAAAATCAGATGGATCTTATGTAATAAGTTAGAGTTCATTGGTTAGGGAAGGGAGGCGAGGGCATTTTAGCCAAGGACATCAGCACATCTAATGTCCTGGAGATGTGTAGAAGCATGATGCCTGAGATGTGTGTAATGGAGGAAGAATATGAGCATGGACTTTAGATTTGTGTTTAATACTGAGTCCACAATTTATTAGATATGTGATCCTAAGCAAGTAACTTTATTCGACTAATCCTATATGTTCTCATTTCCAAAATGAAGATATTCCCAGGCACATAGTAGTAAGTACCCAATAAAGAGCAAACATTAACTTTCTTATTATTGATCATGCATATAAATAGATGAGCAAACTGTATACTGGGACCATATTAGCTTGGATGTTTGAAGGATTGCCTTCAACAATTCATTAAAGAAATGAAAAAGTAAACAAATAGGTTTCTGGTTTAGAAAGATAACTCTGGAACTAATTTAGAGGGTGGATTTGAGGGAGATATGATTAAAGATAATAAGAAATAAAGAGACTAAAACAAAAGAGAGATGGCAAGAGCATAGTCTATGACATGTAGTTTGGAGAATGGACACCATTTAATCATTGGTTAGATGTTAAGGGAAACTTCCAAGTTTTTGGTATGTGATACTAGGTTTTGCCATGAAATGAGGTACACATGCAAAATAGACATGGGCAGGGGAAAGATATACAAATAAATTTAGGAGGTTTATTTTTCTTTGTTGTTTCTTTCATTTATAAAAGACATGTAAAGATTGAGATGTTATATTCAAGTATAAGTTGCCTAGGGAACAGGTTAGGTATGTGATCCTTGAAGTTAAAGGAGAGGCATGGACTACACTTGTAGATAATTACTGTAGAAGGTAAGATAAAGGTGTGGTTGTCAATTTGTTTTGTTCTACTTTGTTAATCCATGCTGTATTTATTGAGCAACAAATATATACAAAGCCCTATGCAAAGAGACAGGAATAAATAATTTATTAAAATAAGCATGATCATTGTTATCATGAAGGAGTTGAGACATGAATATGCAATTACAGACTGTGATACTCTAATGCAAAAGAAGAGGGTACTAGACACACTTACAAAGGGATCTAATTATTTGAAGGGGGAGCAAGAAATCAGGAGCTTCCTGAGGACTGGCATTTGTACTGAGGAGGAATAGGGATTGTCTATTTCGGGACAACAAAGTGCTGGACAGTTTGCTTCGTGTGGCACATGTTCCTACAAATATTGTCAGTAAAACCCTTGGAGTGAGAACACATAGTGAACAGTAAAAACTAAACCAACATAACATAAAGCCAAATGATGTCTGGGGATATACAAGAGCAGATGCTAGGGAGCCTGGATCCCTGCTGAACTCAGGCACAGAATCTCAAAGACTAGAATGAATAGTGGCAGCAGCCAGATTTTGAGGGAAGGAAGTTTATGTTCCAACACTCTTTTAAAAAAAAATTATATATATATATATATATATATATATATATATATATATATATATATATATATATAATTTTATTAATTTCAGAGAGGAAGGGAGAGGGAGAGAGAGAGAGAGAGATAGAAACATCAATGATGAGAGAATCATTGATCGGCTGCCTCCTGCACACCTTCTACTGGGGATCGAGTCCGCAACCCGGGCATGTGCCCTTGACCGGAATCGAACCCAGGACCCTTCAGTCCACAGGGTGACGCTCTATTTACTGAGCCAAACTGGCTAGGGCTCCAAGACTCTTTTTAAAGAGGAAAAAAAGATGAAATATTGCTGACTTGAGCCTGGAATGGAGTTCTGGAGTATAACAGTATTCAATGGGTTCCCCAATTGGGATCCATTGAGAACAATTGGAAAATTATTATCTGATCCGACAATGTAAAGGTTATTGGTCCCCTTCAGTTACAGGACAATAAATAGAAAAGGAATCAGATTACAGTAGGTTGGAAATTAAATTGAAAGTGAGAACATGGCACTGTGAGCAATGCTTTCAAAAAGCTCAAATGGAGAAAAAGAGGGAAGAATCTGAGGATAGGGGGATGGGTGACCTAGGCTCTGGAGTTTTATTTCTGTATTTACGGTAAATTAAACATAGTAAGCATCTTCATAAAATGAAAAGAAAGAGGCATTTAAAAAGAAAATATGGCTTTGAATAAATAACAAAAAAAATAATAATAATAACCATGGACCAATGTTGAGAAAGGAGCAACAAGTAAAGGGGATAAGCACTGGAGTGCAATAATTAGCCTCAGGCCAGTGGAAGGGCATTGGACGTAAGGGAAGGTTCCAGAAGAACTCAGAGAGTTGCATAATAGGTACTTTTATATATGGAAGGATATAAAAATTTGGAGTGGATCATTTGATCCATAACTACATTTAGATGAAGAGGGCTTTGTTGTCTAATTTCACACCTGAGGCTAAAAGTGATGTAAAATCTTGACCAAGATCACAAAACAAGGTATGTTTTGTCTTCTAAGAGCGCTCAAATATAACTTGAATATGAATTGAGATTTATTTATTTAACTTTAAAGATCATCAGAGCACAATCTACAAGTACACTATATTAAATACACATTTCTTATTTTTAAACACATAACATTGATATATATGCCTCAGTGATTATTTTTTATGAGGCAAATTAATACTTGCCAGCTAACAAATTTTCAAGAAGTTTTCATATACTTTTCAGATACTTTGGCAGATACCGTACTTTAACTGCATTTGTTCATGATTATGAAAGCAGAGAACCGCCAGTCTGATTAGAATAAAAGGATACCGATATGGTCTGTAGCTTAATACTATTTCCAGAAAATTATTCTTTTTTACTTAAAAATTAATCTAAAGACAACTAAAGCAGAGGTAGACTGCACTAATTTTTTTTTTTTTTTAAGGAAGATGGTAGGCTACTCTACTTCATTTTCCTCCAGGTCTAAGGAAATGTTTATTTCCAAGGTAAGTTTAGGAAACACTTCCCAAAATTCATTTGGATCATGAAATTGGATTGAGTACCCATTTGTAAATTCACCAATGTAAAGTTTTGAAACTTTTCCATGAAGGAAAAGCATTCTTCTCATTAATATTGCATTGCCAGATTTAAAATCAGAAACTCATTCATTTTTTATTCAACAGAAATTTCTGAAGTACCTGCACTGTGCTTGGCACTCTAGCTGTGAATGAATAAATAAAAACAAGCAATGTGCCTGATGTAATGTTCCCACTGAGTTAACCCCTAAACTTGAACCTCTGGGAACTGGAATAATAGAAACCTTATTAGTTGTTTTCCTGCATATTAGGTTGTAATATCAATTATTTGGACCTAGTCTTGTTTTTATTATGTGTGATCTGATATGTGGGTATACTTAAATCCAGTATTCATAACTCGTAGGTTATTGCATTTAAAATGCATTATTAAGAATGTGTTTTTTTTTGCATAAATAAGTACTTCTATTTTCCAAGTTCAGGGGTTTAGAAGGCATGTTATTTGATTTGCCAAATCACAATGCCAACTTGATTGGCACCCTCATAGCACTGAAATATAAATCAATAAATTTCTGTATGGGACATTTATACCACAAACCATTGTTTATCATTTGTGACACACTCCCAAATAACTAACATTTTATCTTCAAAATGATGCTAGTATGAAAGTGCATATATAACTAATATAACTAAAAAGATGTAATTTCACAGATAACAATGAAAAAGCATTATACTACATGGGGAATGAAGACACAAATCCACAATAAAATGCAATGGAAATGCTGAAATAACATGGAGGTTAAAAAGAGAAAATCGATCAGGTTTCCTTTAATATTTACTCATTTGCTGTTAGTATGCAAAACACAGTTTATAAAATGAAATAAACCAGAACTAATTAAAACTTCAACAGTTTACAAAATCAGGTTAAAAAGCAGGGCTTTTAAACTATTACATGTATGTATGCTTAAACTGCAATATGATCATAGAAATTAGGAAAATTATTTATATTGAAATAAATGAAAAAAGAAATCAGCAAGTATGTTATTTCAAATGTAATGGAAGAGCATTTAAGTAGATATATTACTAAAAAAATCCTCCAACTAGAACTTTTTACTCTTATTAAGAAAACGTTGTATCTCATTGTGGTATATCCAAAGCCTGCTATTAAGGCAGATGAGTAATAATCCATAGAATAAGAAAAACAAACGAACAGCTGGTATATCAATGTACAACCCCCCCACTAGCTTCCATACTGGAAACCAACAATCCCCAAAGAAGTTCATCTTTAAAATAAGTAACTTTCTCTTATAGACTCCATGAGCAACTTAAAATTTCTAGACATTCCAGCGCCTACCCACGTATTTCAGGCAACATGGGAGAGGGAACAATGATGCAAGCAACAGAAATGGGGGTAGGTGCACAGTAGTAACTCAATCCACTGATAGGGCCTGAAATTCTATAGTAGGTCAAGGTGATGCCCATTTTTCTTCCCAAATCTCTTCATTATGAATCACTGTGGTGTCAAGAGAGTCAACCTAACGACCAGACAGATTTGTGTCCAAGTATTCTTTTTCACTACCTGTGTGAGCTCTGGAAAGTAACTTCATTAAACCTTGGCTTCTTTATCAGATAAAAAAAGATAATTAAAAAGAGACTGTAGTTATAAAGTTGATGTGAAGATTATATGATAGAGCTTATGTAGAAAACCAGCACAGTTCCTGATACAGAGTCAGAGCTAACCAGATGCTAGGGTGAGGTTCTATCGGAAATATTACTACTATAAGCACTCCTAAAGGATTTCAGGCAAGAGCACACTTCAAAATCAATTGTTATGACATATATATATCTATCTACCAGGTATTCTCTTAATCATGGTGAGAAGGAAGTTCTCACTTACCTTGTCATTTACTACACTCTTCCCATCCCAAGCCCATCCTCTTTTGGTGAAGTAATTAACAGTTGCAAATTCAATTAGGGCAGAGAACACAAATGCATAACAAACAGCAATAAACCAGTCCATGGCAGTAGCATAAGCCACTTTGGGGAGAGAATTCCGAGCACTGATGCTTAAAGTTGTCATTGTTAGGACAGTTGTTACACCTGCAGAAGAAAAAATAGAAACCAGAAACATCAACAGATCCTAGCGGGGAAGCATTATAATTAGTTTTTTGTCTTTGTTTTCCAAAGCAACTTTCAGGGCCACATTTTTTCACTGTAAAAATAAAATCAAACAAACAAACAAGGACAACAAAAAAACTACTGGGAGAGAGGACCCTGAAATGCTTTGTTTGCATTTTTGTTTGTCTGCATCCCTGTGTTCCCTTCTTCGGTACAGTTGGGGGTAAAAAGACTCGTGAGTCCGCAGTACAATTTCCTATGGGGAAAAGTCAGCACTTTAAATTGACCTACTATCCATTAATGTTAATTTTTTTAATCCCACATTAAGTCTCACATTGATTTGTTCATCCTTTATTTGAACTATGCAAGGCAATGGACCAACCCTCCTCACTGATGATTACAATGGAACTACGATGAAGTTCTTCATTCTAAGTATGGCTTCCTCAGTATGAAGTTAGTTCTAGATTGCATAGCATCATAAGGACATAATTTCTTTCATAATGGAGTGTAAGACCTATAGACAATAAAACAAGCAACTAAACCAAAACCTTATAAAATGTAAACTACTCCTTTTTTAAAAAAATATATTTTATTGATTTTTTACATAGAGGAAGGGAGAGAGATAGTTAGAAACATCAATGAGAGAGAAACATCGATCAGCTGCCTCCAGCACATCTCCCACTAGGGATGTGTCCGCAACCCAGGTACATGCCCTTGACCGGAATCGAACCTGGGACCTTTCAGTCCGCAGGCCGACGCTCTATCCACTGAGCCAAACCGGTTTTGGCAGCTACTCCTTTTAAAGAATATTTTACATTTCTTTTTGTTTAGATAATAATCTTTTTCCCCTTGTGCACTGTCATGGTCATTTTAAGCCAATAAAACATCATAGGAATTTCAGGATGAATCTGCAATGTTTCACCATATTCAAATCTTCCCCATCTCTGAACTGTATTTGTATTTACCTGATGTTGGAAACTTGACAATGGAATTGCTAACACTGATGGTAAGTTCTATCCTCCCTCCCTCCCTTCCTTTTTCTCTTTCCCCTGGAATGATAAGGTTCTCAGAAGCCAGCGTCTCTGACTGCTAGTTCCGCTCAGCCTGGCCCCACTGCACTGCAGACAGAGCTGGGCGTTAAATAAAGGGGCGCACTGACCTGGGACGCACACAAACCGTCCACATGCCTGTCTGTCTCCCAGCAATGGACATTTTCCTACACCCAGAAGGGCCTTCATAAATGTATGTTTCCCAAACATTTCTTTAACAGACTGTTTCTTCCCTTATCACTTCTGTGTGACTGCTATAAGGCAAAGCTTGCGGAGACATTTAAGTCTCTTTTTCATAAAAAAACAGGCAAGTATCTTAAAGTGCTTTCAGCACTAAAATTCGATGTCTATATGTGAACAATATATGACCATTCCCTGTACACATGCAATGTCTGACATCAAGCTTTTTAATAAATATTCCATTGTTATTCTGTGTAGTATTTCTATTTCAAGGTGTAGGTGTCAAAAACTGCAATTCATGGTAGCTGAGCAAATAGTGTCAAAGTAACGGAGTGACAGGTATTGGGTGAAGACGTGCACTTAAAGGAGAAAATCAAATCAGGGGCCGTGATGTCAGCATAGAGATGGACACTGAATGCCACAGCCAGACACCCGAGTTCTCATTTTGTGACCTTGGGGAGATACCCTAACCCAGTGGTTTTCAACCTGTGGGTCCCGACCCCTTTGGGGGTCGAACGGCCCTTTCACAGAGGTCACCTAAGACCATCGGAAAACACATATATAATTACATATTGTTTTTGTGATCAATCATTATGCTTTAATTATGTTCAATTTGTAACAATGAAATTGGGGGTCACCACAACATTTGGAACTGTATTAAAGGGTCGCGGCATTAGGAAGGTTGAGAACCACTGCTAGCCTCTTTGTAAAGTGGGGATTGCGAACAGTGTTTTCCCATAGTGTTAGAGCAAGGATGGGCTACTGCATATAAAGCAGTGTCTCTATTTTAAAAAGAAACCTCAGTGCTTGTGTCAAAATAAAAATCACCCTGAAAGCAATGTCAAAACAGATTTAAGTCAAAAATTAAAATAAAATCCTCCTGTAGTCCTTTATCCCCATGAAATGCTTGTGTGGGAGTATTTGTGACTGGAGTGGGGGGGGGTGGGGAGTGTGCAAGGTAGGAAGGAGAAGTCTTAGGCACAAAAACTGCAATAGAACAGAAATGTAAAATTGTTGGATACCACCTGCTGGTTACTGCCAGAAATGGCAGAAACAACAGGCATTCTAATAACATGTGGGGTTTTCTCCCTTCAGCCTAATGAACAAAGAAATAATACCTCCTTCCAGATAATAACAACAACAACAACGATAAAATAACATTTACAAATACAGTATAGATGCAGTATGAAACGCTGCATTTTATTTTACTTTATTTTTAAGGGTGTGGTTCTAATTCATAACTGTACTACATCTGAATGGTAAAAATGGTGAAACTTCTACGTGTTAGAGACAGAACTAGAACTTGGATAACATATCTTTGTCATAAGACTTCAAGAACTCAAACTTCACGAATTTAAAATTCACGAATTTAGAAACAGTCTATATGATCTAGAAGAAAATGTTTGAAAAGATAATTATAGTGTGGATAAGACTATGAGGAATTACACACTTTTTTCTTTTTGCTTACCTGAATATGTCATGGATTTTAATAAATCCAAAATGCATACCCCTTTCCCCAAATTATGTTCTTCCTGAAATCCTTTTCCCAGAGAAAGGCCCCTGCAATCTAAATGAGGCCATTTTCATACTCCAGGCTGAAGCTGTGTGACATGTCTTACCTATCTGTTTCTTTTCTCTACCTAGAATCTTTTTGTTACTCATTCCCTTTTTTATTTAGCTAACTTCAATTCCCCCTCTTAATAAATTATTGGGTGCCTACTAGAGGCCAGGGACATTTCTAGGCACTGGGAACACACCAATGAACAAACAGTTAAGATCCCTGCACCAAAGTGGTGCACAGTCTACCGATGCCGTGGTACACACAGCTCAGTTGTTCCTTCTGCGGGATTTCTACCCTAAAGGCTCCTATGGCCTGGTCTCATGCATACCACTGTCAGATCATGTCCATTTTGTTGTTTTCGTTGTTGTTAATCCTCACCCAAGGATATTTTTTCCCATTGACTTTTAGAAGGCGTGGAAGGGAGAGAGAGAAACACTGATGTGAGAGAGACACATCCATTGGTTGCCTTCCCACGTGCCCTGGCTGGGGCCAGGAATGGACCTGCATTCCAGCACGTGTCCTTGAGAAGGAATTGAACCCGAGACCCTTTGGTGCGTGGGGCTAATGCTCTAACTACTGAACTACACCGGCCAGGGGAAATCATGTCCATTTTGAATTTTCTGTTGGTTTGCATGACTGTATACTCCCATCAGCTATATGGTGTATAGCCTCAGTGCCTTCTCCCCAAATTACAAAAGAACCATAGTAGCAGGTTAAAGGTCACTAAAGAGGTTTTAAATCAATCATGAAATATGTATTGAAATTACTCCCCCAGGATCTGTAATTGATAACCACTGTCCTAGTTGGATAATTGCAAGAATTCTCCTTCATTTATAAAGTGAGCATACATAATTCCGTCCCCATTCTGTGCTGGACTCTGTAGAACTATGAGTGGAAATGTGAGAAAAACCAAATAAGCTAAGACATATGCTCAAAAAACAAAACAAAAAAAGCACAATGGAAACTAACATCACAACTGGGTAGTGTTGATGATGGACTACAAGCAGGTGATCTACCTAGACTTTGATGTTGGGTTAGGCATCCCTCAGGAAATCAGGGGAAATTTTGTTCGAGGGGTCACCAGACAAGAGGAAATCACTAGACTTAGAAAAGAACATGCATGGACGTCCAGGGACACGGGGAACGTGGCATTTCAGAGGAGCAGAAAGAGGCTTGCAAGGTAGGAAGGTAGCAGATAAGGGTTTCATGGAAGATGAGGCCAAAGGGGAGGCAGGAACCAGACTCTCAGAGCCTGTTACACTGTATGTAGGTGAGATAATTTGTTTTCAAGAGCAGTGGGAAACCATTACATACAGAGTTCATTTCAAACAGGGCAGTGACATAATCAGAGTTTCTTGCTTAAAAGAGTACTTTGGCTGTTGTTCCTCTGTTGTTGTTTTTCTTCTCTTGTTTTTCTAACATTGTCTTTTTGCTTTTGCGTTACTGCATTTTGAATATGATATTCATTGACTTATTTGAGGCCTTTCATAATTTCTTACCTGGATGATACCAATTACCTCTTAACTAGTTACTCTGCATCACTCAGACCATTTAAATTTATTTTCACATTATCCATAATAGTTTTCCCTAAACTCCATGCATCCATTTACCCTCTTACTAAAACACCTTGCAAGCAGTTTCCATGGTTTTGGCATAGGATGTGAGCCTATGCATGGCCTGGCCCCTGTCTGTCCGGCCACCCTTACACACAAATGATCTCTGTGCCTGAGATCCACCAGGCAGTGATTTGCTGTTCTCCATATGCTCCACATTGCTTTTGATCATTTTGTAAGTCTTCTGCTTAGAACCTTATGCTAATTTGCTAGGCTTGACTTGATGCTTCTTACTTTGGGCTTCTCTGACTTCCTCAGATATAACTGCTTCCTTCTGTTGCCCTTAGCTTATTTTGGAATATTTCTCTCCAGGGAACCTATGATCCTTCACTTCGTTTATTTATTTACGTGTCTGTCTCACTCCTCCACACTGAGCAGCTGGTGGGCACATGGCTCATCAGACCTTTTTAAAATGCTGCCACCTAACTCATATTCTGGCAACAGCAAACACTCGCTACCTGTTGGTTCACCAAGTGAAGGGATTAATTTAAAAAAACTGAAAAGGAACACGGATGGATCATATTTACAGATTCTATAAAAAGGAATGTACAAGTTAAGAATCTAGTGAGCTTTAGAATGAAACAGGTTTAATCACATCACAATGTAAAAATGTGATGTAAAAAGTATAAATTGATGCCTTCTATACATTAATCTCATATTCTTACATTACTCCAGATATAATAATAGAAAGTACCACTAAGGAGCATCTACTATATGCAATATCTAGGATAATAAAAGTGTAATATGCTAATTAGACCTGACATCCTTCCAGATGTCCTTCTGGATGACCTCCGGATGAAGCAGGGGCTGCGAGGGAATCCCAGGTCCCGGGTGCCAGAGGGAAGCCGGTGTTGGCAGCTGGGGGAAGTAAGGCCTACTCTTGCAAGAATTTCGTGCATCTATTATAAGAACTCTTTACATATTCAAGTGCTTATCCCACATAACAACCCTGTGAGTTAGGTATTGTTATCCTCCTCCTTTACAACAAGGAAGCTGAGGCTGAGTGATTTTGAGTACCCACTGAAGATCACACTGTTCTCAAACAATAGAGGTGGGACAGACACCCACTCAGTATGCCTCAAAAGTCCTCATCCTTCTCCAAATTACTGATATACTGCCTAATCTACAAACGGGATTCCCTTTCAATGCCAATTGCATGTCCACATCATGCATTTTTCAGGGCCCTGAATCTAACCTTTGCATTTTCCTGCTGGGGCCCCTACTAGCTTTGTAATTTCAGGTTTATATCATGCATTAAAGTGTTAAACTGCTTGAGAAGTGGCTGTGCATAGTGAGGAATGTGCACTAAAGTCAGGCAAGGATTTGGATTCTGCTTCTGACACAGCAGCTTCCTGACCTTGCTGAGCTCCTCATCTACAAAACGGAAATAACATTTCTTCAGGCTGTTGGAAGGATAAAGTATGAGCATATATGCTTCATATATAGCACTGCCCAACAAATGTTAAATTTTCCCTTCTTTCCCACTCTCTCTCTGAGCCTCGGCGACTTCATCTCTAAAATGGGAACACTAGATAATACAGTGGGGCCTTGACTGGTGAGTGTCCCGACTAACGAGTTTTTTGAGATACCAGCTGTCTCTCGGCCGATTTTTTGCATTGAGTTGCTAGAGTAATTTGAGTTAACGAGCTCCTTAATGAGCTCGGTCTTGGAAGGAATTAAACTCGTAAGTCAAGGCCCCACTGTATCTGCAAATGACCTATTTGGAACCTGTCAAATAAAGATGACTGGCTCCCCTGTTATTTCTAAGCACATTAGGTCCCCAACGTGAGGATAAAAAAGCTAAGAATCCAAACCAAGGATGCAAGTGTCCCATCTAGTGGTGGTTTAAGAAAAATCAAAGGACACAGGGATTGTACTGCTTAAATGGCTACCTAGAAAGACTTGGGCTATTTTATTTTAGTTATTCATTTCCCCCTTCAGAAATAATTGACTTGCCTCACAAGGAAAGAGAAAGCTTTCAGCCAGATTCCCTGTATTCTTCCATTGTTCCAAGAAAGCCTGACATCTTTTCAGAGTGGGCACTTGCTTTTCTGGTCTTATTAAACCCATCATTTTCATTTCATTTTGCCCAGTCTGAACTACTCTGTTCCTGGAATTTTAAAAGGATACAATTCAATTCTATAAAGCAGGCATAATTTGAGAGCCTGGTGCTATAAAATGGACTCATCTGTGTCATTATTTCTTAAGACCAATCTGCTGTTAAGAAATACCCACGTCATCATTTATTACATCTGAGAAGTGACTTCCAAGAAATCTTGTCTGATTCACATCTAATCCTAAGTGAAATCAGAAGTGCGTGGAAGTTCTCCATTAAGGTAAGGTTGGATCTAAACATGGTTAAATACGGTCTGCCAGGGCCATCACTAGGGGACCCCTGCGCCAATGCTCCATTACCCAAAAACGTACAACCTGATGTAACTGCTAAATGTTACAGTAGTTGTTATGGATTGCATATCTGCCTTTCCCAAAAATTCATCTGTTGAAATCTCATTCCTGATGTGATGGTACTTGGGAGTGGGGCATTGGAGAGGCAATTTGGTCATGAGGGTGAAGCCCTCATAGGTGGAATTAGTGCCCTAATAATAAGAAGCCAGAGAGCAAGTTTACTGTTTTTCCTCCGTGTGATGAAATGATGGGAAGTCGGCAGGCTACAATCTGAAAGAGGGCTCTCACCAGAACCCCACCGACCCCAGCAGGCTGGCAGCCTGATCTCGGACTTCCAGCCTCCACAACTGTGAGAAATAAACACTGTTGTCTGTAACGGACCAGTCTATGGCACTCTGTTAAAACAGTAATATTCTGATTTCATGAGTTTAAAGGAAAATAATATATTCAGTCTGATGACAATAAGACAATAAATGAACAGGAGACCATAGAAAACATGCGCTGTGTAAACTCGTTGTTTCCAAACCCTTTTATATTTCAATCTTATAACTGCATTGCCATAAATTTCAGGGTGACTGTTCAAATGCTAATAGTCTTGGTGATTTCTTATAGCTCCCTATGTTATTTAAGTGGGGAGATATTATGTTATTTATGATGAATAATGCATTATTAAAAATTTTTATCCACAAAAAGTCACCCAAATAGAGAAAATTTTCTTGAAAGACTAGTACATATTTGAAAATAAATAATAGCTTTTCTTCTCTTTTTGAAAGTTAGAAACTAAGAATATGTATGCACTAAAAATTAATAGTGAAACTAAATATTTAATGGCTCAGACTGGTGTAAATAGTAATGTAATTATAGTTGAAGAGTCATTATTTTCCGCTATATACAAAGGTTAATAAACCAAAAAAATATATTTAAAATAAAAACCCTTCCTGTTAAAACATGAAATCTCCCTCATATATTCTATACGGTTATCAAGATTTCACAGATGAGTATTAGGACCAAGTATATTGTACAGCAATGCTAGTAATCAAGTTCTTCATCTCAGATTAAACTGAAGTTTTTAATGACTAAGGTCATCCTAGTATAAGTAGTTATGCCTTTTTAAAGACCTGGATTAACTAGGTTAATTCCACTTAAAAATGTGACATATGACACCCCAGCAGGACAGAACTTTGAAAAGCCAGTTAATGGATTAGTTGCTCTACCATAATCTGATAGTACCAACTTTTGGACAAGGAATTGAGCAAGGAATCTGAAGTACTTTAATCAGTACTTGCTGAAATGAATAGTTAACTAGAATTCAAATCTGAATGTTTACCTCAAGTTCTGGTACTGGTCTATGTTTGGTCAGCCTGACTCTCAAACAGAAATTACCCAGAATATTTCTGATTTCAGTCTCGAAAAAAAAAAAGGAAACAGTCATTTGATGGCATAATGGTGCAGTATAAAAAGTGAAACAACTAGAGTTGGAGAGTGGTAAGGTCAAGTTCTTTCTTTTTACTGACCTGCTCTGTGATAATGGAATACCCTCTCAACAGTTCTGGGTTTTCATGTTCTTGTCTGAAAAGGGGAGGCACTTACTGTAAAAACTGGAGATTTCTTTTCTTGGAATTTAACAATGAGTAAATCTGAGTTGCCTACGCAGTATATGATGCATAGAAAGTGCTTAAACAAAGACTATTTGAATAGGTTTTTCTCATCACTATGACTATGTGGATGTCAGTGTAGGAAATGAGATTGGTTAAACTGTCCCCATGACTTGAGTGGTCATAACTATATTAAAGTAATATTTGCACATCCTAGAAAAAATCTAAAAACAGAAAACTCAAGGACAGACCCATCGCATATATTTTTAATTCTCTAGCCATACTTTTACTCATAATTCATTCTCATCAATCAAGCTCCACCAGGCTACCTATCTTCCTGAAACAACTGTTAAGCCTGCCTCTAGACTAGAACTCCCAAGCCTTACTAATTTTCCTTGCCATGGCTTATTATATATTTTGCTTCAGTCACTTTCCTAATTGCCAGGGGCTGACTAAGATGAGAGTCTGACAGCAGGGGGGGGGGGCAAGCTGGTGGGCTGGCAGCTTGCCAATCAGCATGTGCTGCCGAGTGCCAAAGTCAATTCTGGGATGCCAGGTGTGCTGCCTGTTAGCACTCCGCAGCCCAGGTCTCCGGAAAGACAGGCATTTGGATGAGTTTTGCAGAGGCTGTGTCTGCCCTGCACTGGCTTTCTGTTCATTGGTTTCATATCCTGGTACCACCCAGGCATCCTGCTCCTGCTGCCACCTTCTCTCTACTTTCCAGTTAAAACCATGTGTGTCTCCTTCTAAGGCTGCCCCAACTCTTCAGCCGGGGCAGGCTAAAGCTGCGCCCAGGTTACTTTCTGATTCTCTCTCCATTATTTCAGCTTTGTTGAGGTATAATTGACAAGCTTATAAAAACAGAGTACAATGGGGATGGGAGAAACATGGAGAGGCTGGGAAATCGGTACAAACTTTCAATTATAAGATGAATGATGTCTGAGGATCTACATATAACATGGTGACTATAGTTGATAACACTGTGTAATTGACATTTTCTAAGAGGATAGAACTTAAGTGTTTTCATGAAAAAAAAGAAAACAAGGTAAATATGTGAGGTGATGGGTGTGTTAATCAATTCTATGGTAAGAATCCTTTCCCAATGTATATGAATTCATCACTTTAAACACATTAATTATATTACAATTTTGTTGGCCTGAGGGTTTTGGGCCAGCAGCAACTGGATTTAGTGTGGAGTTTTTAGATCATGACATATCAGCTTGACCCCCTGAGGGGCTGAGGTCATCTATAAGACCAGTAACAGTGTCAAAACGAAAGAGCCCAAGACAAACTCTGGACAGCAAGGTGCAGATGAGCTTTCCTGGTGGGCATATTCTGTGTGTGTTGTCATGCAGCAATGCCAGGAAAGTAATGCTGACCCTGCCTCCATGGGGAGAAGAAAATGGAAGCTCTGCATTTGGATCTCTGCCTGGAGTGTACTTCCCTTGGCTGATTTTAATCTCTTTCTTTTCTTTGAAATAAACTATAACTGTGCCTGTAACAGATTTCCGTGTGTTCTGTGAGTCCTTATAGTATGTTATCAGCCTTGAGGATAGTTCTGGGAACCCCCTGAATTTATAGCTGGTGTCAATACCACTGCAGCCCCCTGCATTATGTTCCCTCTAAACTTCAAAGTTGGCTAACCTATTGCAATGGATAATTTTTGTTTATTTTTTGTCTAATATCTATTAAACTTTTTTTTGAAAATAGCACTCTGATACTGCAATTAAGAGAGTTAGGAAATTAACTTGCCCACATTGTTAGTCTATATGGTTTTAGATTTGCTAACCTAAATCTAGTTGAACTCACAAATGTATGCGTTTATCATTTCTTTCTATTATTTATCGAATCTATCTATTTGTCTACCTATCTATCTATCCATGTATGAATCTGTCTATATAAAATCATTTTCTCTTTCCTTACTTATTGTCTCAGTATTAGGTCAAGTAAATTGATCTGATAATTGGTCTTTAGATTCATTGTCCCTCATTTTAAAAGAAAGGTAAATATAATTGCCTTTTTGAAATTTAAATTCTAATGAGGAAGACAAATTAAACAAAAGTATATTTTCCTATAAAATATTAGAAGATCATATAGACAATGAAGAATAAAACAGAGTAGGACCAGGGGAAGCAGAAGAGGTGGGACTGGGTAGCAGTTTGCATTTTGAGTTAGATAGTCAGGTAGGCCTCCTTTGAAACGATGACAATCAAGAGAGCCCTAAGGAAGTAACGGAATGATCCACACAGATTTCTGGGGAAAGAGAAGTCCAGGCAGAGGAAACAGATAAAGCTGATAGGTGAGTGCCTCGCATGTTCATGAAATGAGGAGGTCAGTGTGGATGTCAGGGGAAGGGTGAGGGATAGGCAAGGTGGCAGAAGTTGAGCTTGGAGAGGAAGGGAGTTCATATGGCATAGAACATACTGACTTCTGAAGAAACTTTGCTTTGACTCTGGGTATATTGGCGAGCCAATGGGTTTGGAGTATGCCTGTATGCCTGTGATATTAGCTGACTTACATTTTGAAAGGATCACTATGGCTACCATGTTGAAAACAAACTAGCACAAGGGTGGAAGCAAGACACACTTTAGAGTCTAGTGCAGTGCTATGCACTGAATGTTTGTGTCCCTCCAAAATTCACATGTCGAGGCCCTAACACCCAGTGTGGTTGTATTTGGAGATGGGGGCCCTAAGAAAATAATTAAAGTTAATCCAGGTCATAAGGTTGGGGCCCTGATTCAATAGGATTAGTGTCCTTGTAATAATACACACCACTGAGGGTGCACACACACCCAGGAAAGGCCGTGTGAGGACTTGATGAGAAGGTAAGCATCTGCAAACCAGGAAGAGAGCTCTCATAGGAAATGGACCCTGATGGATTGGTTTATTTGACTATGGATTATTTGCCTCCAGAACTGTGAGGGGAGGGGGGGAAAGTATGTTATTTAAGCCATGGAGTTTGTGGTGTTTTGTTATGGCAGCCCACACAGACTAAGACATGCAGTGATCATGAAGAGATGATAGGGCTCAATCTAGGGTACAAGCAAGGTTACAAGTGGACTAGATTTTGAGAAGAATATTTAAAGTTCGGTTTCTGCATATTGAATTTGAATGCCTACTGGATTCCAAGTGAAGATGTAAGGAAGGACAGTTAGATGTATGTGTATGTAGTTGAAAGAAGAGCTCTGGACAGAAACTATAAATTTGGTAATTAGCACATAAAATTGTAGTAAGCTATGATAAATATCAAATCAAAAAAGTAGAGAGCACAGAGAAGAGAATGGCCACATACTGAGCCTTGGTGCCCTCTGGCATTTAAGTAGTCTGGGAAAGAGTAGGAACCTACAAAGGAGACTGAGTAAGCATGAGAAGGGAGAGAAAAATCAAAAGTGTGTGGTTTTCATGGGAACCAAATAATATACTTTCCAAGAAATTTTCAGTTAGTGGAAGGGGAGTGCTCTATCAAAGGCTGCTGATAGGCCAAGTAAATTGATCTGAGAATTGGCAATTAGACTTAGCAATGCAGAGGATCTCAACAGAAACAGTTTTGGTGGAGTCAGGGAGATAGAAGCCTGATTAGAATGGTTTTAAAAGATCATAGGAGGGGGAAAATTGGGTACAATAAACTCTTTCAAGTAAACCTGCTTAAGAAGAGAGTGAAGAAACTAAGTGGAAGCCAAGGAATTAGTAGAGTCAGGGAATTTGAGTTGAGAATTTGGTGAATAATGCCATATTTGTATTTCTGTTAGGGATGATTAAGTAAGGATCACAGACACTGATGGCATTAGAGAGGGAGGATTGCTGGAATAATGTCTTTCAGCAGGTGAGAAGATATATGTTCTAATGCACTAGCGAATGTGTCAGCATTACATAGAAACACAGTCAAGCAGAATTTGTGGGTATAGAAGCTTGGGAAGATGAGGTTGTGGGATTCTAGAGAAGTTCTTTCTAGTTGCTTCAATTTTCACAATGAAGTAGAAGTCAAGGTTATCACAGAGCTAAGTGAAATATAAATGATATACAAGATCAGAGGGTGAGGATGTCTGAGAAGTTATTCCCATTTAGTAAGTCTTCAATTATCCTTTCCTTCAGAAACTACTCATCCTCCACTTTCAGAATGCATGTGACAATACCTACTGACTCAGAGTGGGCATGTAACCCAAGGCTTACTAAAACGTGTCTACCTGGCCATGAGGATGGTATCAGGGGTGAGAAATGACTCTTGACCAACCAATAAGCCTCAATTATGAAACTTTGATATGGGATGCACATCTAAGACAGTGTTTCTTGTGAATATCTATATAATTAATTAAGAATGAAGTTCACAAAGAGGCAGAAGCCAGTTTGACTTGGGTTTCATTTCATGATAATTAAAGGAGTCTTGACTAAAACTGAACACACAATGATATAATTTACTTTTAAAGAAATGTCAAAGATTCTAATATTCCCTCAAACAAACCAAACACTGATGATATGATGTCAAAGGAGCTAGATTTCTGCCCAGTGATGTCTTCCCTATAGTTTATAGCCTTCATTGCTCCTGAAAAGTGATTACTGCTATTCAAACTAAAAGAGATCTAACCATCCTTTACATATTTCTTGATATGAAAGAGAGAATTAAGTATTAGGTAATAAACACTAATAATAATAGCCAATAATTACACAGCATTAACTATGTGCCAGAATAGCTTTAGTTTTTTATTTGCATTTAGTATGAATGCGTGTATGTGTTTATTTTTTAAACCACCTCACAAAGTAGATATATTTTTTTAATATATTTTATTGATTTTTTACAGAGAGGAAGGGAGAAAGACAGAGAGCCAGAAACATCGATGAGAGAGAAACATCGATCAGCTGCCTCCTGCACGCCCCTCATTGGGGATGTGTCCGCAACCAAGGTACATGCTCCTGACCAGAATCGAACCTGGGACCCTTCAGTCCGCAGGCTGATGCTCTATCCACTGAGCAAAACCGGTCAGGGTGCAAAGTAGATATTATAGTCATAGTTCTAGTGAGGGGTGAAACTATGATGCAGAGAGGTTACGAAACTTGTCAGAAATCACATAATTTGATAGTAATAGAGCCAAATACTTTGGTTCCAACATATGTGCTTTTAATCATTTAAGGCCTTGTAGCAAACAAATCATTTTCTTATTGTAATAGAAACCACTAGCTTGCAATCTCTTATTTAGTCAATCCATAATATTAGAACACTGAATTTATTCAGGATGGCAATTTCTCAGAATTTCTGGTTATGACATCAAGTTCAGCTGATGCTATATAAATAGAAATTATCAGGGGGAGGGACTTCTGGGAAAGCTCTTTTACGTTGAACAGAGAGCCGGAAGAGGTCTTTTGCCCTTTTGCTTATCCCTTCCTGTTTTGCGGGTATGAAAGTGACCGTTGGAAACCAGCAGTCTTTTTGGCCCATGACACAAAACTCCATGCTAAGGCTATCAAAGGAGAAAGAAAGAGACTGAGTGTCCTACACCCAAGGTGTTGCCATACCTGTCTTGGACTATCTACTTGTGGACCTCTTTTACATGAAAAAAAAAAAAACAAAAAAACAAAAAAAAAAACCATCAACACCATTTTCTATATTTAAGCCACTATATTTTGGAATCCATGGTATAAACCAGGGGTCCTCAAACTACAGCCCGCGGGCCACATGCAAATACAAATATTGTATTTGTTCCCGTTTTGTTTTTTTACTTCAAAATAAGATATGTGCAGTGTGCATAGGAATTTGTTCATAGTTTTTTTAAAATTATAGTCCGGCCCTCCAACGGTCTGAGGGACAGTGAACTGGCCCCCCGTTTAAAAAGTTTGAGGACCCCTGGTATAAACAGTCATATTTATCCATGGAACTAACAAGAAAAATAAATAACCCAAAAATATCCCTTTATCCTTTTGGAGTTTTGATTATTTCAAAATTTATATAAGACAGGCGTCTAGGCCCTTTCACAGCCAGGAACTTAGTAGGCAATAAAGCATTTGACCTCCTTGTACTCGCCTACCAAAGCTATACCCTAAGAAATGTTAGTTATTTTATTTTAGTTTTTAATAGAAAAACATCTCTGTTCCACCTCTGTCCCATAACATTAATACAAAAATAACAGGAAATATTTATCATATATAAATTTATTCACATACTATATCCATATGTTCAAATGTAAGCTGACAGTCTCTTATTCATGTGTTAACTTTTCTGTAAATTTGAAAAGTGTTTGGCTTAACATATCATTGGTAAGTTCTTTATGATTATTATTTATATAAAGTTCTGAAGGATGTTACACAACTGAAAGACACAGCAGCCACAATTTCACAAAAGAATCCATATGTCTATGCAAATATGAAGGTAGGTTTGTTCATTGTCAACATTCTGCTCATTCACAGGAGCCTTGAAAGCACAAAACCTGAAATATTAAGTGAAAAGTTTCCCAAGTGCTTTCTTATGTTACTGGCAACAGAGAGCAGCTACGATCAGCGGTTCTCAACCTGTGGGGCGCGACCCCTTTGGGGTTCGATCGACCCTTTCACAGGGGTCGCCTAAGACAATCCTGCATATCAGATATTTACATTATGATTCATAACAGTAGCAACATTACAGTTATGAAGTAGCAATGAAAATAATTTTATGGTTGGGGGTCACAACATGAGGAACTGTATTTAAAGGGCCAGAAGGTTGTGAACCACTGAACTACATTATAATGAAGGAAGTGGCTTTTGGTTTTTGCTCGAGGATATATCCCAAGCAGCTAGAACAGCCCTGATAAAAATAGCCATTCAATAAGTATTTGTTAATGCTGAACGAATTGAGCATGAACACTCAAATTCAAAGTAGGCTTTCATCATTGCAAGATACATGGACAGCCCTTTTGAAGAAATGCTTTTGAAATATATCAAGCTGGATCTACAACCATAAAATGAATGCAATATACGAAAAGGGAAAAGATAAAACCCAACACAATGGAGGAAAATCTCTAATATCAAGGGGCACACATTCTAATTTCAGCTCCTCGGCTTACTGTCTTGTTTGCTCTGTTTTCTTATTCTATTCACAGCATGAAGCCAGACCTCAAAGGTTGAGAAATTTGACATCTGTCTCCCAGAGCATATTAATTTCTTAACGGTAATAGTTTTTTTTCCTGGGGTGGGTTACTCATCACAGAAAGCCTTGGAGGCAGGAGGAGGGCAGGTGATTCAGTGATCTCTCATGAGCTTGTAAACATGACTGGGAAATTAGAGAGAGAGTCTTGGAGAAAATCGAAATGTTGCTTAGGTAACAGCTATCTATCAGTCAGATGATGACATTCAAACTCAAAAGGAGAAAGAAAACAATGAAGAATGGAATATGGTTGTAGAAAAAGGGAGCTCAGGCAAGCATCTTTCAAATCCCATTCTAAACAGAAAATAAAATTTGTGTTTATCTTTTATTTGAATACACACACATACACACACGTCACATGGAATTATGTTTATTACAAGCTTACACAGAATAACTTGCAGAGAAAATACTAAGGATAATTTTACCATCTAACAGCCTAAATTTGCATGAAAATATGACTTTTTGACCCTTAAACTTATATTATAAATAATTTATATAAAAATTTGCACATTTGTTGTAGATAAACCTAGCAGCCTTGATTCTAACATATTCTGCTGATTCAAAGTTAAATACTTATTCTTCTATTTACCTCTCCTCTACAGACAGGTAGAGTCCTCTACTTGATCCTTTTAGCATATTCATCTATGTGCTTCATGCTACAAAATCTCTATTTACCTCAATGGAATTTTATTTTATTTTCCTCACATTGACCAAACAAGTAACTTATTATTTTATTTTGTCTGACTTGTCATGCATTCACATATAAATTTGGGTCTTTCTGGAATATCAATTCTGTCCTTTTCTTCTCTGTTTTTAATTATTGTGCTGGTTTGCCATTCATATACTTTCTTTTGTAAAAAGTCCACTCAAATTCTTTGTCTATTTTTGAAATCTAGTTTTTGGTCTTTTTGTTGTTGTTGTTGTTATAAGAGTTCTTTATTCAGGATATAAAATCCTTGTCAGATACATGATTTGAAAAACATTTTCAACCATCTGTAAGTTGTCTCTTCACATTGTTGATAATGTTCTTTGAGGTACAAAATTTTTAATATAATTAAATGTTTCTATTGTTTCTTTGTTACTCGTGCTTCTTGTGTCAAATCTAAGAAACCATTGTTGGATTCAAGGTCATAAAGATTTATCCTATGTTTTCTTCTAATAGTTTTATAGTTTTAGATGTCACATGAAAGTTTTGTATCCATTGGAGTGTATTGTTGAATCTGGAGTGGGGTAGGGTTCCAACTTCATTCTTTTATATATGATGGTCTGCCAACTGTCTCAGTAATATTTGATTAAGAGACCTCTGCATCTCCATAGAATGTTCATAGCACCCTTGTTGAAAATCAATTTGCCATATATATTTGAGTTTGTTACTGGACTCTTGGTTTTATCCCATTGATTTATATGCCCATGACTATGCCACTGTGACACTGTTGATTAAGGTAGATTCATACTAAGTTTTGAAACTGGAAAGTCCACCAACTTTGTTTTAATTTATTAATATTGTCAGGGGAGGAGGAGGAATAGAGGCATCTGAAATAGTGTCAACAATAAAAAATTAAAATTAAAAAAATTAAAAAACATATTATTTTGGTTATTTAGAGCCCCCTTGCAGTTGGATATGAATTTGAGGATCAGCTTTTACCCTTTATGTAAAAAAGGTCATTTTTGACTTTTGTTAGTTATTGAATTGAATTTATATATCACTTTGAAGACTATTCTCATCTTAACAGTATTATCTACAAATCCATGACCATGGGATAGCTTACCTTTAACTAGGTCTTCTT